>NC_067245.2:300618918-300920108 GCF_019359855.2 Lolium perenne | reverse complement strand
CATCCATGTGAGCATGCTTAGTTGGTTCATGCGAGGTATATGTCATTTGAGAAAGTCTAGTAGTTCATGATCTCTCATGTTTAGCTCCAATTTATTAATATGAGTAGCATGTCATGGATGTTTGCTTGCATTGTTTTATTCATAAGTAGGTATGGCATTGTGGTATCCTCCTCTGAATAATTCATTTATATCGACTTGGCACATGCTCACGCATGCATATGACTGAACAAAACTCAATTAAGCCTCGATGATTTACATTGCTTCAGAGTTCTTGTATCACTTTTATGCCTCCGTTAATTTATTTTGCCGCAAGCATGATTATGACAGTTACTGCTCTCTTGATTTGTCACTCCCCAGTCTATTGCTACCCTTCATTTGTACTGAGCGGGAACGCTGCTCGTGCTTCCAATCACCTAAAAACCAAGTTGTTCCAAAGTGTCCACCATAAATACCTATGCATGGCATTTCAAACCATTCCAAGTAAATTCTCATGCGCTACCTTTAAAACCTTCAAAATGCTTCTCAATTTGTGTTAATGTTTCATAGCGCATGAGGAATTATGTGGTGTTTAACTTTCAACCTTGTCATTTACTCTTGACGGACTTTCATTATGGACTAGTGGCACATCCGCTTATCCAATAATTTTGCAAAAAGAGCTGGCAATGGGATTCCCAGTCCCAAATTAATTAACCTAAATAGACACTCCTCCATGGTATGTGATCGTTGGACGGCACCCGAAGATTCGGTTAGCCATGGGTTGTGTAAGCAAAGGTTGGGGGAGTGTCATCATAATAAAACTAAAATAAAAAGGCACTCCTTCATGATATGAGATTGTTGGCAGGCACCCGAGGATTCGGTTAGCCATGGTTTGTGAAAGAAAGGTTGGAAGGAGTGCCACATAAACGTAAAAATAATTCATGGGAGCCGCTCTTGGAAGTCCGGTTGGCGAGGTAGTTGGTGTACCCATTACCATTCGTTGACAACAACAAACACCTCTCAAAATAATTTTACTCCTGTTTTAAAAATGAAAAGCTCTAGCGCATGTTAATCCCTGCTTCCCTCTGCGAAGGGTCAATCTTTTACTTTTATGTTGTGTCTCCATCCTTTCTTTGAGCACTATCTTGAGAGCACAACTGTCATTCTTAGTACAATATGCTTGTCTCAAAATATGATTGATTGTGGTATAACTTTGATGCTTTTATCTTTGACAATCACTACTTCTAGTCTTTCTATGAACTTCAGAGGTGCCTGAGCATTTATGTTTTGCTGATCAAATATGGGCAAGCGAGATACCACTTTATCATACTCTTTTATGAACATTGCAATCCTGCTTATAGACATGATTCATGATGCTTATTATTAATTGTTGGTATCTCTCCATGATTGACATAGCTGTTAGATGATCTTATTTGCATGCATCTTATTATGAACTACCTAAGTGTTAGCCATAGCATGAGAATATTTACATCATATGAACAAATGTGTTCGTGAAAGTTCTTTTATCGCTCAGTTGTTAACTGAATTGCTTGAGGACAAGCAATAAGCTAAGCTTGGGGGGAGTTGATACGTCCAAAACGTATCTACTTTCCCGAACACTTTTGTTATTGTTTTGCCTCTAATTTGTGTATTTTGGATGCAACTAACACGGACTAACGCTGTTTTCAGCAGAACTGCTCTGGTGTCTCGTTTTTGTGCAGAAATCCAACTTTCAAGAAAATTCTCGGAATTTATGCAGAAGGTCCTATTTTCCCAGAATATTGGCGGAGCCAGAAGGGCAAGCCAGGTGGGGGCCCGAGGGTCCCACACACTAGGCCGGCGCGACCCAGGAGGGGCCCGCGCGGCCCTAGTGTGTGGCGGCCTCGGTCGGCCCCCGACGCCCTCCTTCGGACTACTTATTGCCTTCGACCTAAAAACGCACGGGGAGAAGCCGAAGTCGCGAGAAACCCTCCAGAACGCCGCCACATCGCGAAACTCCGTCTCAGGAGCCAGAAGACTCCGTTCTGGCACTCCGCCGGGACGGGGAATTAGAGGAGATCATCGCCATCATCACCACCGACGCCTCTCCATCGACCAGCCATGTTTCCCCCATCCATGTGTGAGTAATTCCCCCGCTGTAGGCCAAAGGGGATGGTAGGGATTGGATGAGATTGGTCATGTAATAGCATAAGATTGTTAGGGCATAGTGCCTAGTGTCCGTAATTGGTACTTTGATGATATTGTTGCAACTTGTTATGCTTAATGCTTGTCACTAGGGCCCGAGTGCCATGATCTCAGATCTGAACATGTTATTGTTTCATCATGATATTCATTGTTTATGATCTTACCTGCAAGTTGTATACACATGTCGCTGTCCGGAACCAATGGCCCCGAAGTGACAGAAATCGGGACAACCGGAGGGGATGGTAGTGATGTGAGGATCACATGTGTTCACGGAGTGTTAATGCTTTGCTCCGGTACTCTATTAAAAGGAGTACCTTAATATCCAGTAGATTCCCTTGAGGCCCGGCTGCCACCGGCTGGTAGGACAAAAGATGTTGTGCAAGTTTCTCATTGCGAGCACGTACGACCATATTTGGAACACATGCCTATTGATTGCTTTGTACTTAGACACCGTTTTATTATTATCTGCAAATGCCCTGCTATGATTGTTACATGAGTTTCTCTCATCCATGCAACGCCCGTTATCCGTCCCCGTGCCTACAGTATTTTAATCCTGCTGTTTACTATAATCACTACTGCTTTCTCTGCTACTCTGCTGCTACTATTTCACTACTGCTACTGCTATAAAACTGTTACTACTGATAAACTCTTGCGAGCAAGTCTGTTTCCAGGTGCAGCTGAATTGACAACTCCGCTGTTAAGGCTTTCAAGTATTCTTTGTCTCCCCTTGTGTCGAATCAATAAATTGGGTTTTACTACCCGCGAAGATTGCTGCGATCCCCTATACTTGTGGGTCATCAACGACCCGATCAATTTGCGTCGCCCCGCTGGAGATGGTACTATACGCATTTTCCGGCCGGCGGATGCAAACGGTCGCTCAACGTCCGTTTGCGTCGCGCCGCTGGAGATGCCCTTATACTATGCATCCGCATCATGAGCACTAAAAAAAGGAGACTATAATGAGACTGGCTTTTCAGAACCTGGGTGCATGTGAACCCACTTTTTCAAAAGTGCGTTTGCGATGTAAAAATATGTTTTAAAAATCTAAACACAAAATGAATGCAAAGGTGATCTTAAACATATGCCCTGGACATGAGTTTCGTGACGAAAAACCTTTTATTTTGCCTCGGTAAAAATGTGAAATTTTGCAGGGCTATATAGTAGTATATATGTGACGTATTTTGTCTTTTTTAGATTCTGAAATAAAAAAGTGATTTCTCCGCGAAAACATTCTACTCATACATGGAACATGCATACGTACCCCGTTATTTTTATTTCAGAATTTTTTAACATTTGGAAAATGCATTTCCAACCTGGGTTCACGTGCACCCAGGTTCAACTAGGACTTTTCCGACTATAATGCGTTTGTTAGGTACATGATATCAGTCGCGCGCCACTCTCGCGTATGCTGTCACTAAGTTCATACCTGTCGTGTGTGGCCGTATATGCCCGTTGATGGAATTTTCTTGGCATCTGCAAAGGTGGCCCCACTTACTAGTCGCGTGCGCTATCGAGCTACACGCTTCTATTACATGCATACTAGTCGCGTGCACCATCGAGCCACACGTTTCCATTACGGGCATACTAATCGTGTGCACTATTTCCGACCGCTGCTAAAAATAGCAGTCGCGTGCCCTGCGGTACGCCCTCTGCCACTAGTCGTGCCCCTATTGATTTTTTCCTACTAGTGGTTGGTCAACTAAAGATACTATCAACCGATTTACATATGCTTCAACGATGAGGTTCACCATTTAAAAGACTGAACCGTCACACAAACATCAACCTTCATATTTTAAAGGGACATAGGAATATTATTCATCATTGAATATATCGTTGAATATGTGACAATTCAACAATGACAAGCATAATGGGATGCATAGAATTTTATTCAAAGCTACTATCTCTCAATCAAGTATAAGTAATGTTCCTCCATAATATCTCATTTGCATTATATATAGCGATGAGAACACAAAGATAGTAAACATCTAATATCACTTCCCCAAATATTAATGAAACTATACACAAGTATTTTATAATGTTAGATTCCATAGATAACTATAGAAAAGGTGTCATTCCAATTTTATCAATCCTCACATACTGATGTATATTTTTGTCCTTCGTCTCCCAAATTGAACTACGCAATATGCTCACATATAGAGTTAAGAGATTTTAACTTGGTTCACTTGGAACATCATTTCCCACAGCAACAATCTTAATAGAATGATGTTAATATGGTGGTTCATGGTGGCTGTGATCCATGTATATTTATAGCATTCATTTTGGATCATTTGCAAGTTCAACTAGCCACTTGTAGTGATGAAAATCAAAATTTGCCAATAAATTCCAGCAGCTATGCATCCAAGTTTTGCCATACTTAAACATCCCAAGAACTTTTCCCAATCGAAGTGATAGGTGAAGAACTAAAAATAAAACGGTGGGAAGTATCATGCAGATTTTGTTACTCTCTTTTCAGTGCTTTACAAAAACGAAAATCTTGTTGGGTTTTGGGATTTTGCTAAAATAAAATAACATGCAAAGGCTAAAATAAAAATCTTTCTGGTTTTTTCAAATTGTAACTAACAAAAACTATAATCCAGTCAACTTAAACAAAGCTAGCATGACAAGATACAATGAAGATGAGGAGAAGAAGACATACTCCCCCAAACTTGGGTGGAAGCTAGTAGCCAGGGTAGTCGGGGTTTGGCCCCCAACCATATGATCCATCATCATATTAGGATCCTTGCTGCCCCATTGTGCCCACTCTGAAGCAGCGCCACCATTCCCCCACTAGGAAGAAGATCCTTCCCCAACGTAGTAGCAGGCGTCTCCTGCCATGCGTCCTGGGTTGGTGGTGCAGGAAGCTCCTCCTACGCATCCTGGTGGGGAGGTTCATGAACATCCTCCCATGCATCGTTTATCGGTGCTGCAGGAGCTTATTCCCATTCAGGCTCTACCATCTTCACAATCCATCTGTTTGATAACCTATCAAAATATTCAAGACGAGGAAGCACAATGCATTCAAAGCTATCACGCTTAACCATGTATCTATATGTCACAATCTCATTATTCCACATTCTTATTATTCCCATATTAAGCAGCAAAGTGGAATCCAACATGTTAGATTCTAGGATTTCAGTTCCTTCATTTTTTAAACTTCCTCTCAGTTTTAATATGTTCATCGATCATGGTGTAAATAGCTCCAACATAAAGAGGTTTAGAATCATTATGGGCTACATCATATGACAATGTTCTATAAAGAATTACACCCAAATTATAATCAGGTAATGTTCCCTCTTTTGCACATCGTAATAAATAAATAATAGAACCGGTGCAAGCAGTGGTGTTCTTTCTAGCCAAGAATCTCCTCACAAGGAATAAATCAAAATATCTATGCCCTGGATGTAGAATATGAGAAAACTTTCCCCTATGGATATCCCTGGGTACATCCACACTTATGCTTCTCCAGAAGCCCCGGAGAGTAGCATCAGAATCACTGGGGATTTCTTCCCAACTCCCAGCAATAGGAACACATATAGCTTTGAAAAATTTATGTAAATACATAAGAAAACTTTGTTGCATCATCACAAAAATTAACATCAAAGGTTCTAGGGATGCCTTTACCTTTCTTACTTACCTTTTCCTTTGTGTTGATAAACCTGAAGGTGACGAGGAACTCCCGACTTATTTCGGCATAAGTCTTTTGGGGACAGCTTGCGAAGTCTCCCAATATTGTTTGCTGCAAGAAGTGGTTGAAATCTTCCTTCACATGCAGCACATTTAACATGATTGGATCTTGCCATCTTGTGATGTTCATGTCTAATCGTTCCACTTTGCAAATCATATCATCTTCTCACTGTTGTTCATCATCTATGTTGATGGATACTTTTGAGTTTCTCATTGACCTTAGCCCACTAAAGATGCCCTTTCCCTTGTCCATAGTGGACGAAACCTTGTAGAACCTTTATCACAAACTAATAAATAATTAGATGTAGCAAGTTATAACCACTTAAGAATACTCACCGAGGCTCTATGATACGTCCAAAACGTATCTACTTTCCCCAACACTTTGGCTGTTGTTTTCCCTCTAATTCGTGTGTTTTGAAAAAAACTAGCATGGACTAACGCTGTTTTCAGCAGAATTGCTCTGGTGTCTCGTTTTTGTGCAAAAATCCAACTTTCAGGAAAATCCCAGAAATTATCGCAAAGTCCCTATTTTACCCGAAGACTCACGGAGCCAGAAGATGAGACAGAGAAGATCCACAGGGGGCCCACATAATGCCTACGCGCAGGCCACCCCTGGTCGCACCTAGGGGTGATGTGGCCGCCTCGGGCACCTCCTCGACCCTCCTTCGGGCTACATAAAGAATCTAACCTAAAAACAGAAGGGGAGTTCGACGTTTTTCCAGAAAGAGTTCCGCTGCTCCGCCGCCAGCGAAAACCCCGATTCGGAAACCAGAAACTCCGTTCTGGCACCCTGCCGGGACGGGGAATTGGAGGAGATCATCGTCAGCATCATCACCGACGCCTCTCCATCAACCATCCATGATTCCCCATCCATGTGTGACTAATTCCCTCGCTGTAGGCTGAAGGGGATGGTAGGGATTGGATGAGATCATTCATTTAATAGCTATAAGATTGTTAGGTCATGGTGCCTAGTATCCGTTATTAGTACTTTTAACATTATTACAACTTGTTGTGCTTAATGCTTGCACTTTGGGCCCAAGTTCCATGATCTCAGATCTGAACATGTTATTCATTCATGAGGATAATTATTGTTTTTGATCTTACCTGCAAGTTGTGTACACATATCGTTGTCCGGAACCCGAGGCCCCAAAGTGATAGCAATTGGGATAACCGGAGGGGATGACTGTGATGTGAGGATCACGTGTGTTCACGGAGTGTTAATGCTTGCTCCGGTGCTCTATTTAAAGGAGTACCTTAATTACTAGTAGATTCCCTTGAGGCCCCGCTGCAAACGGGCTGGTAGGACAAAAGATGTCGTGCAAGTTTCTCCTTGCGAGCACGTATGACTAAATAGGAACACATGCCTATGTTTGCTTAGTACTTGGATGCTTCTATCACTGTTACCTGCTAATTCCCATGTCTTGCTTATTATATGAATTATCTTATCCATGCAGCGCCCGTTCATCCATCCCTATGCCTACTGTCGGGGGTGCTCCCCGGCAATGCTCACCATGAGGGGCTTTGGGTTGACCGAATCCTGCATGCTAGCACGAGACATCGGATACCAAACAAACGGGGAGAAAATTTTACCCAGGTTCGGGGCCCTCGATGAGGTAAAACCCTTACTTCCTGCTTGTATGATCTTGATTATCGAATATATCAGGTTACAATGGGGTAGCCGATAGGCTGTGTTGGTTGACTCACCGAGAGGCAGAGATTCTAGGTTTCTAGCTCTAACTTGCAGTGATTCTACATATTCAAGTTCAGTCCCTCAACAGGCCCTCTCCTGGCCTTTATATAGCAGGCCAGGTCTCAAGAGTCTGCCTGGACCCGACTAAGTTACAATAAGATCTATGCTAGTCTTTCCTTGTACGGCGTCTTCTTGCCTTGTTCATCAAGAATCCTCCTTCAAATAGGTCTCCTTTGCCAGAACCGACGTATAGGCCCACCTTGGTTGTTGGGCAGTCTTCATGGGCCCCTGGTTGGGCCGGAGGAGGTAGTCTATGGTCGGGTACCCGAAGGGTAATGCCCACATCACCTACAGTATTTTAATCCTGCTGTCTACTGCAATCACTTCTTCTGCTGTTTTTATTTCATTACCGCTGTTACTTTACTATAGCTATAAAACTATTACTAGTGATAAACTGTTGCGAACAAGTCTATTTTCTGGTGCAGCTAAACTGACAACTCATCTGTTAAGGCTTATAAATATTCTTTGGCTCCCCTTGTGTCGAATCAATAAATTTGGGTTTTACTTCCCTCAAAGACTGTTCTGATCTCCTATACTTGTGGGTCATCAAGCCTATTTTATGGCGTCATTGCCGGGGAGCATAGCTTTATTTATAAGCTCACTTGGAAGTGATACTGTTTGCTGCAATTTATTTATTATGGGGAAAACTCGTGAAGGGAAATTCTCTATATTGCCATCCACTACAAGAAGAGGTACAACTCTGAACACCTTTGTTTCTCTTGATTCGCCATTTGTGATGAGCAAGCTTCTTACACCACTACATGCACATGCTACACATACTGCTACTTCTGCTGAATCTGAAAATTTTGATGATACTTCTACTGTACTTGATGAGAGTGGTTCATTAGGTGCTTTCCTAGATGCTACAATTGATAGAGTTAAACAAATTGATAACACCGAAATTCCTAATGAAAATACCATTACACCTGTTAGTTCACCTGAGTCTAGGGAGTGTCCTAGTGATGATCTTGATGAAACTTATATTGAACTTGATGATGACTTCATTGAAAAATGTCATGCTACTAGAGATGCAAGTGCTATTAAAAGTTTTCTTGCAAGATGAGCCGTTAGATATAAACTATCTCCTAATGCTAAGTTTGCCACATCTCCCATAAACATTAGAGATAAGGTTTATGATTTATCTCTGGATTTATCTTATGTATCTATTGTTGAGAAGGAACCTTTTTGAGGTACTGAAAAGAAAGTGCTACGGGACATATGAATGAGCTCTCTGCTTCGAGCACCTTATTCTCTGATGATATTAAGAAACGCACTTACTTTGTCACTAAAATTTTCCCTTTCTCTTTGAAAGGTGCATCTAAAAATTGGTATGCCAATCCAAAATTGGTATGCCAATCTGTTTCCTGGATCTATTGATAGTCCTATTGGTTTGGTTAATGCTTTCTTTCAGAAATATTTCCCTGCTAGTGACCAACATGCTGCTTTGCAGAAAATCTTTGACTTTGTGCAGGTACAAGGAGAGAAATTGCCTGAATCTTGGGCAAGATTTTGTTCTTTAATTAGAGCACTACCTAGACATCCATTAGCTAAAAATGAAATCCTCGATATATTCTATAATGAAATAATTGTTGAATCTAGGACATACCTGGATAGTCGTGCTGGTTTTGTTTTCAGGAAAAGAACTCGTGCTGAAGTTGAGAAATTATTGGCCAAAATAAACCAAAACTATGATGATTGGACTATACCTGAGCCAACACACACACCAAAGAATAGGGGAAATGTTTAGAATAAATGATGAAGTGATGAGGGAAGCCAATAAATCTCTTAAGGAGAAGGGTATTAAATCTGAATATGTGAAGAATCTACCACCTATAGAAGAATTATGTAAGCCAATTTCTCATCCATCCACTATTGAGGTACACTCTCTCCAAAATTTTGATAATAGAGATGATCAATTCTTAGATGAATTTGATAATTATATTGTTAAGCAAGATAACTTTAATATGAGAGTGCAAAATCAGCTAATGGAAAATTCTAGAGCTATTAATATTTGCATGATATTGTGGAAAGAACCTCTAATGATGTTAGAATGCTTATTAAACATTTCCATATGGTTCAAACTCAGATAGATCAGTGCTGCGCGTAGTTGACGTATGTCTTTCCGTTCAACACGCGACCGTTGGGAACCCCAAGAGGAAGGTGTGATGCGTATAGCAGTAAGTTTCCCTCAGTAAGAAACCAAGGTTTATCGAACCAGTAGGAGCCAAGAAGCACGTTGAAGGTTGATGGCGGCGGAGTGTAGTGCGGCGCAACACCAGGGATTCCGGCGCCAACGTGGAACCTGCACAACACAACCAAATTACTTTGCCCCAACGTGACAGTGAGGCTGTCAATCTCACCGGCTTGCTGTAACAAAGGATTAGATGTATAGTGTGGAAGATGATGTTTGCAAGAAAACAGTAGAACGAGTATTGCAGTAGATTGTATTAGATGTAAAAGAATGGACCGGGGTCCACAGTTCACTAGAGGTGTCTCTCCCATAAGAAATAGCATATTGGGTAAACAAATTACAGTTGGGCAATTGACAAATAAAGAGAGCATAACAATGCACATACATGTTATGATGAGTAGTGTGAGATTTAATTGGGCATTACGACAAAGTACATAGACCGCTATCCAGCATGCATCTATGCCTAAAAAGTCCACCTTCAGGTTATCATCCGAACCCCCTCCAGTATTAAGTTGCAAACAACAGACAATTGCATTAAGTATGGTGCGTAATGTAATCAACAAATACATCCTTAGATATAGAATTGATGTTTTATCCCTAGTGGCAACAGCACATCCACAACCTTAGAGGTTGCTGTCACTCCCCCAGATTTAATGGAGGCATGAACCCACTATCGAGCATAAATACTCCCTCTTGGAGTTACAAGCAATGACTTGGCCAGAGCCTCCACTAGCAACGGAGAGCATGCAAGATCATAAACAACACATAGATAGATTGATAATCAACATAGCATAGTATTCATTATTCATCGGATCCCAACAAACGCACATGTAGCTTTACATAATAATGACATATAATGTGTATAAAACATGTGAGTATCTCATAAAAGTAGCATCTCGTTAATAGGTTAGTGCCGGAAAATGCATAATAATGACATATAATGTGTATAAAACATGTGAGTATCATCATAAAAGTAGCATGGAACATAAGAAATTATAGATACGTTTGAGACGTATCAAGCATCCCCAAGCTTAGTTCCTACTCGTCCCGAGTAGGTAAACGATAACAAAGATAATTTCTTAAGTGACATGCTATCATAATCTTGATCAATACTATTGTAAGCACATGTAATGAATGCAGCGATCCGAAGCAATGGTTAATGTAATGAGTAAACAACTGAATCATATAGCAAAGACTTTTCATGAATAGTACTTTCAAGACAAGCATCAATAAGTCTTGCATAAGAGTTAACTCATAAAGCAATAGTTTCATAGTAAAGACATTGAAGCAACACAAAGGAAGATTAAGTTTCAGCGGTTGCTTTCAACTTGTAACATGTATATCTCATGGATATTGTCAACATAAAGTAATATAATAAGTGCAATAAGCAAGTATGTAGGAATCAATGCACAGTTAACACAAGTGTTTGCTTTTTAAGATAGAAGGAAATGGGTAAACTGACTCAACAATAAAAGTAGAAGAAAGGCCCTTCGCAGAGGGAAGCATGGATTGCTATATTTGTGCTAGAGCTTTTATTTTGAAAACAAGAAACAATTTTGTCAACGGTAGTAATAAAGCATATGTTTCATGTAAATTATATCCTACAAGTTGCAAGCCTCATGCATAGTATACCAATAGTGCCCGCACCTTGTCCTAATTAGCTCGGATTACCTGGATTATCATCGCAATACATATGTTTTAACCAAGTGTCACAATGGGGTACCTCTATGCCGCCTGTACAAAGGTCTAAGGAGAAAGCTCGCATTGGATTTCTCTCTTTTGATTATTCTCAACTTAGACATCCATACCGGAACAACATAGACAACAGATAGTGGACTCCTCTTTAATGCATAAGCATTTAGCAACAAATAATGTTCTCATAAGAGATTGAGGTTTGTTGTCCAAACTGAAACTTCCACCATGAATCATGGCTTTAGTTAGCGGCCCAATATTCTTCTCTAACAATATGCATACTCAAACCATTCAACTCATGGTAAATCGCCCTTACTTCAGACAAGACGAACATGCATAGCAACTCACATGATATTCAACAAAGAAATAGTTGATGGCATCCCCAGGAACATGGTTATCGCACAACAAGCAACTTATAAGAGATAAGATGCATAAGTACATATTCAATACCACAATAGTTTTTAAGCTATTTGTCCCATGAGCTATATATTGCAAAGATAAAGAATGGAAATTTTAAAGGTAGCACTCAAGCAATTTACTTTGGAATGGCGGAGAAATACCATGTAGTAGGTAGGTATGGTGGACACAAGTGGCATAGTGTTTGGCTCAAGGATTTTGGATGCATGAGAAGTATTCCCTCTCGATACAAGGTTTAGGCTAGCAAGGTTGTTTAAAGCAAACACAAGTATGAACCGGTACAGCAAAACTCACATAAAAGCCATATTGTAAGCATTATAAGACTCTATACCGTCTTCCTTGTTGTTCGACCTTTACTAGAAAATATCTAGACCTTAGAGAGACCAATTATGCAAACCAAATTTTAGCATGCTCTATGTATTTCTTCATTAATAGGTGCAAAGTATATGATGCAAGAGCTTAAACATCAGCACAACAATTGCCAAGTATCACATTATTCAAGATGTTATACCAATTACCACATGTAACATTTCCCGTTTCCAACCATATAACAATTTAACGAAGCAGTTCAACCTTCGCCATGAATATTATGAGTAAAGCCTAAAGACATATGTGTCCATATACAACAGCGGAGCGTGTCTCTCTCCCACACAATGAATGCTAGGATCCAATTTTATTCAAACAAAACAAAAAAAACAAAAACAAACAGAAGCTCCAAGTAAAGCACACAAGATGTGATGGAATAAAAATATAGTTTCACTAGAGGAACCTGATAATGTTGTCGATGAAGAAGGGGATGCCTTGGGCATCCCCAAGCTTAGACGCTTGAGTCTTCTTGAAATATGCAGGGGTGAACCACCGGGACATCCCCAAGCTTAGAGCTTTCACTCTCCTTGATCATATTGTATCATCCTCCTCTCTTGATCCTTGAAAACTTCCTCCACACCAAACTAGAAACAAACTCATTAGAGGGTTAGTGCATAACCAAAAATTTCATATGTTCAGAGGTGACACAATCATTCTTAACACTTCTGGACATTGCACAAAGCTACTGAAGGTTAATGGAACAAAGGAATCCATCTAACATAGCAAAACAGGCAATGCGAAATAAAAGGCAGAATCTGTCAAAACAGAACAGTCCGTAAAGACGTATTTTTCTGGGGCATCAGACTTGCTCAAATGATAAAACTCAAAACTAATGAAAGTTACGTACATATCTGAGGATCACGCACGTAAATTGGCATAATTTTCTGAGTTACCTACAGAGACTACTGTACAAATTCGTGACAGCAAGAAATCTGTTTCTGTGCAGTAATCCAAATCTAGTATCAACTTTATCATTAAAGACTTTACTTGGCACAACAATGCAATAAAACTAAGATAAGGAGAGGTTGCTACAGTAGTAACAAGTTCCAAGACTCAAATATAAAAGAAAAGTACTGTAGTAAAATAATGGGTTGTCTCCCATAAGCGCTTTTCTTTAACGCCTTTCAGCTAGGCGCAGAAAGTGTATATCAAGTATTATCAAGATATGAAGCATCAACATCATAATTTGTTCTAATGATAGAATCAAAAGGTAACTTCATTCTCTTCCTAGGGAAGTGTTCCATACCTTTCTTGAGAGGAAATTGATATTTAATATTACCTTCCTTCATATCAATGGTGTAACGGCCCAGGGTAGCACCCCTAATAGAATTGTTTGTTATTTTTATTTTAGTGCATCATCATGGCATCATGCATCATATCATCCATGCTCTTGACAAAATAAAATTATTTTATAAAACCCCCTTGTCTTCTCCTTTAAATAAAACCTTAACCTCTCCCTCATAATTCTTATTTTATAATTAAGCCTTTCCAACAAATAAATTTTGAATATGAAGGTGTTTTGTATTGATTACAAATAAATTAAATATTTTGGAAAACAAGTTTGAATACTCACTCTCACCCTTGGTTCAAATCAAAACTGAAAAGGATTTCTAATTCAAAAGTGTTTAAATAAAAACAGAAAAGGGTTAAAAGAAAAACAGGAGAAAACCTAACCCTCTGATCCGGCCCAGATCTCTCCCTGGCCTTTTCCCTTCCCTCTCCCCGGCGGCCATTCCTCTCTCCTCCTTTTTCTTCCTTGCTGGCCCAAGCCCACCTTCCATCTGGCCCGTACCCCTTCGAGAAATATCTCCCTCATCGTCACCTGCAGACACGCGAGGAGCGTGCTCGCTTTCTCCCCGTGGTCGACGTCACCTTAAACCACCACGCCACGCCGTGGTCCTCCCTTCCTCTCTCACGTGAAGCCTCCCCTTCCTCCGCCTTTTTCTGGAGACAGCTGCAGCCTCACGCATCCAGCGCCTCCACTTTCCCTCTCTTTCCTTCTTCTCCACGAAAGAAAACAAGGATAAGGAAGACACCACAGAGCGCCATGGCCGCCGCAGTACAATGTCGAACCGTCGCTCCGGCCGTCCCCTCGCCAAGCTGACGCCACCAGGAGATGCGCCGTCCTCAACTTTGTCCTCCCCTGCAAGGAATTGGAGAGGGAGGCCCTTAATCGCCGCCAAATCACAGTTCCCCCGTCTCTGCCGCCGCCGAATTTCTTCGAATTTGGCCGCTGTGGTGCACCTCCGACCGAACCCTCTGCGCCTCGAGTCTTCCGGTGAGCCAACGGATCACCTGGACCTCTTATTCCTCTGGTTCCCTTCCTCCTTCACCCTGTCGTGTTGATGCCGACCTGCTTCCTCGCAGAACCTCTTCGACGGTGGCCCTCCGGTGACCTCCATCAAGCGGCGCCACCTCCAGATGGTCCGCGCCGATGAGGCGCTCTGCACGCGCCAAACCTCGCCTCCAGGGACGCACCGAGATGCCCGCAAGCGCGACGGCCTGCGGTGGTCACCGCCAGCAACTGCGACGCGAGCGGCATCCGGCGTGCGTGCAAGGTTTGCCACGCTGGCGCCACGTCGGATCCCCAGGCCCCACCTATCAGCGTCCGCAGCTAGCCCAACCTCGGTGAGTTTTTTTTCCCCAGATCCAGATCTTAGCGTTTTGCAAAAAGGCACCTCCATGTTTCTACATCTCAACCCGCAGCCCCTCCCTTTGTTCTTTTAACGAAAACCCCTGCATGCTTTGAAAACTAACCCGGGGTCCTTCCCCTGGTTAGATTTTATTTTTGAGTCCTTACCTAATAAAAATAAATCTATTTATCTATTTTAAAATACTAAAAACCCTAATCTGTTAATAACTTTTGTTTGGTAACTCCAAATTAAACGTGTCATATATGAATTTTGATCAGAAAAATGTGAGGAACATTAATATGCCATCCATTCATCTGTTTGCATCTTGCATCATGTCGCGTGTTGATAGTTTGTGCATTTCACCTCACATATATGCGAAGTATTTCGGAACACCGACGTGGTTTCCCCGCTCCGTTTAATTTTGATGTAGCTCACCCATGCCATGTCTTGCCATGCTAATGAACACTTAAATTTGTCGGTAGGAAATGCAACTCCAACCTATTCTGTTTGTCCGGGGTTTCGACTCCGATTAAATTGGATAAGTTGCATTACACCATCGCTGCCATGTCATGCATATCATCTTGCTCATGCTGATTCTTCTTTATCCGTAGTAGTAAGACTTGCATACGTTGTGTGTTCCAGCATTTGCTTCTTCCCGGATAGGATCGCGAAGTGGTGATGTGAGATACGATGAGTTCTTCGACAAGTGCTTCTGCAGCTTTTCACAGGCGAGCCCTCTCTCTTCACCTATTTTACTCTCTCCCTCGCACTGCTATCCTTATGTTGCGATTCTTTATCGAGTCACGTGTCCTATTCCACTTGTTTACCATAATAATCCTATATGTACCATTCCTTACCCATAGCCGTTGCAAGTCGTAGGCGTGTTTAGGTTCTGTTGTTTATCTCCATCTGTTATCGGGATATGTTGGGTTGTTGGGAGGTTATCACATGCTATATTAGTTGTTGGAGATACACATGCTTTACTTAATTGTTAATAACTAAAATTGTAAGCAGAGGCATCTGCGAGCCCCTTTGCGAAAGCATCGGAACTTTGACACACTAATGTCCCCTAGGACCCGAGTTCTTGTTATCTGTTCCGAGACTGAGCGCTCTATCCACACATGGGTATGCTTACCGGGTCTCCCCTAGACCACTGCCGGAATCTACAGCTTTGTCCAGTGGGCACTGATACGTCTCCGACGTATCGATAATTTCTTATGTTCCATGCCACATTATTGATGATACCTACATGTTTTATGCATACTTTATGTCATAGTTATGCATTTTTTGGCACTAACCTATTAACGAGATGCCGAAGAGCCAGTTGCTATTTTCTGCTGTTTTTGGTTTCAGAAATCCTAGTAAGGAAATATTCTCGGAATTGGACGAAATCAACGCCCAGGGTCCTATTTTCACACGAAGCTTCCAGAAGACCGAAGGAGTCACGAAGTGGGGCCACGAGGTGGCCAAACACTAGGCCCTCGTGTGTCCCCCTGACCTGCCCTTCCGCCTACTTAAGCCTTCGTCGATAATAGCCCTAGTACCGAGAGCCACGATACGGAAAACCTTCCAGAGACGCCGCCGCCGCCAATCCCATCTCGGGGGATTCAGGAGATCGCCTCCGGCACCCTGCCGGAGAGGGGAATCATCTCCCGGAGGACTCTACACCGCCATGGTCGCCTCCGGATTGATGAGTGAGTAGTTCACCCCTGGACTATGGGTCCATAGCAGTAGCTAGATGGTCGTCTTCTCCTTATGTGCTTCATTGTCGGGTCTTGTGAGCTGCCTAAAATGATCAAGATCATCTATCTGTAATGCTATATGTTGTGTTTGTTGGGATCCGATGGATAGAGAATACTATGTTATGTTGATTATCAATCTATTACCTATGTGATGTTTATGATCTTGCATGCTCTCCGTTATTAGTAGAGGCTCTGGCCAAGTTTTTACTCTTAACTCCAAGAGGGAGTATTTATGCTCGATAGTGGGTTCATGCCTCCATTAAATCTGGGACAGTGACAGAAAGTTCTAAGGTTGTGGATGTGCTGTTGCCACTAGGGATAAAACATTGATGCTATGTCCGAGGATGTAGTTATTGATTACATTATGCACCATACTTAATGCAATTGTCTGTTGTTTACAACTTAATACTGGAAGGGGTTCGGATGATAACCTGAAGGTGGACTTTTTAGGCATAGATGCATGCTGGATAGCGGTCTATGTACTTTGTCGTAATGCCCAATTAAATCTCACCATACTCATCATATCATGTATGTGCATTGTCATGCCCTCTCTATTTGTCAATTTCCCAACTGTAATTTGTTCACCCAACATGCTATTTATCTTATGGGAGAGACACCTCTAGTGAACTGTGGACCCCGGTCCATTCTTTTAATCGAATACAATCTACTGCAATACTTGTTCTACTGTTTTCTGCAAACAATCATCATCCACACTATACATCTAATCCTTTGTTACAGCAAGCCGGTGAGATTGACAACCTCACTGTTACGTTGGGGCAAAGTACTTTGGTTGTGTTGTGCAGGTTCCACGTTGGCGCCGGAATCCCTGGTGTTGCGCCGCACTACATCTCGCCGCAATCAACCTTCAACGTGCTTCTTGGCTCCTACTGGTTCGATAAACCTTGGTTTCTTACTGAGGGAAACTTGCTGCTGTACGCATCACACCTTCCACTTGGGGTTCCCAACGGACGCGTGCTGTACGCGTATCAAGCTAAATTTGTGGCGCCGTTGCCGGGGAGATCAAGACACGCTGCAAGGGGAGTCTCCACATCGCAATCTCTTTACTTTGTTTTTGTCTTGCTTTATTCTATTTACTACTTTGTTTGCTGCACTAAATCAAAAAACAAAAAAATTAGTTGCTAGTTTTACTTTATTTGCTGTCTTGTTTGCTATATCAAAAACACAAAAAAAAAATTAGTTACTTGCATTTACTTTATCTAGTTTGCTTTATTTACCGTTGCTAAAATGGGTACTCCTGAAAATACTAAGTTGTGTGACTTCACAACCACAAATAATAATGATTTCTTATGCACATCTATTGCTCACCTGCTACTACAGCAGAATTCTTTGAAATTAAACCTGCTTTACTGAATCTTGTTATGCGAGAGCAATTTTCTGGTATTAGTTCTGATGATGCTGCTGCCCATCTCAATAATTTTGTTGAACTTTGTGAAATGCAAAAGTATAAAGATGTAGATGGTGACATAATAAAATTAAAATTGTTTCCTTTCTCACTAAGAGGAAGAGCTAAAGATTGGTTGTTATCTCTGCCTAAGAATAGTATTGATTCATGGATTAAATGCAAGGATGCTTTTATTGGTAGATATTATCCCCCTGCTAAAATTATATCTTTGAGGAGTAGCATAATGAATTTTAAACAATTGGATACTGAGCATGTTGCACAAGCATGGGAAAGAATGAAGTCTTTGGTTAAAAATTGCCCAACCCATGGACTGACTACTTGGATGATCATCCAAACCTTTTATGCAGGACTGAATTTTTCTTCACGGAACCTATTGGATTCAGCTGCTGGAGGTACCTTTATGTCCATCACTCTTGGTGAAGCAACAAAGCTTCTTGATAATATGATGATTAATTACTCTGAATGGCACACGGAAAGAGCTCCACAAGGTAAGAAGGTAAATTCTGTCGAAGAAACCTCTTCCTTGAGTGATAAGATTGATGCTATTATGTCTATGCTTGTGAATGATACGACAGATATTGATCCTAATAATGTTCCGTTAGATTCATTGGTTGCTCAAAAAGAACATGTTGATGTGAATTTCATTAAAAATAACAATTATAATAATTCTAGGCCATATCCTGCTAATGGTAACTCTTATGGTAGATATGCTTCACCTAATGAGGAAAAGATGTTAGAAATTGAAAGATCCACCAAGAACTTTATGCAATCACAATATGAGCAAAATAAATTGTTTACTAAAACTATGAATGAGCAATCTACCTTGTTGAATAATATAGGAAATCAAATTGAAAATCTGAATATGGAGATCTCTGGGTTGCAAACTAAACTTGCAAATGCTGAAAACCGAATCTCATACATG
Source organism: Lolium perenne (assembly GCF_019359855.2). Lineage (NCBI taxonomy): Eukaryota > Viridiplantae > Streptophyta > Magnoliopsida > Poales > Poaceae > Lolium > Lolium perenne. The sequence continues at coordinate 300,901,128 of NC_067245.2, read as the reverse complement.
TCTGCGTCACAATTTTCTTTAATTAATAAAATGGCTGCTAAACCCGAGGATATAGATAATAAAATTGTTACTACAGCAAATGCCATCCAAGTTAGAATTAATGAGAATATAAGATTGATGGCCGAATTGCGTGCTAGGTGGGAAAGAGAAGAAAATGAAAAAGAAGACAATATAGCTAAAGTTTGGACTATTACCACCACTAGCAATGCTAATGCTACACATGTTGCTGCACCTCCTACTAATAATGGTGAAAGAATTGGTGTTGGCAATGTTTCTACTTCTAATGCAAAGCGCGAAAAACTGCCTGAAATTGCTAAAGCTACTTTGAAAGCTCGTGATAAAACTGCTGAAATTTTTTCCAACATTGGGGATAAAGATCCCATTGCTTTAGATTATAATGGTTTGGATTTTGATGATTGTCATATCTCTGAAGTTATAAAGTTCTTACAAAAACTTGCTAAGAGTCCTAATGCCAGTGCTATAAATTTGGCTTTCACGAAACATATTACAAATGCTCTCATAAAAGCTAGAGAAGAGAAACTAAATCGCGAAACTTCTATCCCTAGGAAGTTAGAAGATGGTTGGGAGCCCATCATTAAGATGAGGGTCAATGACTTTGATTGTAATGCTTTATGTGATCTTGGTGCAAGTATTTCCGTTATGCCTAAGAAAATCTATAATATGCTTGACTTGCCACCATTGAAAAATTGTTATTTGGATGTTAATCTTGCTGATAATTCTACGAAGAAACCTTTGGGGAGAGTTGATAATGTTCGCATTACCGTTAACAATAACCTTGTCCCCGTTGATTTTGTTGTCTTGGATATTGAATGCAATGCATCTTGTCCCATCATATTGGGAAGACCTTTTCTTCGAACTGTTGGTGCTATCATTGATATGAAGGAAGATAATATTAAATATCAATTTCCTCTCAAGAAAGGTATGGAACACTTCCCTAGAAAGAGAATGAAGTTACCTTTTGATTCTATTATTAGAACAAATTATGATGTTGACACTTCGTCTCTTGATAATACTTGATATACACTTTCTGCGCCTAGCTGAAAGGCGTTAAAGAAAAGCGCTTATGGGAGATAACCCATGTTTTTACTACAGTACTTTTATTTTATATTTGAGTCTTGGAAGTTGTTACTACTGTAGCAACCTCTCCTTATCTTAGTTTTGTGCATTGTTGTGCCAAGTAAAGTCGTTGATAGTAAGGTTCATACTAGATTTGGATTACTGCGCAGAAACAGATTTCTTTGCTGTCACGAATCTGGGCCTAATTCTCTGTAGGTAACTCAGAAAATTATGCCAATTTACGTGAGTGATCCTCAGATATGTACGCAACTTTCAATTAATTTGAGCATTTTCATTTGAGCAAGTCTGGTGCCTCAATAAAATTCGTCTTTACGAACTGTTCTGTTTTGACAGATTCTGCCTTTTATTTCGCATTGCCTGTTTTGCCATGCTTAATGGATTTTTCGATTCCATTGACTTTCAGTAGCTTTGTGCAATGTCCAGAAGTGTAAAGAATGATTGTGTCATCTCTGAACATGTAAATTTTGATTATGCACTAACCCTCTAATGAGTTGTTTTGAGTTTGGTGTGGAGGAAGTTTTCAAGGATCAAGAGAGGGAGATGATACAATATGATCAAGGAGAGTGAAAGCTCTAAGCTTGGGGATGCCCCAGTGGTTCACCCATGCATATATCAAGAAGTCTCAAGTGTCTAAGCTTGGGGATGCCCAAGGCATCCCCTTCTTCATCGACAACATTATCAGGTTCCTCTAGTGAAACTATATTTTTATTCCATCACATCTTATGTACTTTGCTTGGAGCGTCGGTTTGTTTTTGTTTTTGTTTTGTTTGAATAAAATGGATCCTAGCATTCATTGTGTGGGAGAGAGACACGCTCCGCTGTTGCATATGGACAAATATGTCCTTAGGCTTTACTCATAATATTCATGGCGAAAGTTTCTTCTTCGTTAAATTGTTATATGGTTAGAATTGGAAAATGATACATGTAGTAATTGCTAAAATGTCTTGGATAATGTGATACTTGGCAATTGTTGTGCTCATGTTTAAGCTCTTGCATCATATACTTTGCACCTATTAATGAAGAAATACATAGAGCATGCTAAAATTTGGTTTGCATAATTGGTCTCTCTAAGGTCTAGATAATTTCTAGTATTGAGTTTGAACAACAAGGAAGACGGTGTAGAGTCTTATAATGTTTACAATATGTCTTTTATGTGAGTTTTGCTGCACCGCTTCATCCTTGTGTTTGTTTCAAATAAACCTTGCTAGCCTAAACCTTGTATCGAGAGGGAATACTTCTCATGCATCCAAAATCCTTGAGCCAACCACTATGCCATTTGTGTCCACCATACCTACCTACTACATGGTATTTCTCCGCCATTCCAAAGTAAATTGCTTGAGTGCTACCTTTAAAATTTCCATTCTTCACCTTTACAATATATAGCTCATGGGACAAATAGCTTAAAAACTATTGTGGTATTGAATATGTACTTATGCACTTTATCTCTTATTAAGTTGCTTGTTGTGCGATAACCATGTTCCTGGGGACGCCATCAACTACTCTTTGTTGAATATCATGTGAGTTGCTATGCATGTCCGTCTTGTCTGAAGTAAGGGAGATTTACCACTAAAATGGTTAGAGCATAAATAATGTTAGAGAAGAACATTGGGCCACTAACTAAAGCCATGATCCATGGTGGAAGTTTCAGTTTTGGACAAATATCCTCAATCTCATATGAGAAAATTAATTGTTGCTACATGCTTATGCATAAAAGAGGAGTCCATTATCTGTTGTCTATGTTGTCCCGATATGGATGTCTAAGTTGACAATAATCAATAGCGAGAAATCCGATGCGAGCTTTCTCCTTAGACCTTTGTACATGCGGCATAGAGGTACCCCTTTGTGATACTTGGTTAAAACATGTGCATTGCGATGATAATCCAGGTAATCCGAGCTAATTAGGACAAGGTGCAGGCACTATTAGTATACTATGCATGAGGCTTGCAACTTGTAGGATATAATTTACATAACACATATGCTTTATTACTACCGTTGACAAAATTGTTTCTTGTTTTCAAAACCAAAGCTCTAGCACAAATATAGCAATCGATGCTTTCCTCTTTGAAGGACCTTTCTTTTACTTTTATGTTGAGTCAGTTCACCTATCTCTCTCCACCTCAAGAAGCAAACACTTGTGTGAACTGTGCATTGATTCCTACATACTTGCATATTGCACTTGTTATATTACTTTGCATTGACAACTATCCATGAGATATACATGTTACAAGTTGAAAGCAACCGCTGAAACTTCATCTTCCTTTATGTTGCTTCAATACCTTTACTTTGAATTATTGCTTTATGAGTTAACTCTTATGCAAGACTTATTGATGCTTGTCTTGAAGTACTATTCATGAAAAGTCTTTGCTTTATGATTCATTTGTTTACTCATGTCATTTACATTGTTTTGATCGCTGCATTCATTACATTTGCTTACAATAGTATGATCAAGATTATGATGGCATGTCACTCCAGAAATTATCTTTGTTATCGTTTACCTGCTCGGGACGAGCAGGAACTAAGCTTGGGGATGCTGATACGTCTCCGACGTATCGATAATTTCTTATGTTCCATGCCACATTATTGATGATACCTACATGTTTTATGCATACTTTATGTCATATTTATGCATTTTCCGGCACTAACCTATTAACGAGATGCCGAAGAGCCGATTCTTTGTCTGCTGTTTTTGGTTTCAGAAATCCTAGTAAGGAAATATTCTCGGAATTGGACGAAATCAACGCCCAGGGTCCTATTTTCACACGAAGCTTCCAGAAGACCGAGGGAGTCACGAAGCGGGGCCACGAGGTGGCCAAACACTAGGGCGGCGCGGCCTGGCCCTTGGCCGCGCCGACCTACTGTGTGGGGCCCTCGTGTGGCCCCCTGACCTGCCCTTCCGCCTACTTAAGCCTTCGTCGATAATAGCCCCAGTACCGAGAGCCACGATACGGAAAACCTTCCAGAGACGCCGCCGCCGCCAATCCCATCTCGGGGGATTCAGGAGATCGCCTCCGGCACCCTGCCGGAGAGGGGAATCATCTCCCGGAGGACTCTACACCGCCATGGTCGCCTCCGGATTGATGAGTGAGTAGTTCACCCCTGGACTATGGGTCCATAGCAGTAGCTAGATGGTCGTCTTCTCCTTATGTGCTTCATTGTCGGGTCTTGTGAGCTGCCTAACATGATCAAGATCATCTATCTGTAATGCTATATGTTGTGTTTGTTGGGATCCGATGGATAGAGAATACTATGTTATGTTGATTATCAATCTATTACCTATGTGATGTTTATGATCTTGCATGCTCTCCCTTATTAGTAGAGGCTCTGGCCAAGTTTTTACTCTTAACTCCAAGAGGGAGTATTTATGCTCGATAGTGGGTTCATGCCTCCATTAAATGCAGGACGGTGACGAGAAAGTTCTAAGGTTGTGGATGTGCTGTTGCCACTAGGGATAAAACATTGATGCTATGTCCGAGGATGTAGTTATTGATTACATTACGCACCATACTTAATGCAATTGTCTGTTGTTTGCAACTTAATACTGGAAGGGGTTCGGATGATAACCTGAAGGTGGACTTTTTAGGCATAGATGCATGCTGGATAGCGGTCGATGTACTTTGTCATGCCCAATTAAATCTCACCATACTCATCATATCATGTATGTGCATTGTCATGCCCTCTCTATTTGTCAATTACCTAACTGTAATTTGTTCACCCAACATACTATTTATCTTATGGGAGAGACACCTCTAGTGAACTGTGGACCCCGGTCCATTCTTTTAATCGAATACAATCTACTGCAATACTTGTTCTACTGTTTTCTGCAAACAATCATCATCCACACTATACATCTAATCTTTTGTTACAGCAAGCCGGTGAGATTGACAACCTCACTGTTACGTTGGGGCAAAGTACTTTGGTTGTGTTGTGCAGGTTCCACGTTGGCGCCGGAATCCCTGGTGTTGCGCCGCACTACATCTCGCCGCCATCAACCTTCAACGTGCTTCTTGGCTCCTACTGGTTCGATAAACCTTGGTTTCTTACTGAGGGAAACTTGCTGCTGTACGCATCACACCTTCCACTTGGGGTTCCCAACGGACGCGTGCTGTACGCGTATCAGCCACAACTAGTTTGAATGTTTGTTTGATTCTCCCGGGCGTGCAAGCATGTTTCTTTGTGGTCAGATGATATGATGTTACTTTTGGGGAAGCCGTGAGTGCCTTGTAACCCCGTTGTCTCTTGCACGCTCGTAGGTGCGGTCCGCATTGTTAAGAGGTCGTCCTCTAGTGGGCTCTGATCCTCTTAGCCGTTCTCGCAACAGCTAGGTCCGCGTCGGAGTTTCGATCGGGCTCCGAAACGGGTTAACTTAGTTAGGTGGCTTCCTGGACATTGTTGTCGTGAAGGAGAGTGCGAGTCGTGATATCCACCTGTCGCAAGTGGGTTGAGCATGCGTGTGGGCACATTTGGGCACCCCTGCAGGGTTACAATCTTATCGATAAGCCGTGTCCGCGGTTATGGACGACTTGGAGCTGTTTAACTCGATCATAGAACAACTTACACCTTTATGTTGCTGATAATAATTTGCTAATAACTTGCGTAGTAATATAGCATTACTATAACGGCTACCTAATAGAACTTGTCCACTGTTGAGTGCCTTTTACATTGCCTATTCGCTTTGTTGAAGGGGATATGTGTAATCGGCTGGGTTATGTTTGTGTAGTATTTTATCTGTTACCTTGTGCGCTCTCTTATCTTCTCTGATTAGACGGATGTTGTAGCATGTCTCTATTGGTTATAGTTTTGCTGCCGCTAAACCTACCATATAGCCCCAGGCGATATATATTTATACTCGCCCGGCGAGCATAGCCATTTCTAATCTCGCTAAGTACGTGCCGGAGTTCGTTCCTTGGTACTTACTCTCGCCTTTCCTCTTTCTCTCTTGCTTCCTCCCTTTTGTCGGCAACCGATGGCCCGACTTTGACAGGTACGAGATGGCGACGTTAGCAAGGTTACCCTTCCGGCTTGGCCTGGGCAGGGTTATGGACGCCACTGGCTATCTTCAGGACTCTTAGTCCAATTTGTATCTTGTCCGTACTCGGACGCATTTGATCTTCTGTATGATTTGGATCTTTGTATGTATCTATTTGTATCTGGACTCGTTGGAGTCATTGTTGTAATATATGTATCTTGTGGGCTCTATTGTAATCCTGTTGCAATGTTACATCTCGTGTTAATTCCTCTGGCATCACGTGTGTGATTCGTCGCGCACGTCGTGTCGGAGGGCGTCTCAGAATCGATATCGTGCGGATTTCGGCGGGATCGCTGGAATCCTCATGGTACCGGTTTCGGGGCATCACAAATGGTAGCACCAACAGTTCGAAGAAAAGGTCTTCCCAATATGATGGGACAAGATGCATTGCATTCAATATCCAAGACAACAAAATCAACGGGGACAAGGTTATTGTTAACCATAATACGAACATTATCAATCCTCCCCAAAGGTTTCTTTATAGCATTATCAGCAAGATTAACATCCAAATAACAATTTATCAATGGTGGCAAGTCAAGCATATCATAAATTTTCTTAGGCATAACAGAAATACTTGCACCAAGATCACATAAAGTATTACATTTAAAATCATTGACCCTCATCTTAATGATGGGCTCCCAACCATCTTCTAACTTCCTAGGAATAGAAGTTTCATGTTTTAGTTTCTCTTCTCTAGCTTTTATGAGAGCATTTGTAATACGTTTTGTAAAGGCCAAATTTATAGCACTAGCATTAGGACTTTTAGCAAGTTTTTGTAAGAACTTTATAACTTCAGAGATGTGGAAATCATCAAAATCTAAACCATTATAATCTAAAGCAATGGGATCATTGTTCCCAATGTTGGAAAAAATTTCAGCAGTTTATCACGAGCGGTTTCAATGATTTTAGCAGTTTCAGGCAGTTTTGCTCGCTTTGCATTAGGAGTAGAAACATTGCTAACACCAATTATTTTACCATTGATAGTAGGAGGTGCAGCAACATGTGGAGCATTAGCATTACTAGTGGTGGTAATAGTCCAAACTTTAGCTACATTATTCTCTTTAGCTAGTTTTTCATTTTCTTCTCTTTCCCACCTAGCATGCAATTCAGCCATTAATCTTATATTCTCATTAATTCTAACTTGAATGGCATTTGCTGTAGTAACAATTTTATTTTCATTATCCCTATTAGGCATAACTTTCAATTTTAAAAGATCAACATCAGCAGCAAGACTATCAACTTTAGAAGCAAGTATATCAATTTTCGCAAGCTTTTCTTCAACAGATTTGTTAAAAGCAGTTTGTGTACTAATAAATTCTTTAAGCATGGCTTCAAGTCCAGGGGGTATATTCCTATTATTGTTGTAAGAATTCCCATAAGAATTACCATAACCGTTACCATTGTTAAAGGGGTATGGCCTATAGTTATTACTAGAATTGTTCCGATAAGCATTGTTGTTGAAATTATTATTTTTAATGAAGTTAACATCAACATGTTCTTCTTGAGCAACCAATGAAGCTAACGGAACATTATTAGGATCAACATTAGTCCTACCACTCACAAGCATAGACATAATAGCATCAATCTTATCACCCAAGGAAGAGGTTTCTTCGACAGAATTGACCTTCTTACCTTGTGGAGCTCTTTCCGTGTGCCATTCAGAGTAATTCATCATCATTTCATCAAGAAGCTGTGTTGCTGCCCCCAAAGTGATGGACATAAAAGTACCTCCAGCAGCTGAATCCAATAGGTTCCGTGCAGAAAAATTCAATCCTGCATAAAAGGTTTGGATGATGATCCAAGTAGTCAGTCCATGGGTTGGGCAATTTTTAACCAAAGACTTCATTCTTTCCCATGCTTGTGCAACATGCTCAGTATCTAATTGCTTAAAATTCATTATGCTACTTCTTAAAGAGATAATTTTAGCAGGAGGATAATATCTACCAATGAAAGCATCCTTACATTTAGTCCATGAATCAATACTATTCTTAGGCAGAGATAGCAACCAATCTTTAGCTCTTCCTCTTAATGAGAAAGGAAACAATTTTAATTTTATAATGTCACCATCTACATCCTTATACTTTTGCATTTCACATAGTTCAACAAAATTATTAAGATGGGCAGCAGCATCATCAGAACTAACACCAGAAAATTGCTCTCTCATAACAAGATTTAGTAAAGCAGGTTTAATTTCAAAGAATTCTGTTGTAGTAGCAGGTGGAGCAATAGGTGTGCATAAGAAATCATTATTATTTGTGTTTGTAAAGTCACACAACTTAGTATTTTCAGGAGTATTCATTTTAGCAATAGTAAATAAAGTAAACTAGATAAAGTAAATGCAAGTAACTAATTTTTTGTGTTTTTAATATGGCAAACAAGATAGTAAATAAAGTAAAACTAGCAACTAATTTGTTTGTGTTTTATTTTAGTGCAGCAAACAAAGTAGTAAATAAAATTAAAGCAAGACAAAAACAAAGTAAAGAGATTGGAGGTGGAGACTCCCCTTGCAGCGTGTCTTGATCTCCCCGGCAACGGCGCCAGAAAAAGTTGCTTGTTAGCGTGTATACACACGTCCGTTGGGAACCCCAAGAGGAAGGTGTGGTGCGTATAGAAGCTAGTTTTTCCTCAGTAAGAAACCAAGTTTATCGAACCAGTAGGAGCCAAGAAGCACGTTGAAGGTTGATGGCGGCGGAGTGTAGTGCGGCGCAACACCAGGGATTCCGGCTCCAACGTGGAACCTGCACAACACAACCAAATTACTTTGCCCCAACGTAACAGTGAGGTTGTCAATCTCACTGGCTTGCTGTAACAAAGGATTAGATGTATAGTGTGGAAGATGATTGTTTGCAGAAAACCGTAGAACGAGTATTGCAGTAGATTGTATTCGATATAAAAGAATGAACCGGGGTCCACAGTTCACTAGAGGTGTCTCTCCCATAAGAAATAGCATATTGGGTGAACAAATTACAGTTGGGCAATTGACAAATAAAGAGAGTATAACAATGCACATACATGTTATGATGAGTAGTGTGAGATTTAATTGGGCATTACGACAAAGTACATAGACCGCTATCCAGCATGCATCTATGCCTAAAAAGTCCACCTTCAGGTTATCATCCGAACACCCTCCAGTATTAAGTTGCAAACAACAGACAATTGTATTAACTATGGTGCGTAATGTAATCAATAAATACATCCTTAGATATAGCATTGATGTTTTATCCCTAGTGGCAACAGCACATCCGCAACCTTAGAGGTTGCTGTCACTCCCCCAGATTTAATGGAGGCATGAACCCACTATCGAGCATAAATACTCCCTCTTGGAGTTACAAGCAATGACTTGGCCAGAGCCTCTACTAGCAACGGAGAGCATGCAAGATCATAAACAACACATAGATAGATTGATAATCAACATAGCATAGCATTCATTATTCACCGGATCCCAACAAACGCACATGTAGCTTTACAGATGGATGATCTTGATCATGTTAGGCAGCTCACAAGATCAGACAATGATAGCACAATTAGGAGAAGACGACCATCTAGCTACTGCTATGGACCCATAGTCCAGGAGTGAACTACTCACACATCAATCCGGAGGCGACCATGGTGGTGTAGAGTCCTCCGGGAGATGATTCCCCTCTCCGGCAGGGTTCCGGAGGCGATCTCCTGAATCCCCCGAGATGGGATTAGCGGCGGCGGCGTCTCTGGAAGGTTTTCCGTATCGTGGCTCTCGGTACTGGGGCTATTATCGACGAAGGCTTAAGTAGGCGGAAGGGTAGGTCAGGGGGGCTCACGAGGGCCCCACACGACAGGGCGGCGCGCCCCCCCCCCTTGGCCGCGCGGCCCTGGTGTGGCGGCGCCTCGTGGCCCCACTTTGTCTCTCCCCCGGTCTTCTGGAAGCTTCGTGGAAAAATAGGACCCTGGGCGTTGATTTCGTCCAATTCCGAGAATATTTCCTTACTAGGATTTCTGAAACTAAAAACAGCAGAAAACAGCAACTGGCTCTTCGGCATCTCGTTAATAGGTTAGTGCCGGAAAATGCATAATAATGACATATAATGTGTATAAAACATGTGAGTATCATCATAAAAGTAGCATGGAACATAAGAAATTATAGATACGTTTGAGTATCACTCGACAGTCTTGTCAGCAAAAACCAGAATGCATTCATCACCGGCCGTAGTCTGCACAGCAATTTTGTGCTCGTAAGGCAGTCTACCAAGCTCCTGCACCAGTTGGGCGCGCCACGGATCCTTCTGAAGCTTGATCTAGCGAAGGCATTCGACTCCCTCTCCTGGCTGTTCCTCTTCGAGGCCCTCAGGCATTACGGCTTCGGCGATAGGCTCCTTGAATGGCTGTCTATCCTACTATCGTCCGCGAGCACACGTGTGCTCCTCAATGGCGAGCCTGGACCACCGGTCTGGCACCGGCGTGGGCTTAGGCAGGGCGACCCCCTATCGCCGCAGCTGTTCGTCCTCGCTGTCGACGTCCTCGGCAGCCTGTTCAAGCGCGCCACCGAGCTGGGGATTATGCAGCAACTTCACCCGAGGAAGACGATACCCCCCATCTCCCTCTACGCCGACGACGTCGTGCTATTCTGTCACCCCATGCCCGGCGACATCGAAGCTGTCAACGAAATTTTGCACCTGTTTGGTCGCGTGTCGGGCCTCAACGTCAACTTCACCAAGAGCACTGCAAGCCTACTGCGATGCACCTACGACGACGCCGCGCCCCTGCTTGCGCAGCTCGGCTGTCCGATCGTGGAGCTGCCAATCACCTACCTCGGCATCCCTTTGACGCTGAGAAGACCCACTGCTGCTCAACTACAGCCAATCGTCGACAGCATCGCCAGTCGCCTCCCGACCTGGAAGGCTGGACTCATGAGCAAGCCTGGACGCCTGACCATGGTTAAGGCCGTCCTGAGCGCCATCCCCATCCATCAACTGCTCGCCTAGGCCCCGCGAAGAAAACCCTGAAGATGATCGAAAAGATCAAGCACGGCTTCCTCTGGACCGGGCGCGCTGCGGCTAACGGAGGGCACTGCCACGTCAACTGGAAGCGAGTCTGCCGTCCCATCTCCTACGGAGGTCTCGGCGTGCAAGACATTGAGCGCGCTGGACTCGCCCTGCGGCTGCGCTGGCTTTGGCTCTCGCGCACCGATGACAGCCGTGCCTGGAGTGGCCTCGACTTGCAGTTCTCCGCGGACGAGCACGCGCTATTCTTCGCCTCCACCACCATGTGCATTGGGGACGGACAACACGCATTATTCTAGGAGGACCGATGGATTTCTGGCAGGGCGGTCAAAGGGCTCGCGCCGCACCTCTATGCTTGCGTCCCCAAGCGACGTTGCAAAACCAGGACTGTGGCCGACGGCCTGTTACAGAACTCCTGGGCCAGGGACATCCAAGGGCTTCTTGGCATCCACGAGATCGGGCAGTACCTGCTAATCTGGCAAGCGATCCAAGGCACCACGCTAAGCGCCATGCCCGACCAGCTCCTTTGGAAGTGGAACGCCTCTGCCACCTACACAGCCAGCTCATGCTACCTCGCAACCTTCCACGGATCCACATCTTGTTGCTCTTGGAAGTTAGTTTGGAAGACATGGGCGCCGCCAAAGGTTAAGTTCTTCCGCTGGCTTGCAAACCTCGACAGATGTTGGACTGCGGAGCGCCTGACACGGCACGGTCTGCCCCATCACCCTCGATGCCTCCTCTGCGACCAGGCACCTGAATCCATGCAACACCTCATGCTCCACTGCTCCTTCTCCCGGCAGGTTTGGCACGAGGTGCTTGCTTGGCTCAGGATGACCACCAGGGCTCCGGACCATGAACCCACCCTGATGGATTGGTGGCGCCGGGCTCGTCAGGAAACGCCAATGCCACTTCGCAAAGGCCTGGCGTCGACGGCCCTGCTCATCCCATGGATGGTTTGGAAGCACAGAAACGCTAGCGTCTTCGAAGGAGCCCAGCCCTCCATGCCGCTACTGCTGCAGAACATCAAGGAGGAGCTATGCATCTGGGCTAGGGCAGGTGCCCAGGGTTTACGTGTTGTCCTGCCTCCCAGTTGGGATGTGCACTGATTTTTTCTGGTTTCCTAACCTGTAACCGGCCTCCTAGGAGGATCTAAACGATTCCCTATCTTTTCAATGCAATGAAACGCAAAGGTCCTTTGCATTTTCTCGAAAAAAACAGACGTCATCTAGATGCTTGACCGAGATGCTCACCGTGACACACGATTTCGAGGTGACAAATTACCGTCAGCTCGATGGCCTCGGTGTTGGCAAGTATGTTAGCTCGAGCACATTTAGCGTCGCTGGCTGCGATTGGAATATTAGGTTCTACCCGGATGGATTAAACTCTAAAGAGAATGGTGACGGCAATGCGACAGTGTTTCTGTATCATCTCAGTCCAGCAAAGGATGTGAGGACACAGTTCACATTAAACATTCTGGAGAAACATGGTGAAATAAAAGTAACCAACTATGATGAGATAATGCGTATATTTTCTCCATCAAGTTATAATTGGGGGTATCATGATTTTGTGAAGAAATCAAAGCTAAAATCATTGCTGGACATCAATAATGGCTACTTTACCATAAGGTGTGTTATCACTATCATCAAGGAACCTCGCACAGAGGTAAAGAGGACTCTTTTGGAAGTTCCGGGTCCGAATCTTCAGGACCATCTCGTACAGATGCTGAAGGATCGAAAAGGTGCAGATGTGACGTTCAGTGTGTGCATGTGGCCAATTGTTCCATGCTCACAGATGCTTGTTGGCTGCAAGATCTCCTGTTTTCATGGCAGAACTATTTGGTCCAATGAAGGAGAAGACAACACAGCACATTAAGATTGATGACATCGAGCCTCCAATATTCGAGGAGCTTCTTCACTTTGTGTACACAGAGTCACAGACTCAATGTTAGATGACGAGCAATACAAAGAAGGCGGAACAGCAAAACTGCAACATTTGCTAGTTGCCGCGGATCGATATGGACTGGACAAGTTAAGGCTGCTTTGTGAAAGAAAATTGTGTGAGAGCATGGATGTGGAGACGATTGCAACAACATTGGCTTTAGCAGAGCAACATCATTGCATGGATCTGAAAGAAGCTTTGTGTTGAGTTTATGGCTCCATGGAATGTGCTACAAGCTGTGATGGCAACAGATGGATTCAAGCATTTGGTGGAAAGTTGTCCTTTGGTCATGAAGGAGTTATTAGAGATGGTGGCCCGTGGTGGCTAGTAGCGGTCAGAGGTCAAATTATCATACGCACAACTAATTATCCAGAGCTAAATTCCAATCCATGTTTGGTTATCTACATCTTGGCTTGTACGTGATATTGTTAGGATTGGTGTATGCAGCTTGATGCTATTTTTGTTTGCATAGCTCCCATTTGTCAAAAAAATGGAGTATCAGTTCTCTTTTTTCGAAGGGATTGAGTGCTTGGCTCATTCATTAGCATTATAAATTCTCAGATAATAAGCTGTAGGCTGCACACTATTCGATTCTTCAGTTCATTCAGATTTTTGTTGTATGTCGTAGTATGAACAACATCTAGGCTGTGAAGTCATTCAATTGTCTAACATTCACGGACAAACATTGTGAAAAAATCTGAATGACTTGTAGATATACATTATGGCTTACTGTATAATTGTGTAAAACTGCAAGTTTTGATTCATTCTATGTCCCTTCAAAAAAAGAAAGAAAGATTCATTCTATGTTCAGAGTAATCAAACATCTGACAAAATTCGAACTGTGAGCAATCCTCTTGCTCTAGTATGCAATCACTTTTTTTTTTACTTTGAATTACACACATACTCCCTCCGTTCCTTTCTATAATGCCTATAGATTTTTGGCATTTGTTTCAGAATATAAGGTTGTAGCTTGGCTCTTTTTCAATTACCCCCTCTACATGCGTGAAGAAAATCCATACAAAAAGGAAACAATTAATTGAGATTCCTAATGCATGACCCCAACGATTCCTTAGATTTAGAAAGCAATGTTTTTATTTCCTTAATATAACCTGGCTGCACATATATGGAGAGTTAACCAGAGAGATTTGTGGGATTTTTTATGTTAATTTAGGAAGTTACCGATTTCCCTCATTTTACTCTGATCTTAAATCGCTAATCTAGGGGGTCTTGTGTAAAGAACACTCATGTGCTAATTTCCGTGCAGAAAAACTATAGGCACTATAGAATGGAACGGAGGGAGTAGAATATAAGCCTTGAAGATAGTATATATCCACACTTGTTCTTCATGATGCTTTTTAGTAACTAAATCCAAAATGCAGCAGCAGAGCTTTACTATTTTTTATTTAGCGGGAAAGCAGCAGAGCTTTACAAGCTAAAAAAAGTCCGGATGGAATTTGAATATTCGTTTGAGCTAATCGAATTGGATATATCATCTGCCTGATTTCGAGTTTGGACAAAGAAGGTGCTGATATTTGGTAACCGACATAACTTCTTCAAAACTGTAAGATAAATGCGCCCAAGCACATTCAGTTACGAAGGCCAGTGCTCTTCCTGAGGTCAGGGCTTCCTGCCCGGGGGATTTGATGTAAAGTTGACGGAGTGATATCCTAGAGCACAATATTGGCAACACAGGCAACCTCTTGATGCTATCAACGCCGACAATGGAGATACAATGGTCCAATGCGCTTTAAGAGAATTTTCTTTTCAGAACAGACAAGTTTATTACTCAGTGATTATGGTAGGGATACAAAAATCGTCAGTCGTTCTAGCTGCTATACATGCCGCCCACACGAGGGAAGGAGCTTCTCCCAAGGCAAGGAGCGTCCTTTTTTGAACTTCTCATCTCGTGGCCAAAGATCACCTCCTCAAAACTTAAAACCGTAGATTTTACCTCTTCCAGCGGTGGTGGAGGGGGCTGCTACGTCGCTTGTGCCCCCTCCCACTGCTTCGGCTGCTGCTGAGGTGGCTTCGGTGGAGAAGGCGAGAGGAGCTGACGCGATGGTGGTGGTGTGGGGGGGCTGCTACATCGCCCTTGCCCCTACCACCGCGGCTCCAGCTTCGTCTTTGGGAGTGGCGGGATTGGAGTCGGGGGCTTCCTCACCATGGCTTCCCCGGCGCCCTGTCCTATCTCGCCTATGACTTCACCCACCACACCGGCGGCTGCTTCTTCCTCACTGATTCCGGCTCCGACAACTTCCCCACCCGCTACGCCTACGACACCGACGACACCCTGCGCGACGCATTCACCGCGTGATGTGGGGTCGGATGCTCTGCCACCACCCACACGTGTCGTCGAGTGTCCGCCATGGTGGGTATGACACTCCGGTCAGGCGGAGTGGGAGGTTGGCGTGGATGCGGATGGTGGGGCGGTGACGGACGAGGACACCGTGCAGAAGGTGATGCGACGTAAGGCGGCGCAAAACTTCGACTACGATGGTATGATGTCTTCTCATAAATCTAAATCTTTTCTATCATTTTCATCACCTGCTATTTCTTCTAAGCTTAATAGTTTAGGGGTTAGTATTGGTAGTTCCGAAAAAGAGATATATGTTTGAACTAGGGTCTTGAAGCACATGAAGTTTGATCGTCTTACGGTTATTCCAAAAGCTTTGACCATGTTGGATTCCACCTATTTAGATGAGGATGAAGCGATTGCCACATCAGATGGTCAGTTTTTTTCTCACCTAGTTGGTGAAATGTCAGAGGTGGGTTTGGACGAGGACGATCTTTACTCCTTATATGAGCTAAAGGCATCTCGTCAGAAATCCAAATCCCCCTCTAACAAAAAACCACGGAAACGGTAAAAAATTCCCAAATCTCCAATTATTCCCAATGAATGGCATGTTTGCGAATAGCAGAGGTCTTGGTAACTTGGCTAAACACTTACATTTTGCCGATTGTATTAGGGATCAGAATTTGGATTATTTGACTATTTGTGAGACGGGGAGACGAGATTTCTCGCAAAGTCTTCTGAACCGTATATCCGGTGGCATAGACTTTACTTGGATATCCTGTCCACCCCGTGGGAGATCTGGGGGTATCTTACTCGGTGTCAGAACGGACTCAATGGAAGTGTTAGCACATTCGGTTGGGGAATTTCATATCAAATTCCACATCTGTAATAGAGCTGACAATTTCATATGGAATCTAGTAGTCCTGTATGGTGCTGCCCAGGAAGCTTCTAAGGCCGCCTTTCTTCATGAATTGTTGAATCTAG
This sequence comes from Lolium perenne, assembly GCF_019359855.2. NCBI lineage: Eukaryota > Viridiplantae > Streptophyta > Magnoliopsida > Poales > Poaceae > Lolium > Lolium perenne. Next base: position 300,884,813 of record NC_067245.2, on the reverse strand, counting down.
CAAAGGAAAACCCTATCATATTCTCATAGGGGGGATTTTAATTTGTTGAGATTTCCATGTGAGAAGAGTAGGGGCAGTTTTGACAATCACTGGCCTTTCTTGTTCAACGCGGTCATTAACAGCTTGGACTTGAGGGAAGTGTCAATGATTGGCAGACAATTTACCTGGGCTAAGAATCTTCCGGAGCCAACATATGAAAAACTAGATCGCGTACTCATGGATACCGACTGGGAATTGAAAATTCCAATGGTCACGCTCGCGCGCTAGAATGCATTATTGGATTTTCGGATCATGGTCCCATCTTATTATACACCGGTTTACCTAGACCCTCATCTAACCGCCGATTTAAGTTTGAACTCGGTTGGTTGAATCAGGAAGGTTTGCAGACCATGGTTAAAAAGGTATGAGAAGACCGGTTGTGGATATGTCTCCGATACAGAGGTGGAATAACAAAATGCTTGTTGTATGCAAACACCTCTGTGGTTGGGCACGTGATACAACTAGGATTCTTAAAAAATAAAAGCAGCGGCTTTCATCTATTATAGATGACCTCGAAGCTAAAACAGAAGTTAGACCGCTTCCCGCACAATAGATTGAGCAAAAAAGCCAATCAAATGCAGAAATCACAAAAATGTTGCGTGAGGAGGAACTGAAATGGTACCAATTATCTAAGACCCAATTTATTATGGAAGGAGATTCGAATACAAGGTACTTCCATTGTGTTGGCAATGGCAGACATAGGAAGAAGTTTATTCGTACTCTGGTTCAGAAGGAGGGTCCGATTGAGGGTCATGACCAGCTAAAGTCGTATTACGAGCTATTATAAAGGGCTTTTTGGTGCTCCAGAGGAAAGCTATTTCAATAATTTTATCACTTCGCTTTATCACTTCGCCTTACTCTGAGGAGGAAGTAAGAAAAGTTGTCTTCCAAATGGAGCATAACAAAGCCCCTGGTCCTGATGGCTTCCCAGATGAATTTTATCAGTCTTTCTGGAATGTCGATCTTCTGGCTCTTTTCGTGGGTCTACATGTTGGACATTTGGAGCTTTTTAGGCTCAACTTTGGTGAAATTATCTTATTTCCCAAGATTACTGAAGCAGAAATGATTCAACAATTCCGTCCTATTTGTCTTCTTAACGTGAGCTTTAAAATATTTACCAAGGTTGCCACGATCCGACTCAATACAGTGGCAGATCATGTGATTAGGCCTTCACAAACTGCTTTTATGCAAGGACGAAATATCCTGGATGTGGTTGTGGTCCTCCATAAAACTGTTCATGAATTGCATAAAAAGAAGTTGAATGGCGTGATTTTAAAGACCGACTTTGAAAAAGCCTGTGACAAGGTTAAGTGGTCTTTTTTGTAACAAACTCTTAAAATAAAAGGTTTCTCTGATGAGTGGCGTGCGGTGATCAAGAGTTTTGTCTCGGGAGGGAGTGTTGTCATTAAATTCAATGATGACGTGGGAAGACCAAGAAGGGACTAAGACAGTGAGACCCATTATTGCTAGTGCTATTTAATATAGTGGCTGATGTGCTTGCTGTCTTGATTGAACGTGCAAAGTCAGAGGACCAGATTGAAGGGGTCATTCCTCATCTTGTTGATGGAGGTTTATCCATTTTTTAATATGACGACGATACAATATTTTTTATGGATCACGACATCGACAAGGCTCGGAATCTAAAGTTAATTCTTTCAGCATTCGAGCATTGGTCGGGTCTAAAAATTAATTTCCATAAAAGCGAAGTGTTTTGTTTTGGTGAGGCCCAAGACCATGTTGCAGATTATGCTGAGCTTTTTGGCTGCGGCCAAGGCCAATTTCCAATTAGGTACTTGGCAATTCCGATTCATTATCGGAGACTCACCAATGCTGAATGAAAATTGGTTGAGGAAAGACTACAAATTAGCTTAAGCAGCTGGAAAGGTAAATTATTGTCCTTGAAAGGAAGATTAATTCTCATAAATGCGGTACTAAGTAACATGGTACTGTATATGATATCTTTCTTCCAACTTCCTAGAGGAGTCTTAAAAATATTGGATTGTTTTCGATCAAGATTTTTCTGGCAAAGGGATAGTGAGAAGCGTAAATATCGACTGGCTAAATGGAGTGTGCTGTGTCGACCCAAAGATCATAGAGGACTTGGCATCCAAGACCTCTAGGTCAAGAATAGGGCACTTCTCGGTATATGACTATCCAAGTTACTTACCGAAGAGGGTATATGGCAAACACTCCTCAAGAGGAAGTATATTGGCTCAAAGGCTCTATCTCAGGTTCTTTGGAAACCAGGAGATTCACATTTTTTGGCTGATCTTATGGAAACAAAGAAGTATTTCTTTCCATATGGTTCTTTCTCTATTAAGGATGGGTCGAAAATTCGTTTATGGGAGGATAAATGGTTAGGTAATACCACACTCCGAGAACAGTATCCGGTATTGTACAATATAGTGCCCCACAAAAGCAATACTACCAGCAAGGTGTTGGAAACCTTCCCACCAAACGTGGCTTTTGGAAGAAGTCTCATCGGTCCGAGATAAACCTCTTGCATGAATTGTTACATCATCTTGAGTTAGTTTAATTGACGCATGGATCTGATGTATTTCATTGGAATCTTACCGGTAATGGCTCATTCTCAGTAGCTTCCATGTACAATGCTCTCATTCAGCCCGTGATCCCAGTCGATAATAATTCAAAAAATTGGAAGATGAAGATACCGAAAGTAAAAAGTGCATCTTCTTATAATCAAAACGAGACTATTAAACACTTATTCTTCCAATGTAAGTTTGCTAGGTCTATATGATCAGCCGTTCAAATAGGATATACCTTATACCCACCACGTAGTGCTGTCAATTTATTTGGTAACTGGTTCAATGGTGTGGATGTTAGGTTTAAGCGTCTTATTAGGATGGGAGCGATTGCAATTATTTGGTCGTTGTGCCTATGCGGAAATAACAAGATTTTCAATAAGGTTTGTTTCTCTTTTATGCAGGCCATTTACCGGTGCACATCTATGCTTCATTCGTGGGTGCCACTGAAGCGTGTGGAGCACCGAGATCTCTTTACGGAGGTATCTTCACGGTTGGAGGATACGGTGAAGGATATTTTCTTCCAACATGGGTGCCAGCGTGACCTTCGGCTAGATCCTCCTAGCTAGCCTATTTGTCTTCCACGAACTTTGATTTTGTCTTCGAACACCACTGTTGGTTTTTGTAACAGATATTTGTGCGGCTATGTGCATCTTAATTATGCAGGTTTTAAGTAATAAAATGTGCATTTTTGAAGAAAAAAAGTGTAGTCGGTGGTTAGGGCCTCCCGGCATGCCATCGCCTCACAGCTGCGATGAGTTAGGCGGAACGGGCTGCTGAGATTTGTGCTAAACCGCATATATGGAACGGACGGGGAATAGATATTCGCCCTGTAAAAGCTTCGGGTAATTTTTATATTTTAGCAACTCGTAAGAAAGAAAAACAATGGATGGATTCCTGGTAGAAACAGACAACGTAATCATAACGGACTTGCATAAAACTAGGGAAGTCGTGAAGGAAACAAACTCATATCCCGTGATATCTCCATAATAATAAAGAGACCCATCGCATGCAGGCGTACGCACAGTGTCAATTGTTAGACACCCATCGCCGTTTCTCTTTTTTTCTCCGCCCCATGGCCAGCAACTCCTCTACAGCCGTCAACCATGGCCAGCGCCTACCGGAGACATCGTCCAGATGCTCCACAGAGATCTTCACCGCGGCCCACAATTTCGAGCTGGACAACTACCCTCTGCTTGACGACATGGGCGCCGACAAGTATGTTAGCTCGAGCGTCTTCACCGTCGGTGGCTACGACTGGACGATAAGGTTCTACCCAGATGGTGACGGGAACCAAAAAAATTGTGGAGGTAATGTTTCAGCCTTCCTGTATTGCTCGAGCCAAGCGAACAACGTGAAGACCAAGTTCAGCCTCAACTTGCTGGAGAAAAAGGGCAAAATAGGATTAACCAAGTACGGCCTACTAGAGCATACTTTCTCTCCGCCAACGTATGATTTCGGCTATCCTGAATTCTTCGAGAAATCGAGGCTGAGGTCATCGCCCGAATTCAAAACTGGCTGCTTTATCATACGATGTGTTCTCACCGTGACAAAAGAACCTCGAACCGAGGAGATCAAGCGGAACCTTACCGTGGTTCCGCAGCCGAACCTGCAAGACCATCTCCAGCAGATGCTCAAGGACGGACAAGGAGCAGACGTGACGTTTAGCGTGTCTGGCCGACTGTTGAACGCCCACAGGTACCTCCTGGCCGCACGGTCTCCGGTGTTCAAGGCGGAACTATTCGGCCCAATGAAGGAGAAGGAAACACAGACCATAATAGAGATCGACGACATCGAGCCGTCGGTCTTCGAGGCGCTTCTTCACTTTGTATACACAGACTCCTTGCTACTAGATGACGAGCACAACAAACAAGACAGAGTTGCCAAATTCCAGCACTTGCTAGTTGCCGCGGATCGGTATGGGCTGGAGAGGTTAAGGCTGCTTTGCGAAAGCAAGCTGTGTGTGGACATTGACATGGACACGGTGGCAGTGTCATTGGCTCTAGCGGAGCAACACCATTGCAAGGATCTCAAAGAGGCTTGCGTTCAGTTCATGGCTCCACGGAATGTGCTACAAGCTGTCATGGCAACTGATGGGTTCAAGCATTTAGTTGAAAGTTGTCCTTTCGTCATCATAGAGTTGTTGGACATGTTGTGCCGTCATGGCTAGTCTCGGTCAGACGTCAAATTATCATGAGTACATTTAGTTATACTATATGTAGAGTCAGTGGCGAAGGACAAAAAAAATCTAAGGTAGGGCGAACTTTGAATGATGCAAATACCAAATAGTTCTAAAAAATAGTAATATCTCAATACAATAAAAATAAAAAATATTTAATTGTAAGTATAACCTAAAAAAACATACCAATAATGCTAACTCAATGTCAAAGCTTTATCTTCTTCTAAAATATGATGTAATTCAAATAATCAAGGTGTTTGATTATCCCTCGTTTGATGCGCAACTCGATTTTGATTATTTTTGTTGCTAGAAAATTCCTTTCAATTGTTGATATCATCACGGGTAAATCCTATGTCATCTTAATAGAGTAATAATGCGGTCGGAGAAAGTATTACGTGTCTTTAAAATATCTAAAAATCTTCAATTCTACAAGTATGTATAATGAATAACTAGAGCTTATCTTGTATATAGTAGGGTACATTCAATGATAAATCTCTGTAATACAAGCAATATTATTCACATTGAATCTAGAATACGAGTTTATATTCGGAGGTAAAAATAACATGCATAACTTTCTCATACGGCGTCCGTTTTCGATGTATGACCACTCAAAATTTTCAGAAAAAACACGCGCATCTAAGTGTATTCACCAAAAATCAAGGTAGGGCGGCTGCCCTACCTTGCCCTACTGGGAGCTCCGCCCCTGTGTAGAGCGCTATATTTACAATCCATGTTCGTGTACCTATATTTAAGCTCGTACATATTACCTTATATAGTATTATGTACCAGTTTGATTTATTTTTACCGTATTAGTTTGATTACTACTTCATGCATTAACTCATATTGATTTCTTAAAACTGTTCTCGTTCTTTTTCAAAAAAAATGGATGTCTTGTTAATTTACTGACAGTTTGAATTCTAAGATAATACATTGTGTGCAGTGTGTTGTTCTATTCTACAGATTATTTCTTTCGAGAAACCAACGTGAGCACGGCATATTCAATAATAGAAGGTGCTCAAAAAACATATAACATGGAAAAGACACGTAACGTGCAAAAACACACTCGGTTTTTTTGAAGAAACTTAGTCAGTTTTGGCAGGCATGGGGGCAGCCCCAAAAGCTAGGGTTTACTGCTTGATGTTCTCAAAGGCTAAACTCTCCAATTCGATGTTGGTAAGACGCATCCCACTGAAAATCCTCCTCTCTTATGCTCCTTCCAAATATTTGAAATCATGTAGAGAAGATGCCCACTTTGACTCCGCATCCTCTAGGACGTTCCGGTTGCGTTGTTCTTTTACAACCAATCCGAGACATCGCTAGGGTCTGGTGGGTAGGGTTGGACGAGCGGGGGGGGGGGGGGGGTCGCCGTCCAATTTCGATGTGGTTCCACACCGTGGCTGAGAAAGGACAATCTTTGCAAAGGTGTGTGTGTGTGACGGGTTCCAACGCTTGGAGACACATCTAACATAAGGGTCACGAGGCCCATCCCCGATCGGCCAAGTCAGGCAAAGAGCTTGCATTTTGGAACGGTGTCGGTGTGTGCCACCCAAAATATTTCTCACGTGAAACTTGGGGGGGGGGGTGTCGCCGTCCAATTTCGATGTGGTTCCACACCGTGGCTGAGAAAGGACAATCTTTGCAAATGTGTGTGTGTGTGACGGGTTCCAACGCTTGGAGACACATCTCTAACATAAGGGTCACGAGGCCCATCCCCGATCGGCCAAGTCAGGCAAAGAGCTTGCATTTTGGAACGGTGTCGGTGTGTGCCACCCAAAATATTTCTCACGTGAAACTTGGGGTGGGATCCATTGAATTGCACTTGACATGCCAAGGCGGAGGAATAAATGTTGTTGGGGCCAACTTCAGTGAAATGCGGTCTTCAATGCTTGGGTCCAAGGTAGCTTGGGAAATCAATGCCCAAATGCTGACAATTTCTCCAAGTTGAGCCATGCTCAATGTGGCAATCACCTTTACCCAACTTTCTAGTTAGAGCTCCTTCTCCATCATCATGTTTTCCTGGTTGTGATCTTGAACGGATTTGGCGCGATAGTCTGGGTGTTCCCCTTCCACTCCAGCCATCATGCCAAAAGAGGGATGTGCGTTCGCTTTTAAGGGTGGTGGTGGTTGCAACACAAAAGAGGTTCATGTCAGATTAGTCACTCAGTGTATATATGTGCTTCCATAGACCCCCACCACCCCCCAACACCATTGGAAGGATCTCAAAGAAGCTTGCATTGGGTTTATGGCATCACGAAATATGCTAGGAGATATCATGGCAAAGGATGGATTCGAGCATCTAACGGCAAGCCCCCATTGCTCATGAAGGATATTCTGGACGAGGTGTCCCATGTCTTAAATGGGTACGAGCATTTTCAGGTAGACGACTTATTTGGCACATAAAAAGTGTTTATTAAAATCCGTTTGGGACAATCCTGGACACAAAATTGGCTTAATTGCTTTCCTTGTCCGTTTGGGCCAGGTGTGCTCCCAGCGGCGCTACCTAATTTATTTTTGAAGACTCGCATCAGCATCCGTGCGAGTTGCATCATGACCTTAAACTCAGGCGAGCGGGCACCCCATGTATGACGGCACAGTGACAACGAACCTCAATGCGGCCTTCATCGACCGAGATGGAGGTGGGCGACGCCGTGCTGCTGGCGGCCGGCTTGCTAAGCGCGGTCGGGCGCCCCCCATGTACATCATCAGCACGACCAGCACGGTGGAAACGACAAGCGAGGCCATGTTGATGGAGAAGTAGAGCCAGTTAAAGAAGGAGCTATGCTGCGCACCCTGGGCTCGTCGTCGCCAACTGGAAGGCGCCGAAAGCCACTATGACCGACTGCATCGCGCAGCCTAGTGTATAGACCCGCATAGAACACCCCCCTCTATGCAGCACTTCAAATGCGCTCAACGCCACAACAATGTATCCCATGACGCAGATGCTGAGGAAGATGGTTATGGTCTGGTATATGCCGAGGAAGGAGTCGGCAAGTAACTAAGTAAGGCGGAGATCAGTGTCATGGAGGCTGTACCCACCCAGTTGGTGACGCTGGTCGCCGCTAACTTGCTTCCTGTGTGCAGCTCGACCATGAAGCTGTACACCAGGTTCGTCGCCAAGCCAAAGTAGGACATGCCCACTGGTGGAAAAAAGGGGCTTTGGTCGCGGTTCGCAACTGCCATTAGTCGCGGTTGCGCAACCGCGACCAAAGTAGCGCGACTAAAGGCCCCCCCCTTTAGTCGCGGTTCCTTACGAACCGCGACTAAAGGCCCGTCCACGTGGGCCGCAGGCGAGCGCCAGGGCGGAGGACCTTTAGTCGCGGTTCTTCTGGCCAACCGCGACTAAAGGCCTCCGCAGGGTTTAGGGTTTAGCCCCCCTCCCCCTAAATCTGGTTTCTTTTTAATTTGTATTGTTTTATTTCTTTTGGGTTTTAATTTTGAAGGAGTTTCACATATTCTACGGTACTGTATACATACATGCATATGAATGTACAATTTCAAACAAATTTGAAATTAGAACCAAAAAGAATTCAAGAGGAATATACAATATATATTCAATATCGGATGACCATATACAATATATATTCAATATCGGATGACCATATACAATTTTGAACAAGTTAGTTACAAATTCTGGTGCATATAAAGTTCTACGTCATCGTAATAGTGTTCTCCTCTAGGATCGATGACTTCCCTCGCCAACCATCCAGCTAGTTCCTCTTGAAGTGGTCGGAAGCGAGCTTCTGGACTAAGCGTCTTCCGGAGGTTATTCCTCAGGATGTTGTTCTCACACGTCTGGTCCCGCTCATTGCAGTATCTCCGGATCCTCTCACAAACATAGTATCCACATAGATTGGTCCCCGGTGGCTGAATATCCCCAGTCGTCCGCACTGCCATTTTAAAATGTAGCTCTTTTTTGAATTCACCGACCTTGGTATCTACGAACCGTCTCCAAACCCTACGAGGCAAAGAAAATTAAATAAACAAGAGAGTTATTAATTAGTTACTTGATATTAGGAAATGATGAACGAAATAGGCCGATCGATATAGAGCGCAAATGAATGAAAATAATTACTTTTGCATCATTTTTCTCATGTCGCCCCAAAGCGCCGGATCCATATTCAGAGAGTCGTGGACGAGAACTGAGGAGGTCTGAACTTTAATTACCATAAGAATCCAGTGGAACCTGCGGACACGATACATGCACAGTCATGCATAACTCATCGATTAGCCACATACCATGCATGGAGTAAACAAAAGAGAATGTGCTCAAGACAGAAACACTCACCCAAAATGGTAAGGAAATAGAATATCACTTTTCTGTTGCTGTTTTCTAATAAACCGCCACAGGTCATCCTCCACGTCGGCGGGGTGGTGTTCTAACACATGTGAATTAACGATGTGTGGGTCAATGAACCCAACATCATGGATGTTCCTTATTCGCATTTCCCGCTTCTTCATTCTGCATAATATATAGCGTACACAACAAGATAGTTAGGACAATATATATATATATATAGTGCAGGCCGGCAATGAACGAGATGGGGTAGAAATTAATAAATCACTTACAGAACGTAGCATGGTGGTGTCGCGTCATATCGAACACGTGATACAGCATCGTACTCTTTGGATGTCCGTCTAACAAAAATGTATCAACTTTGTTAAAATTTAGATTTATCTACTTACTAGATAATATTTAGATACATTAAAATTTTGATAAAATTGAGACACTTTTTGTGAATAACCGCGAGGTTCAATGTGGTGCAGTACTAAATCATGGAAGATGTTCAATGAGATCCAATTCAAATTATGTTGTTTGGGATTTATATTTTGTGTCTAACCAACAAAACAAAACAATTTTTAAGCTTTCGAATGGTCATGAGATTAGAGTGAGTTTTAAAAAAACTTTCACTCAAGATATGATGATTCAGATATGATGATTCAATTTTAGTTTTTTTTAAGTCCAATTTTAGTTAATTTTAATTTCGAAATTAACAAGAACTAAAACTAAAAAAAAAGAAAAAAAAATTTGGCCGGGGGTGCGCCGCGCGCGCGGCGCCCCTGTACTGGCCGGCGCGCGCCTCTCTCTGGCCGGCGGCGCCCGGCCCCTTCCTCTCGTGCGTCGCCGCCCCTTCCTCTCGTGCGGCGCCGCCCCTTCCTCTCAGTACGTGGCTGCGGCGACACGGCGGCGCGGCACGGGCGGCGGCGCGCGTTTGTTGGCCGGATTGGATCCATACGGGGCGTGGCGAGAAGAGAAGATGGAGGAGCCGGCGATGGCGGCGACGGCGCGGAGACGATGACGCCGGCGACGGCGTGGAGACGACGAGAGGACGGCGTGGAGACGACGAGGGCGGCGCGGCGTCTCAGATCGATCAGCAGTTCGGGCGGAGGAAGAAGAACTGTGGCGCGGCGGTTCGCCGTGCGGGAATATATAGGGACCCCCCTTTAGTCGCGGTTGGTGTCGCCAACCGCGACTAAAGGGGTACCTTTAGTCGCGGCTGGGGACCCCAACCGCGACTAAAGGTATTTTCGCCCGGTTTTTATTTTCCCGCGCGCAAGGACCTTTAGTCGCGGTTGGCCAGGCCAACCGCGACTAAAGCTCTTTTTTGAAAATACTTTTATTTTTTGAAAATCATATAATACATATAATATATCAAAAAAATCAGAAAAATAAAACTAATTCAATTCAAAATTTTAAAAATACAAATAATATATCAAAAAATCAGAAAAAAAAACTAATGCAATTCAAAATCTTAAAAATACAAATAATATATCAAAAAACTAAGAAAAATAAAACTAATTCAATTCAAAATGTTTAAAATACATATAATATATCAAAAAATTCATAAAAATAAAACTAATTCAATTCAAAATCTTAAAAATACAAATAATATATCAAAAAATTCATAAAAATAAAACTAATTCAATTTAAAATCTTAAAAATACAAATAATATATCAAAAAACTAAGAAAAAAAAACTAATTCAACTCAAAATGTTCAAAATACATATAATATATCAAAAAATTCATAAAAATAAAACTAATTCAATTCAAAATCTTAAAAATACAAATAATATATCAAAAAATTCATAAAAATAAAACTAATTCAATTCAAAATCTTAAAAATACAAATAATATATCAAAAAATTCAGAAAAATAAAACTAATGCAATTCAAAAATTTAAAAATACAAATTATAAAAATTCATAAAAATAAAACTAATTCAATTCAAAAGTTCGTTGGCCCCCTCTTCCCGCCTCTTTCCGCCGACCCCCTCTTCCCTCCTCGTCTTCCCGCCATTTCTTCCCTGTCTTCCCGCCTCTTTCTTCCCGCCAATTGTTTCCCGCCAATTTCTTCCGGCCTCTTTCTTCCCGCCAATTTTTTCCCGCCAATTTCTTCCCGCCACTTTCTCCCCGCCTCTTTCTTCCCGCCTCCTGTCTTCCCGCTCCCATTTTTCCCGCCATTTGTCACTACATATAGGTAGCCCGCCTTGGCCAGCATCACATCTCTACAATCTCTCATCACTCTCTCATGGCTTCCACCGCACCCACTCTAACCTACCGGCGGTGGAGGAGCTTTGCGCCTCGAACTACCCTTGCCCTCCGGCTACCGCGTCCTCGCCGGCCGGAGCCTAAGCGCCGGCGGCGTGCCGGTCCCTCCCGTCCTCGTGGTACTGCGCGCCGGCGGCCATCACGAATCACTACTACCTCGACCTCACGCCGGAGCAGCGGATGAATCCCGCCGGCATCCCGATAACCAGCATACTTGGGACGCCTTCTTCATCAATCGGCGTGAGAGGGCGCTCGCCGTATGAGGAGGACGGTCTGCCTCCCGGAAACTTCCACGAGGCCGGCCGTCGGCTATGGTGGTACGGCCGGACTGCAGAGCGTCATGGACTACATCACGGCCGGCGATATCCCCGCCTGCGCTACCCTCGATTCGAGCCACGAGCGCCGCCCGACGACAGCGACGACGACGGCGCGACGATGACGCCGACAACTTAGAGGGCGACGACTACCAGTACAATGGCGGCGGCTATGAAGACTACGAGTATGCATATTATACGCCTAGGCAGGAGTATGACTAAATCACTCCAAATTTCATGTATGTAGGAGTATGACTTAGTCACTCCAAATTTCCTATATGCAGGAGTATGACTTAGTCACTCCAAATTTCATGTATGCATGCAGGAGTATGACTTAGTCACTCCAAATTTCATGTATCATCAGTGCTATCTCGAGTCAATTGAATCATTCGAAAATGGACACCAAACACATCACGGGTAATATAATTCACATGATTCATTCAACAAAGTTTGGTACAATAAATTATTACACATCATTTCTTCCCTTGTGTCCCTGCTTGCTTACGATTGTGCCGTATCCATGGAGCATCCTCATCATTTAACTTAATGCTTGGGTCGGTGTTCACTTTGAAGGGCGGAATTTCAGCAAACATATTATAATCTTCTGACATGTCTGTCTTGTCCTCCACTCCCACGATGTTTCTTTTCCACTGAAAGAACAATGTGGCGCTTTGGATCATCGAACGATGTACTGATCGTTTTCTTATCTTTCCGTTTCCTCGGTTTGCTACTCATGTCCTTCACATAGAAAACCTGAGCGACATCTTTCGCTAGGACGAATGGTTCGTCAAGATAACCAAGATTGTTGAAATCCACCATTGTCATTCCGTATTGCTGGTCCACCTTTACCCCACCTCCTTGTTAGCTTGAACCATTTGCACCGGAACAAAGGGACCCTAAAGGAGGGTCCATAGTCAAGTTCCCATATCTCCTCTATGTAACCATAATATGTGACCTTTTGCCCATTCTCGGTTGCTGCATCAAAGCGGACACCACTGTTTTGGTTGGTGCTCTTTTATCTTGGGCGATCGTGTAAAATGTATTCCCATTTATCTCGTACCCTTGGAAAGTCGTTATAGTCGAAGATGGTGTCTTGGCCAACATGTACGGCTGATCTACAACCTTATTGTCACTCATTAAATGTTTTCTCAACCAACTGCCGAAAGTCTCCATGTGGGCCTTCCTAATCCAGGATTCGGGCTTCCCGGGGTTGTCCGAGCGTAAAATATTCTTGTGTTTCTCAAAGTACGGAGCCACCAAGCTGGAATTGGTCAGAGCTTGTGTGGTGTGCTTCGATCAGAGAATGGCCGTCCATACATATCATTGATTTCCTTCCGATCGTGCCTTTTCCACTTAGTCTCCCCTCGTGCCGCGATTGAGGAAGACCAATCGGCTTAAGGTCGGGAACAAAGTCAACACAAAACTCAATTACCTCCTCATTTCCATAGCCCTTGGCGATGCTTCCTTACTGGCCTAGCACGGTTACGAACATATTTCTTTAATACTCCCATGAACCTCTCGAAGGGGAACATATTATGTAGAAATACGGGACCGAGAATGGAAATCTCATCGACTAGGTGAACCAGGAGGTGCGTCATAATATTGAAGAAGGATGGCGGGAACACCAACTCGAAACCGACAAGACATTGGATCACATCGTTACGTAACCGTGGTAGAACTTCTGGATTGATTACCTTCTGAGAGATTGCATTGAGGAATGCACATAGCTTCACAATGGCTACTCGAACATTTTCCGGCAGGAGCCCCCTCAAAGCAATCGGAAGCAATTGCGTCATAATCACGTGGCAGTCGTGAGACTTCAGGTTTTGGAACTTTTTCTCCGCCCTGATTATTATTCCCTTTATATTGGACGAGAATCCCGACGGGACCTTCATACTGCTCGGGCATTCAAAAAAGATGACCTTCTCTTCTTTGGTCGTAGCGTAGCTGGCACGACCTTGAAACCGTTCCGGATGCGTGGTCATCAGGGTCTTTCAAACTTTGCTGGTCCTGCCGTGCTTCCTTTGTATCATTTGACTTCCCATACACGCCCAAGAAGCTTAGGATGTTCACGCAAATATTCTTCGTAACGTGCATCACGTCGATTGCAGAGCGGACTTCTAGGACTTTCCAATATTCTAGCTCCCTAATATAGATTTCTTCTTCCACATGGCTACGTGCCCGTCGGCTCCCTTCGGAACTGATTGTCCGCCGGGACCCTTTCCAAAGATGACTTTCAAACCCTTGACCATATCAAATACCTCAGCACCCCGGTGTGTTCCGCAGGCTTCGGCCGGTGATCTACCTTGCATGTTGTAATGCTTGCCTTTCTTTCTTCTTGGATGACCTTTCGGAAGAAATCGACGATGCCCAAGGTACACGTTCTTCTTACAATTTGGCAAATGTACACTTTCGGTCTCATGTAAGCAGTGCGTGCATGCATTGTATCCCTTATTTGTGAGTCCCGAAAGGTTACTAAGAGCAGGCCAATCGTTGATGGTTACGAAAAGCAACGCTCGTAGGTCAAATTCCTCTTCTTTGTGCTCATCCCACACACGGACACCAGGTCTGCCCCACAGCTGTAAAAGTTCATCAACTAATGGCCTTAGGTACACATCGATGTCGTTGCCGGGTTGCTTCGGACCTTGGATGAGCAACGGCATCATAATGAACTTCCGCTTCATGCACAACCAAGGAGGAAGGTTGTAGATGCATAGAGTCACGGGCCAGGTACTATGGCTGGAGCTACTGCTCGCCAAAAGGATTCATGCCATCCGTACTTAGACCAAATCTTATGTTCCTTGCGTCAGCTGCAAAATCTTTGAACTCTCTGTTGATCTTTCTCCATTGCGTTCCATCTGCGGGGTGTCTCAACTCCCCGTCCGACTTACGGTCCTCTTTGTGCCATCGCAATAACTTGGCATGCTCTTTGTTCCAGAACAGACGTTTCAACCGTGGTATTATAGGAGCATACCACATCACCTTAGCGGGAACCCTCTTCACGGGTTTCGGCCCTCAACATCGTCACCGGGGTCATCGCCTCTGATCTTATAACGCATAATGCAAAGGTGCATATCGCAGGCATTCATTCAAATTCTCGTATTCACCGCGGTAGAGGATGCAGTCGTTGATGCATGCATGTATCTTCAGAACCTCTAAACCTAGAGGGCAGACAACCTTCTTTGCTTCGTACGTAGTGGCGGGCAACTCGTTATTCTTTGGAAACATATTCTTCAACATTTTCAGCAAGTTTTCAAATGCCGAGTCAGCTACACCTGCCTGTGCCTTCCATCTCAGCAAATCCAGTGTGCAGCCCAGCTTTTTCAGACCATCATCGCATCCGGGGTACAGCGCCTTCCTGTGATCCTCTAACATGCGATCCAAATTCTCCCTCTCTTTTTCAGTTTCGCAGCGTCTCCGTGCATCAGCAATGGTCCGACCAAGATCATCAACGGGATCATCACGTGCCTCTTCTTCACCTTCCCCTTCACCTTCCCCTTCACCTTCAGCATCCTCCATGAAAGTATCACCGAAATGAGCAAGATAGCTTTCATCATTGAAATCATCCCCTTCTTCATCTTCTTCCATTATAACCCCTCTTTCTCCATGCTTGGTCCAACAATTATAGCTTGGCATGAAACCGTGCCGAAGCAGGTGCATGTGAACATCTCTTGAGGAAGAGTAACCATTCTGATTCTTACATTTAACACATGGACAGATAACAAAACCCCCCTGCTTGTTCGCATTGGCCACTACGAGGAAATCTTTCAAACCCGCACTGAACTCGCCGGAGAGTCTGTTTCAGTACATCCATTGTCGATTCATCTGCATTATTATAATATAAAATATATAATTAACCATCATGCATTTGTTAAACTAACTAGCTACAAACAATATAAATTAAACAATGAACTACACACACATGCACATTTTATCAACGACACATCAAAGGTTCAAGTTGCTAACCGCGATCGAGGAGGAAAAAATAAATGAGAAAGCTCAAGTGTGGCTCCAACACTTCATATCATGTTTGTTTCATGCTCTTGGGGCATTTCATCAAACACCTTATGTGCATAAGAGGAACCAAAAGCAAACCTAACACCCACTTGTGAAGCTTGTGAAGAGAATGGCACCAAATGGCTAAGTGTTGGCTGCTGGATGGGTATATATAGGGGAGGGGCTTTAGTCGCGGTTGGCCTGGCCAACCGCGACTAAACGCCTTCGGGCACCTTTAGTCGCGGTTGGCCTGGCCAACCGCGACTAAAGCCCCCCACGTGCACCAGCTGGCCACCGTGCGCCCTGGGCCCAGGCCTTTGGTCGCGGTTCGCCACACGAACCGCGACTAAAGACCCCATTAGTCGCGGTTCCTTTACCTTCGCGACTTATGGGGCTTCCCGGAAGCCTGTTTTTCCACCAGTGGCCATGCAAGACGATCACACAGTCTGGAGCCGCTCGTCGACAACTTGCTGAGCACGTTCGGGTGAGCAGGCGCGACGCCACCGCGACGAGCTCCTCAAGTGCGCCGTCAACCCTGACCTCCTCCCCCTCCCCCGTATTTGTTGGAAATATGCCCTAGAGGACATAATAATAAGGTTATTATTATATTTCATTGCTCATGATAAATATTTAAATTCCATGCATAAATTGTACTAAGAAAAAACATTAATACTTGTGTGGTTTGTAAAGAACAACATATCCCTAGGAAGTCTCTACTAAACAAGTCCGTTAGTTAACAATGGTTAAGATTTCCTAACCATAAACATGTGTTGTAAATTGACAATAGGATAATTTCGTTAGGAGAACTAGGAAGCATAGGCGCACGCGGCATCCGTGGTGTTAATATTTTAACATACATAGCTAGCTCTAATAACTTTGGAGTGTACATTTGATAATCTGCATGGCGGTGTGTTCCCAGGGGAACGCTTGAGAAGTGTTGTAGAGAAGGGTAGTTTTGTTTTCGAGACCATTTTGTTAGGAAACTAAGTTAAGTAGAACATGGTGGCAGTTGAGAGAATGCTGCAGCGCTAGCATACTTAGTGCAGCAGATTATACATAGTGGGTAGGGCAGCAGGTTCCGCCATCGCAACAGAACGTTGCACCGACACACCCTGTGTGGCTGCCGCCGCTTCCGTCATAGCATGGCCCGCCAGAATACCCTCCATGTGCGCAGCAGGGCCTATGGACACCCCCAACATTCGTCGACCTCACCGAGGACGAAGACTAGACGGCGTCGCCGTCAACGCCCGCGCAGGGCAAAAGCCGTAGTTAGGATTTAGTAATTTGTCTTTTATTTAGTTCCTCTGTAAATTATGTTTGAATCAATAAAACTTTTTTAAAACTACAGCTCGCTTTTAATGTTTTATTTGAATTTGAATTGCTTGTTGTCTTTAGCCAAAGGGCTAAAATTGCCAAAACGGACCGAATGGATCGTAGCGATGAGGCACTGACCCGACAGGCCAGACCAGGGGCTATTTTCTTTCCGCGGCGCGACCCAAACAGACAGAATTAGACCATTTGAATCGCAGTTTTAAGTCGCGCTTGTAGAGATGCCCTTAGATCGCCCCACTGGACTGGGTATTTTTTGTTCGCCCGTCAGTCCGAACAGAAACGGACACGAAAAGGGAAAATGGGTATTCCGCTGGAGATGCCCTAACGTGTCATTATTAAGGCAGGAGTATTATATGATCACGTAATTCGTAGGGAGGCGATGATTATACTGAATTTCAGGTGTTTAGTCTTACTGGGTTATCTCCATTATACAATTTACAACTTCCTTGATGTTTTAAATTTGTCAAAACATTTGATGTATCTATACATTAAATAGTTAATAATGTCTATATGCATTTAATTTTAAATAAATCTAAGACAACATTTTAGACAGAAGGCTCGAAGTGGACCCGGCTTTGAATTAACGAAGCCATCAACCGGCTAGGAGTTACACCACGAGTTACAACACACACGCGCCAAGCGTACAACCCAAACCGCACTAAAAGACAACACAGAAAAGCAAGCCGAAGCACCATTTGATTCATGAAGAGGGAGCCTTGTCTTCTCTTGCACCAGAGCGATCGCAACCGTGTCCACGCCAACAAACCTCCACCGCACCAAGACTGCAACTCAAGGGGTGAAAGAGCAAAGTCTAAACCCCGGGTTTTGTGTGTTTGATGACAACACTCGAATAATCTCACTGTGTACTTTGAGTATCCTTGTTAGATTTGCAAGTGCACGGTAACCACGCTGTACACGTCAAGATCGGAGGACTGAAGCGTAGTTTATAGGTTTTCTGGTTTTGTGTGTGTATCGCGAGGTGACATGGTTGGAGAGAAAAGGGGGAGAAAACCAGTTTTAGCCAGGCCGGTACTACCGGTACCTGTAGCGGTAGTACCGCTACCCCTATAGGTACCGCCCCACGGTACCGCTCTGAGTTCTGCTCTGAAATTGGCCCACAGTACGAGTTGCGGTACCTCTGCGGTACCTGGAGCGGTAGTACCGCTTGCGAGCGGTAGTACCGCCCATGGTACCGCTCAAGTACCGTAACTAGTTACGGCAGTACCGCTTTGGTACCGCTGTGGTACCGCTTTGAGTCCAGTAAGGTTTGGACCCCAAAGCGGTACCGCTAGTGTTGTGGGTATACTTTATGGGTATATCAACGGTGTGGCCTAGATCCGGCAAGCCCGGGTGGCCCATAGTAGGTGACGTGGCATGTGGCCCGTCGGGCGGCCCAGTTGCTGTCGATCCTGAAGGATGAAGTCCAGCCTAGGAACAGGAAGCCGGATCCCAACCGACCTACGAAGGAGGCCGGATCCGTGAAGACCCATGAAGTATCCGGATCCAGTACGTACTAAGAGGGAAGGCGGATCCTTGACTTACACGGCAAGACTTTGTACCGTAGTTAGGCGACTTGTATTCCGGCTTGGACTCTCCGTGTAAACCCTAGATCCGTGCGTCTTTATAAGCCGGATCCTGGGAGCCCTAGAGGCAGAACAACAACTCCTTGTAACAACGTGAAAGCGCCCAGATAATTCCAGACAAGCAGCAGTAGGCCCTGTCATCGTGCAGGTGTTCCGAAGCTGGGTAAATCGCGTACTACCGTCCCGTGTGCACTCCGCCCTATGGCCCCGACTTCTTCTCCCCCTCGTGAGGATCCCTCCTCCGAGGTACCGTCGATTAGGCAACGACAGCTAGCGGTAGTACCGCTCTGTGTCCACGTGGACCACATCTGGGGGATTTCGAACTCAGAGCGGTAGTACCGCTTGCACAAAGCGGTAGTACCGCTTAGGGAAAAACTAGACATAACGGTTGGATTTGGAGGAGCCTATATAAAGGCCCCTTCTTCCCCAACCCGATTTTATCTCTCCTCTCTCTCTCTCTCCTCCATTGTTGCTGACCTTAATCCTTGAGGATCTCCCCAACCATCCAACCAATCTTGCCCAAACTTTGAGGAGTGGTGGAGGAGATCCCGATCTATAGTTCTACCAAGAGAGATTTCACCAATACTTGCTATTCCTTAGTGGATCTTGGTGGTAGGGTTCCTATGGTGGGACTTTGGAGAAAGTGCATCCATGGAGGCTAGCTTGGTGTTGTACTAGCTCCATGGGTTGTTGGGAGCCTCCTTTTGGTGTGGAGCTCACCCCAACCTTGTGAAGGAATTACCGCCTCGACCGGTGTCTTAGTGGAGAAGGGGGAGCCCCTTCGTGGAGCTCTCTCGAGGAAGAAGGTGAGGCCTTCCTTCGTGATGTGGCCGTCTAGTCTCTTGTGTGAGGCTAGCACCTCCTCAACGCAGACGTACTTCCTGTTGTGGAAGGAACTGCGGGAAACAAACCTCGCCTCGTCTCCGCGCCCTCCGGTTGTCTCGCTCCTTACTCTTACTATCTTGATTGTTTTCCTTTGCTTGTTGCACTTGTCCTAGGATCATTGTAGGAACACCGCTATCGCTAAAGCTATCACCTTTACCTTCCGTTGCACTAAAAATTGAAAAAGACTAAAACTTGACGTAGCGTCCATTCACCCCCCCTCTTGTTCGCTACGATCCATTCAAGGGGGAACTCAACGGCGGGCCGGCCACCTAGCAGAGCTTGAGGAACCAAAGGAGGGAGGGTCTTGCAGCGACGCCTCCAAGAAGGTGAATGGCGCAAGAGTGCGTCATCGTCGTCGGCAGAGAAGGACCTGCAAAGTTTTTACCCAGACCCGAGAACCACCACCCATGGAGCTCGGGCTAGGTCTAGACCAAACACACAACATCATCCCCTAGCATTGGGATAGGCACACCGGCAAGAGCTACGATCAGACGCCGACCTAGCAAAGCCCCCAAGGCACTAGGAAGGAAATCAGCTACCGTAGCAAACTGTGTAAAAGCAGCCAGGCCAACGTTGCGGGAGAGGGCTGCGACACCAACGAGAGGTCACACGGTGCTCCACAAGACACTACCAGAGAAGCTTACACGAAGCGAGACCTCCAAGAGGCTCAGTAAGTGGATCGAGGCAAAGCTAGTGAGAAAAGCCGACGGTGCTACGACACTAAAATTCGTCTGCAGCCTCGTAATGAGATTCGGCATCCCGCACAGCATAATCACAGATAACGGCACTAACTTCGCATAGGGAGAATTGAAGGATTATTGTGAAGACGTAGGGATACGGTTGGACATTGCCTCTGTGGCTCATCCACAGTCCAATGGACAGGTTGAAAGGGCCAATGGCCTCATATTATCAGGAATTAAACCACGCCTTGAAGAACCGCTGCGGCGCGCAGCTGGAGCTTAGGCTGATGAGTTAGATTCTGTCCTGTCGAGTTTACGAACTACCCCTAACAGGTCAACTGGATTCACTCCTTTCTTCCAGGTATACGGGTCTGAAGCCGTACTCCCCTCCGACATCATCCACGATTCACCGCGAGTTTCCGCCTACAACGAAGAAACTGCTATGTTAATATGCCTTTTGGATTGAAAAACGCAGGTGCCACCTACCAACGTACGATGCAGCGGTGCCACCTACCCCTAACACGCTTACGTCGACGACATCGCGGTCATGACCAGGAAAGGATCCGACTTGATCAGCGATCTCACAGAAACCTTTGAGAATCTCCGTCGGTACAAGATGATGTTGAATCCACTGAAGTGCGTCTTTGGCGTTCCAGCTGGAAAACTCCTTGGCTTCATTGTCTCGAATAGGGGCATTGAGGTGAACCCGGAAAATATCAAGGCAATCCTGTGCATCAAAAGGCCAACTTGTCTCAAAGACGTGCAGCGACTAACTGGTTGTGTTGCAGCAATCAGCAGGTTCGTCAGCCGTCTTGGCGAGAAGGCGCTACCCCTGTACAAGCTATTGAAGAAGACAGACAAATTTGTCTGGGACGAGGCAGCAGATGCAGCACTTCAAGGGTTGAAGGAGATACTCACCTCCCCACCCATCCTAGCAGATCCAGGAGAGTCAGAGCCTATGCTCCTTTACTTGGCAGCCACCAACAGAGTCGTCAGCCTCGTCATCGTTGTGGAGCGACAGGAAGAAGGACACGAGTATGGAGTCCAACGGCCAGTCTACTACATCAGCGAAGTGCTTACGGAATCCAAACAGAGATACCCTCACTTTCAAAAGCTAGCCTATGGAGTGTTCCTAGGTAGCAGGAAGCTGAGACACTACTTCCAGGAGCACCCAGTAACAGTCGTGAGCAAAGCTCCGCTGGCAACAATTCTCAATAACGCTGACGCAACAGGACGCACAGCAAAATGGGGCATCGAACTATCAGCCTTCGACATCAACTACAAAGCCAGGACCGCGGTCAAGTCCCAGGTCTTGGCAGATTTTGTCGCAGATTGGACAGAAGCTCCGGACATAAGCTTGGAGCCGGAACCAGAGACATGGGTTATGCACTTCGACGGATCCAAGCAGCATCAAGGCTCAGGAGCCGGAGTCACCCTGAAGTCTCCTACCGGAGAAGAACCGCAGTACGTTCTGCAGATCCACTTCCAAGCTACAAACAATATGGCGGAATATGAGGCTCTACTACACGGACTGCGCATCGTTAAGGAGATAGGAATCAAGCACATCATTTGCTGCGGAGATTCCGACTTGGTGGCACAACAGGTAGCCGGAACCTAGAACGCCAGAAACTCCGTCATGGCGGCTTACAGAGACGAAGTTGACGAGATCGCAAAATACTTCCTCGGATACGAAGTCAAGTACGTCAGGAGAGACGACAACGCAGCGGCAGACATGCTATCCAAGCTCGGATCCGGCAGGAAGCCAATTCCTCCTGGAATTTTCCTGGAGCATCTCCGGATACCTTCGGTAAAGGGCGCTAACACAGAAAACCCAGAAGTGGCAGTATCTCCAGCTAGAGAAGTGATGGCTATCATTCCAGCTTGGACACAACCTTTCCTGGACTACCTCATCGATCAAAAGTTGCCAGAGGACGAGGTCCTCGCACGACAGATCATCAGACGAGCAAGGTCCTACACAATCGTTGACGGACAGCTCTACAAATGAAGCGCAACAGGGGTATTTCTCAGATGCGTCTCTAATCAGGACGGCATTGAAATCCTCAGAGAGATCCACGCAGGGGACTGCGGGCATCATGCCGCCCCCAGGTCACTCGTTGCAAAAGCTTTTCGACTTGGTTTTTACTGGCTCACGGCTAAAGAAGATGATGATAAGCTGGTGAAGACCTGCCGAGGTTGCCAGTACTACGCTACTCAACCAAACGCTCTAGCCCAAGAGCTGAAGACCATCCCTATCACCTGGCCATTTGTGGTCTGGGGGCTCGATATGGTTGGTAAACTCAAAAAATCATCTCCTGGCGGTTTTGAGTACCTCCTGGTCGCTGTTGACAAGTTCAGTAAGTGGATCGAGGCAAAGCCAGTGAGAAAAGCCGATGGTGCTACGGCACTAAAATTCGTCTGCAGCCTCGTAATGAGATTCGGCATCCCGCACAGCATAATCACAGATAACGGCACTAACTTCGCACAGGGAGAATTGAAGGATTATTGTGAAGACGTAGGGATACGGTTGGACATTGCCTCTGTGGCTCATCCACAGTCCAATGGACATGTTGAAAGAGCCAATGGCCTCATATTATCAGGAATTAAACCACGCCTTGAAGAACCGCTGCGGCGCGCAGCTGGAGCTTGGGCTGATGAGTTAGATTCTGTCCTGTGGAGTTTACGAACTACCCCTAACAGGTCAACTGGATTCACTCCTTTCTTCCTGGTATACGGGTCTGAAGCCGTACTCCCCTCCGACATCATCCACGATTCACCGCGAGTTTCCGCCTACAACGAAGAAACTGCTGACGAGGCCAGACAGCTATCTGTGGACCTGATCGAAGAAGCTCGGAATTTGGCTGACCAACGCTCCACCATATACCAGCAGAAGCTCCGACGCTACCATAGCCGTCGAGTCCGGAATCGCTCGTTTATGACCGGAGACCTGGTCCTCCGCCTTCGCCAGGTGAAAGACCATAAGCTACAGTCTCCATGGGAAGGACCTTTTGTCGTTAGCAAAGTGCTTCACAATGGATCGTACTACCTCGTCGATTTTTGGGAGTTAAAAGACAGACCTGCAAACTGGCACCGGAAACGCAAACGAGAGGATCCGGGTGACATCTACGACGAAACAGATCGACCCTGGAACATTTCACAGCTACGTCATTTCCACACTTAGCATACTTTTCCGAGTATCACCCTCTGTAATAGTTATACATGATCAAATGAAATAAAGCTTATGGTTCACTCTTTGAGTCTTTTACCTCCGTTACTTGTTCATTTTTAGATCGTGTATGTTTTCCAACTAAAACCGCAGAGCTGGATATTTCCGCCTAGGCGTGTACGAAAGTTGTGCATTTCAAAAATCGTCCTTCAGGACGTAAGCTTAAGTTTTCTGATGGAAATGTTTTCTGTTGCGAACTCATGGATTCCTAGTAGCGATTTCCGGCACTTAAGCTGGGGGCTTGTTTCCGCGGTTATTGACGGATTGCCATTGGGCTTCGTCGCCGCTGGCGAGTGTTTCCCGCTATAGGTCTTCCGGCTCGTGGAAGGTCAAGTGAGCAAGCCGGAAAACAATGAAGTCAGCACTTGCTTTCCGACAAAAACGAAACATGCAAATAATATTAAAGGATAGCAGGATAAGTTGTTTCCGCCCATGCATGCTATGTTTTGTCCCTAGCTACTTAAGAATTTAAGTTATATTACAAACCCTCTTGGGGCCAAAATGATGCATTGTTTTTTCCGCAGGAATAAGTTTTCTACTTCTCCTTAGCCGGAGAAGCTTCAACATTGACTTCAGCCTCGGGGACCTCTTTTTCTGCTTCCTTTGCGGGAGAGGAGGCATCTTCGTCATCCTCTTCCTCATCTGCAGCCGGAGTCGCAGCGCCACTTTGATCCTTCGAGCCTGTCCAAGTGTACTGACTTCCGGATTCGGCAGGTCTAGACTCCGCCGCACGTTCCTGAAGAAGCTCTGCTTCAAGAGGTTCATCGGCTGGAAGAACTGCCTTATCATAAAATTCATTATGGCGAATTCTCCGGGCAATGCGCGTGTCATAACAGGCAACTGCATCCAGAAGCGCGTTGACGTCCGCGCCCGGAGGAACACCAGCAGTCACTCGTTCAAGATTCAGCTCCGGATGATGCGCCAAGCACATGGCTAAAGACATGCCAGCTGCGCCCCGTGCTGAGGAAGCTTGCAGATCCACTACCAATTCCGGGAGCACATCCATCCTCTCAATGAGCTCGCGCACATCGCAGGTTCGGCTCTCTTTGATATTAAGGTTGTGGCATATTTTCCTGGAGGCGGAAATGAGGTCTTTGCAGTCTTCCCCGGCTAACTGAAGAAGATCGTCGCGCGGGAACTGGCTCCGGCGTTCTTCATTGTATCCAAGCGGATCTGAAGGGCGCAATTTTGGATAAGTAAAATAAACATCAGCACAACACATGCATTACTCTATAAGCTTGGAGGACATACCCATGAAGTCGGAATTCAGTAGGTCCCAGCAATCTTCCGCTGTCTTCATGTATTTCCGGAGTCCCCCTAGCTCCTTCTGCTGCGCCTTGATGGTTTCACTGTCAGTTCTCCTCTTGAGCTGGAATTCGCCCTCCTTGCGGATAAGCTCCGACTTCTTCTCAGCGAGCGATTTCTCCGCCTCGGCAAGCCTTGCCTCAAGAGTTTTCTGGGAGGTACGCAGGGTTTCCAGCTCGGAAGAGGCTGCAGCAAGAGATGAGGATGCACCTGCTAAAAAGATATGTGAACATAATTTGGAATGCGGAAGAAACTCGCAAGCTAAAAAGAGCGTCGGAAACTAACCTTGAGCTTCCGATAGTTGCTTCTTCAGATCCGCATTGTCCTCTTTGAGGTTTTGAATTTGTTCCGCCTGGCTGAGGGTAACGCGGCGCTGGAGAGCAATATTCTTGTGCAATTCATAGTGCAAAGCCTGCTGTTCCTGAAAAACCAGCCAGTGTAGGAGTAAGTTCCACATTATCTTTATGGTTAAGTCTTTCTGAAGCATTGTTGCCGGAAAAATTCCGCCATAATGCTTGGGGGCTACCACGACATTTAAATTTTTCCTCAGTTTGAATTTTTTCTCTAAAGTATCTAGACGCTAACTAAGTGAGTTTCCGCCTAAACACTTGGGGGCTACTGGGGAGGTACCTTTCGTTTGCAGATGAGCTTGTCAAGGAATTGGCCTGTCTCCTTCTTGAAGTTTTGGATTTCCGACGTTTCGGCATCGGGTTTGCCCCAGGCATTGTTCAGCATTGAGTTGAGCAGATCTTGCTCCAGCTCCCACTTTTCCGCCTCAGTTAGTTAAACTTTGTGGCGTAGGCCTTTGGGGTGGAGGTAAGATCAGCCGGATCTCCAAAATTCTTGGGGAAGACGACCATATCACCAGTTGCAGCTGCAGCTTTGCCGGAAAAAGCGACTTCTGCCTCTTCATGGACTTCTGCTTCTTTAGGGGCAGGGCCTTTGCCGCCGGAACTTTCTCCGCCCGCTTTGTCGCTGCTAACCGGAATTATTTCCGGTGGAGTGGATGCAGCAGGAGCTGGAGATCGATCCGCGGGAGGGGGAGATGGTTGAGGAGTAGGTAAGGGGACGCTGGGCGGAGCTGGCATCGCGGGACCAACGACGGGTGACTTTTTTGTCATATATTTGGTGATAGGCTCTTGGGCGCTGGTCCGCGCGGTGGTGGTACTCGGAATCCTGCAAGCATGCGAAGGAAGCACATAAGTAACAAAGTTCACTAAGATGAAAAACGCACGATACCCGGAAACTTACGCCGCTCCCGGAATGTTGGGACGAGAGCGCTTCCCTGCTGTTGTCAGCAGCTTAAGGCGTTCGCGTTCCGCCTTCTTGGAGTCGAGCGGAGGTGGCTTGGTCACTTTGGGTTTCTTGGCGGAGGCCTCGCTGCTGCCTCCGGCTTCGAGGCCGAAAACTTTAGCGCGGGGACGCTTCGAAGGTCGAGGGGCAGCCTTTCGGGGCGCATGCACCTCTTCCTCTTCAGGGTCTTCCGGATCCTCCTCCGCCGCGTCACCACTGACAGGTACTCAGAGTATTGCGCGTAGCTCTTCTTCCGCCAAAGTATCGAGCTGCGAGGAAGGTTAGGAGAACAAGTTCAAATATGCTAAAGAAGTAGGAAGCTGAAGAACGTCGAAGGAGCAAAGAGCTTACCGGAGGACATTTGTCGTTGGTGTTGATGTCTTTGACCAGTTCCGGGACCGGCTGGCCCCGACCTACCTTCACAAGCGTCTTGAATCTCCTTTTCAGAGAATCAGCTGGAAGATCGTGGCGCGTTACCCGGAGAGGATCGTCCACCCCTGTGTACTCGCACATCTTGCGTGCGTTGTAGCGGAGAGGTTGGATCCTCCGGGAAAACCAGCTCAAGGTTAGCTGGGCTCCGGTTAGTCCGTCGTGGACCAACCAAGAAATCCTCCGGGCTGCCTTCTCCAAGATAGGGGTTTGGGCGAGCGAGGGGATAAAGCTCCAGCTGGCAAGTTCTTCTGGAGGGGTGTTGCTGAAGGGGGGGAGTCCGTCGTGGACATCCGGAACTGAAACGTTCTTCACGTAGAACCATCCGGCATTCCAGTACCAGACGGACTCGTGGGAGTCGTGAGGCGGATACATACGGCCACGTCGGAGCATGAAGGTCATGCTCCCGCAGTTCAACATAGCTTTGTCCTTTGTTTCTTTCTTCACTCCGAAGAAAAATTGCCACAATTTGACATCTGGTCGGATCCCAAGATGCCCTTCGCAGAGAGTTGCGAAGTTGGAGAGCAGGAGGTATGAGTTTGGGCAGATGTTGTGGGGTTGGAGCCCATATGTGTTGAGGACGGAGAGAAAGAACTCCGAACATGGGAGCGATAGACCGCGCTCGACCCACGCCTTGGTCATGACTCGTTCATCCGTGTCGGGCTTGGGGATGTCGGAGTCGCGCATGAAACTCCAATGTTCGGAGATCATGCCCTCGTTCTGGAGCTCTCTTAGCTCCGCATCGGTGGTTTCGCGGGGCCACCATTGGCCTCTCACTCCCTCGCGGCTCCGGGCCTTGGAAGCCTTCTTGTTTTCCGCCTCCTGGACTTTCGCTGCCATTCTGGCTTGGCCTTGGAGTTCTTCTTGGAGCTCTTGAGCAGTTGGAATCCGGCCTAATGCGGTACTGGAAGAGGCGGAGAAAGGTTGAGCAAGCCTAATGTCGGAAACGAATGGTGGTAGGAATGCAATGGGATCCGGATAGATTGGCTCCACGACGCTGGGTTCCGGGCTACTCGGAGAACTACCAGTGCACAGTGGAGAACCATGCGACATGCTTCCGGCTGCACCCATGCAAGCTAGTTTGAGTAACCGGAATCTACTCTACTCTACTTTTTCTTCTACGAGGCCGGTGGACGTACCGTTAATGGTGCGGTGGTCCGGCGGAGCTTCGGTGGAGGAAGGACGCTGAAGTTGCAGCAAACTTCGCCCTTTGACCACGAAACGGCGGCGCGTGAGAAATCCCTATCAACCGTGGTGATTTCACTGCGGAAGGAGCCTTGGAACGGCGGCGCATGGAGCTCACTGATCGGAAGTTCGCCGGACTTCAGATTCAACGTGCGGCGCGGCGCGAGGAAGAAGAAGAAGCAGTGAGGATGAGGTGAAGAATGAGAAGTTATCGCATCGAGGGATGTTTATAGGCCTCGCGCGGAGATTCGTGATCCGGATCTGACGGTGGGAACGGAACGGTCGTGCCGTTGGATGATCGACACGTGTCTTAGGTCAACAAGTGGTAAAACAACGTGGAGGTGATTTAACTGTGCACTCCCAAAATTTCCGGATAAAGATTCGGATCTCCGAAAATTTAGCGCGGGAAAAAAGGAAGTTGTGCGCGGGAAAAGTGAAATCTCCGTTGCATTACCAGGTTAAAAGAAAAGAAGAATTCCGGATAGTGGAAGCCGGAAACAATTAAAGTTTTGAAGCTCTTCAAGATTCTCTTCGGTTCCGAGCTGAAAAGAGTCGGAGGAATGATGAATCTCGGAGAACTTCGGGGGCTACTGTTGTGGGTATACTTTATGGGTATATCAACGGTGTGGCCTAGATCCGGCAAGCCCGGGTGGCCCATAGTAGGTGACGTGGCATGTGGCCCGTCGGGCGGCCCAGTTGCTGTCGATCCTGAAGGATGAAGTCCAGCCTAGGAACAGGAAGCCGGATCCCAACCGACCTACGAAGGAGGCCGGATCCGTGAAGGCCCATGAAGTATCCGGATCCAGTACGTACTAAGAGGGAAGGTGGATCCTTGACGTACACGGCAAGACTTTGTACCGTAGTTAGGCGACTTGTATTCCGGCTAGGACTCTACGTGTAAACCCTAGATCCGTGCGTCTTTATAAGCCAGATCCTGGGAGCCCTAGAGGCAGAACAACAACTCCTTGTAACAACGCGAAAGCGCCCAGATAACTCCAGACAAGCAGCAGTAGGCCCTGTCATCGTGCAGGTGTTCCGAAGCTGGGTAAATCGCGTACTACCGTCCCGTGTGCACTCCGCCCTATGGCCCCGACTTCTTCTCCCCCTCGTGAGGATCCCTCCTCCGAGATACCGTCGATTAGGCAACGACAGTTGGCGCCCACCGTGGGGCCTGCGGCGTCTGGAGGCCGGAACCGGGAGGGTTCCGCCATGGGAAGCTACGACGACACCATCGTTGTGGGGCGCGTCCTTTACGCCGGAAACCTTCCGATCGTCCCTCCGGATGAGTGCTGGATTCCGGCCAAGACAAACCCCGTCAAGCTCTCCATCGTCCCAGTCGGCGGCATACACATCTTCATCGGCGAAACCGTCGATTCTGACGGAAACGCCCTGGTAAGTAACGCTGACGCGACCGCAGCTGAGCGGAACACAGTCGCGAAGATCCGATCTGAGACGCAGGAACTTCCCCAGGAAGATTCCGCCTTAGATCTGGAAAAATCAAAGCCCACCCAATCCGCCCCTGAGCAGGAAACAACGGTGGAAGACCAATGCAGATCCGCCTGGGTCTCCCAGGTGTTAGAGAAGCAAAGGTGTCACTTCGTACACTTCTTGGCCCATACCGCCGGAACCGCCCCTCAAGAAGCCGGAGCTGGTCCCGAGCAGGTCGTGGCACCGGAAAATAACGCTGCTCCGGATCAGCAGGAGGCTGTCGGAGAAAGCGATGCTCTGGGTGAAGAGTCAATTTTGGGCAATCTGAGCCCAATCTCTGGGGATTCCTCCTCCATGGACACTGAAAAATTCGACCGCAAAGTGAAGGAGTATGGTTACGGTGATCAGCCTGATCAGCCTGAGGTTGAATCCGCCCAGCCTAAACAGGTTCTCGCAACCTTGGCGGCGCTGGAACAACGGGAATCAGAGGATGAAAACAACCACTCCGATCCACAACCATCCCACGCAGGATCTCCGCTCTCGCGGGAACGACCGCGGAGGGAAATCTTGTCCCCAGAAGAACTGGTTGAGCAAGCTGGCATGGATGCAGTTGCGCGCTCGGATATCCTCAACAAACCTATCACTCCCGAGGACGCATTAAATGCAGAAAGGCTAGAAGCTAAGAGACTGGAGATGTTGGCCACAGCCAAAAAGTTAGCCGACACCGCAGCCGCAATGTTGGATGAAAGGAAAGAAGCCGCGCACTTCGTGGAAAATTTCCACCAGCGAGAGCTTGAGGTTGACGAACAACTGGTAAAAGTCAAGGAGCTCCAGCAACACTGGAAAGACAAGGTCACCGAGCTTCAGCGGGAGGCCGATAAAATCAGGCGGGATGCTATACCTCCCCGCAAGATTACCTTCGCGACCCCCACTGAGCAACAGCCACTCGCAACTCCAAAAGATAATATGAAGAAGGCGGCGGAGATCTTGAACAAAAACGACGAGGAAATCGACATCGACTATGTCCGTACGCTCGTTGCCTCAGCAATGAAGCAGCAGAGCAAGGCAGATACTTCGCGCAGGTTGGAATCCAACCCGGAGCACTGCGTCTCCACTGCACAGAAGGACGCCTACGACAATCGCCGTCGCGACGACGAATCGCGAACCGGATCCTCAGAACGCAGAAGGAAAACCAAAGAACACCCAAATCCAATCCCCATACCGTCAAAGACACCTCCGTCAGATCCGAGAAGCGGAAAGGATGCAATGTACACTGGTAAGGACAAGTACCGCAATCCCTCACCTCCACCTAATGGATATCCGCGTCCTCCTCGCCGCCGTAGTCCAGCCGGAAACACCAGGCCCCATGGGCCTGGCGGAATCAACATCCGCGACAACGTGGTGCCCTCAAGAAACAGGAACAGGGAGCGAACGCCGGAACCTCGCCGGAGCCAGATCAATGATCGCGAGCCTGAGCCCAGGAGGAGTCGGAACGAAGAACGCGACCCGGAGCCCCGTAGAAGCCGGAACGGCCATGGCAGCCAGCATCAAGGTGAAGGTAGCTATCGGAGCCGGAGCCAGCATCGCGAAGGGCGAGGAGAGTCTGACGGCGGAAGCAAAAAGTTGGATCGGCCCCCTCGCAGGTCTCCCTCACCACCACCCAGCGGTGGAGGCGGAGGTGGAGGCGGAGGCGGTGGCCGGAAATCTCGCTCGAAATCCCCTCGCCACGGTTCGCGTGACGCGCGGGAACGCCTCAATGAATACAGAACTGATTACATAGGCCCAAAGTGCTTCGGCAGGATGATTCGAGAGGAACCAACGCCAAGGATGAACCTCAAGCTACCTGGAAACCTGAAGACATATGATGGCACCGAAAGGCCGGACACCTGGATTGAAGATTACTATAATGCAGTAACCTTTGCCGGAGGAACCCCTAATATCGCCTGCCACATGCTTCAGTTGTACCTTGTAGGTCCAGCCCGGATCTGGCTCAGCGACCTCGAGAAGAATTCCATCTTTTGTTGGTTCGACCTGAAGAATGCCTTTGAAAAGCACTTCAGGGGCACCTACAAAAGGCCTGCCACTACAAGCGACTTACATGCGTGTATCCAGAAGAAGGGTGAAACATCAAGGAACTTCCTCACCCGATGGTTGGCATGCAGAAACGAGTGTGAAAATGTTGATCACACGACAGCTATGCACGCTTTTATTGGAGGATTGCAGCGAGGAGGACTGCTGCGGCACAAGCTCACATGCTTGGCCAACGCAAATAAACTAACTTTGGATGACATGATCTCCATTGCCAGTGATCATACTGCCGCCGATGACGATGCAGGCGGAGATCTAGCGGCCACAGCAATTCCCCTACATCAACAGAAGAAGAACCGTGACAACGGTAACAGCAGCAGCAAGCGGAAATATCCCCCTGATGACTAGAAGAGTGGCGGATCCGAGATGGTCGCCATGGCGTTCCAACGCGGAGGTCAAGGAGGCGGAAGAGGACGCGGTCGCGGAGGCGGAGCCGGCAGGGGCCAGCAGCGCGACGAAGTCACTGCTGCCGGAACCCGCGCCCCCCAAACCTATGAAGAGTACAGAGACATGCCCTGCCTGGCCCACCTGGATCCGGCTACAGGGAAGTCCACTCACACCAATCGCAACTTCAAGTGGGTCAACGATCTAAAATCTGACCCGGAAGCAGGCTACAAGCGAGCCCGGAAGCACCGCCCACGCGGCAAAGGAGGCAAGGGCAAGAACAAGGACAAGGACGAAGACAGTTCCGAGGCAATGGACGAGGATGATGCTTCACCGGATCCCAAGGAAGGAGCCGCAGCTAAATCCAATCCCTTTGGCAAAAAGAGTGTGGGCGCGTACCACACCTTCCTCTGAACCCCCACTATCCGTCACAGCAAATCGACTCTCCGGATCCTGAACGCCACAGTTCCAGCTATGCCGCAGTATGTCAGGTGGTCAGAAACTCCGTGTACGTTCGATAGGAAGGACCATCCTATTGTCGTTCCGAAGGAGTGCTATGCATTGGTTGTAAGTCCCCGCATCGACGACTATGACTTCTCCAAATGCCTCATGGACGGCAGGGCCAGCTTGAACATCATGTACCTGGAGACTCTGGAGCGGATGAACCTTACCAAGGAACAGCTAAAACACAGCACCATCGAATTCCATGGTGTGGTTCCGGGTAAAAAGGCGAACTCCTTAGGCAGCATCAGACTTCCCGTGGCCTTCGGCGATGTTAAAAATTTCCGCGAAGAGATGATCACGTTTGAGGTCGTGCCCTTCAAGAGCTCCTACCACGTCATCTTCGGCAGGCCCACCTACCACAAGTTCCACGCAAGAGCGTGCTACATCTACAACAAGCTCAAGATTCCGGGTCCCAATGGTATGATCACCGTATCCGGAGACTACAAAAAGGCTCATGAATGCGAGTTGGGCGAAGCTGCCTTCGCAGAGTCCGTGATATCTGGAGAGGAGCTGAAAGGCTACAGAGCCGCGGTGGATCCGATTGAGATGCAGACCACCAAGAAACAGATCTCCGAACAGAAAAACTCGTTCAAGGCCGCAATAGAGACCAAAAACATCGACCTCAAGAAGGGAGATGCATCTAAGCAGGTCTCAATCGGAGCCAACATGGACCCCAAATAGGAAGACGCGCTCGTCGAGTTCCTCCGCGCTAACATGGATATCTTCGCATGGCAGCCTTCTGACATGTCCGGAGTACCTAGGGAACTCGCCCAGCACTACCTCAACACAAATCCGGGGGCTAAACCGGTGAAGCAAGCTATGCGACGCTTTGGAGATAAGAAGCGCCGCGCCATAGGAATGGAACTAGCTAAGTTACTAGAGGCAGGTTTTGTAGTAGAAGTTATCCATACTGATTGGGTCGCAAACCCCGTCCTTGTACCCAAAAAGAACACTGAAATACTAAGAATGTGCATCGATTACTCCGGCTTGAACAAGCATTGTCCGAAGGATCCGTTTCCTCTGCCGCGCATTGACCAAGTCATTGATTCGACGACAGGGGTGGAACTTCTGTGTTTTCTTGACGCATATTCCGGGTATCATCAGATCCAGATGAAGGAGTCTGACCAAAAGGCGACCTCGTTCATCACCCCATTTGGCACTTACTGCTATGTTACTATGCCTTTTGGCTTGAAAAACGTAGGTGCCACCTACCAACGTACGATGCAGCGGTGCCTGAAGGACCAAATTGGCCGGAACATACACGCTTACGTCGACGACATCGCGGTCATGACCAGGAAAGGATCCGACTTGATCAGCGATCTCACAGAAACCTTTGAGAATCTCCGTCGGTACAAGATGATGTTGAATCCGCTGAAGTGCGTCTTTGGCGTTCCAGCTGGAAAACTCCTTGGCTTCATTGTCTCGAATAGGGCATTGAGGTGAACCCGGAAAAAATCAAGGCAATCCTGTGCATCAAAAGGCCAACTTGTCTCAAAGACGTGCAGCGACTAACTGGTTGTGTTGCAGCAATCAGCAGGTTCATCAGCCGTCTTGGCGAGAAGGCGCTACCCCTGTACAAGCTATTGAAGAAGACATACAAATTTGTCTGGGATGAGGCAGCAGATGCAGCACTTCAAGGGTTGAAGGAGATACTCACCTCCCCACCCATCCTAGCAGCTCCAGGAGAGTCAGAGCCTATGCTCCTTTACTTGGCAGCCACCAACAGAGTCGTCAGCCTCGTCATCGTTGTGGAGCGACAGGAAGAAGGACACGAGTATGGAGTCCAACGGCCAGTCTACTACATCAGCGAAGTGCTTACGGAATCCAAACAGAGATACCCTCACTTTCAAAAGCTAGCCTATGGAGTGTTCCTAGGTAGCAGGAAGCTGAGACACTACTTCCAGGAGCACCCAGTAACAGTCGTGAGCAAAGCTCCGCTGGCAACAATTCTCAATAACGCTGACGCAACAGGACGCACAACAAAATGGGGCATCGAACTATCAGCCTTCGACATCAACTACAAAGCCAGGACCGCGGTCAAGTCCCAGGTCTTGGCAGATTTTGTCGCAGATTGGACAGAAGCTCCGGACATAAGCTTGGAGCCAGAACCAGAGACATGGGTTATGCACTTCGACGGATCCAAGCAACATCAAGGCTCAGGAGCCGGAGTCACCCTGAAGTCTCCTACCGGAGAAGAACTGCAGTACGTTCTGCAGATCCACTTCCAAGCTACAAACAATATGGCGGAATATGAGGCTCTACTACACGGACTGCGCATCGCTAAGGAGATAGGAATCAAGCACATCATTTGCTGCGGAGATTCCGACTTGGTGGCACAGCAGGTAGCCGGAACCTGGAACGCCAGAAACTCCATCATGGCGGCTTACAGAGACGAAGTTGACGAGATCGCAAAATACTTCCTCGGATACGAAGTCAAGTACGTCAGGAGAGACGACAACACAGCGGCAGACATGCTATCCAAGCTCGGATCCGGCAGGAAGCCAATTCCGCCTGGAATTTTCCTGGAGCATCTCCGGATACCTTCGGTAAAGGGCGCTAACACAGAAAACCCAGAAGTGGCAGTATCTCCAGCTAGAGAAGTGATGGCTATCATTCCAGCTTGGACACAACCTTTCCTGGACTACCTCATCGATCAAAAGTTGCCAGAGGACGAGGTCCTCGCACGACAGATCATCAGACGAGCAAGGTCCTACACAATCGTTGACGGACAGCTCTACAAACGAAGAGCAACAGGGGTATTTCTCAGATGCGTCTCTAATCAGGACGGCATTGAAATCCTCAGAGAGATCCACGCAGGGGACTGCGGGCATCATGCCGCCCCCAGGTCACTCGTTGCAAAAGCTTTTCGACTTGGTTTTTACTGGCTCATGGCTAAAGAAGATGCTGATAAGCTGGTGAAGACCTGCCGAGGTTGCCAGTACTACGCAACTCAACCAAACGCTCTAGCCCAAGAGCTGAAGACCATCCCTATCACCTGGCCATTTGCGGCCTGGGGGCTCGATATGGTTGGTAAACTCAAAAAATCATCTCCTGGCGGTTTTGAGTACCTCCTGGTCACTGTTGACAAGTTTAGTAAGTGGATCGAGGCAAAGCCAGTGAGAAAAGCCGACGGTGCTACGGCACTAAAATTCGTCTGCAGCCTCGTAATGAGATTCGGCATCCCGCACAGCATAATCACAGATAACGGCACTAACTTCGCACAGGGAGAATTGAAGGATTATTGTGAAGATGTAGGGATACGGTTGGACATTGCCTCTGTGGCTCATCCACAGTCCAATGGACATGTTGAAAGGGCCAATGGCCTCATATTATCAGGAATTAAACCACGCCTTGAAGAACCGCTGCGGCGCGCAGCTGGAGCTTGGGCTGATGAGTTAGATTCTGTCCTGTGGAGTTTACGAACTACCCCTAACAGGTCAACTGGATTCACTCCTTTCTTCCTGGTATGCGGGTCTGAAGCCGTACTCCCCTCCGACATCATCCACGATTCACCGCGAGTTTCTGCCTACAACGAAGAAACTGCTGACGAGGCCAGACAGCTATCTGTGGACCTGATCGAAGAAGCTCGAAATTTGGCTGACCAACGCTCCACCATATACCAGCAGAAGCTCCGACGCTACCATAGCCGTCGAGTCCGGAATCGCTCGTTTATGACCGGAGACCTGGTCCTCCGCCTTCGCCAGGTGAAAGACCATAAGCTACAGTCTCCATGGGAAGGACCTTTTATCGTTAGCAAAGTGCTTCACAATGGATCGTACTACCTCGCCGATTTCCGGGAGTTAAAAGACAGACCTGCAAACTGGCACCGGAAACGCAAACGAGAGGATCCGGGTGACATCTACGACGAAACAGATCGACCCTGGAACATTTCACAGCTACGTCCTTTCCACACTTAGCATACTTTTCCGAGTATCACCCTCTGTAATAGTTATACATGATCAAATGAAATAAAGCTTATGGTTCACTCTTTGAGTCTTTTACCTCCTTTACTTGTTCATTTTTAGATCGTGTATGTTTTCCAACTAAAACCGCAGAGCTGGATATTTCCGCCTAGGCGTGTACGAAAGTTGTGCATTTCAAAAATCGTCCTTCAGGACGTAAGCTTAAGTTTTCTGATGGAAATGTTTTCTGTTGCGAACTCATGGATTCCTAGTAGCGATTTCCGGCACTTAAGCTGGGGGCTTGTTTCCGCGGTTATTGACGGATTGCCATTGGGCTTCGTCGCCGCTGGCGAGTGTTTCCGGCTATAGGTCTTCCGGCTCGTGGAAGGTCAAGTGAGCAAGTCGGAAAACAATGAAGTCAACACTTGCTTTCCGACAAAAACGAAACATGCAAATAATATTAAAGGATAGCAGGATAAGTTGTTTCCGCCCATGCATGCTATGTTCACTACAAGAGAATTGACATGTAGAGACACTATTTTGACCCAATAGAGACACTTAAATTGCCTTTATATAGTTATAGAGGCACTTTCCATATTGTCTCAAAACTGTCATTACGGGCAGTGTCTCTACGTGGTAAGGACAATAGTAATAATGTCTTTACATTTTAGGAGACATAAAAGAGGCATTATGTTGTGTCTCTAGAGTAAATAAATGTAAAGAAACCATGTGAAAAGTAATACTCGAACTCATGACCTTAATAATGATTAAGACTTATTCCATTAACCATCTCTCCCTTTCACAGGTATATGTTAATTCTTGGAACAAAATTCTAATTATTATTGCCCACCATGACCCAAACATAGAAAAATGTCTCTAGAGAACAAGCAAAATGCCTCAAGCATTGCCTCTATACTAAAAGTAAAGACATACAATGAAGTGTCACATGGATTGCCTCTTGATAACTTATATGTGACACTTTGGAGTGTTTCATAAGTTGTCTATAGAATGAAAATTGCAATCTCTTCGAGAAATGTCTCAACTAATGTCCCTACATTTGAGACTATTTCTGGAGTGTCTCAAAGAGTGCCACTACAACGTGCAAAGTGTCTTAATGTGATTTTTAAAGAGGCAAAGTAGGAAGTGTCGTCGTGGTGAACAGACAGATGCCATAGGATGGCTTAGATTGGGGCCGAATGGACGCTAGAGGATTCGGGGGAGGGTTTGTGATCAGGTGGGATGAACTTCCGGATGTTTTCCTCAAGAACTTGGCCAAGGCCAGAGGTTGAAGAAGAAAGACACAAGGAAGAACTCGCTCTAGATCACTATGTTCATTGATTCTCACAAGTTACAGGTTTGTCTCTCCCTCTGTGTTCCGCGCCCGTGAAGGAGGGCTGCCCCCTCTCCTTATATAGGGGAGAGGGTGGCTTACAGTGCAAGAAACCCTAATGGCATCTTTGACTAGACAAACTACTTTACAGAGCTACTTTACAAAGCTACTTTAATCATAGATGACACCGGGGTCTTCTTTAATCAGGGAGGCTGACGTCCTCCGGCTTCTTTCTCCGTCATCTTCTTTTTTATCGTCAGCCCTTCGTTTAAAGCTACTTGCTTAGCTCATCTTTGTCTTCTAGCTCTGGAAAGGATCTTTGACCAGCCTTGCCGACAAGCTCTTCCTTCCGGTGGCCCGGTACCTTTTCTATCCGGTTCCGGTATCCCTCCTCTGAGGATACCGGCTTAGCCTGTTCAGCCAAACGCCTATCTTAGACTCCGGCATGAACATCTAACCGGTATCCTGATGGCTCAAACCATCCGGTTTGGCATGCCTTTGGCATACCGGGGGTCATCCCCCCAACATTAGTCCCCGAAGCTGGTATAGTCTGGCAGATTCTATCCAACAGACCATGCCAGGTTCTCATGTCTTTGGATACCGGTTTAATCCATCCGGCTTAGGGCTTGGATCCGGCATCTTTGCGCGGATTTTCATTATCTTTCTTTTCAAGTCATTCTCCGGTATCTTTTCTTCCGGTATCTTAGTCATTTAACGCCTCCTCGGCGAAGTCGAGAATATCTCGGGCCCCGCGCGCGACTGAGACATGCGCACTGTGACTGACGCGCCAGTGTCAGTTGTCACTTCGCTTCGACTCCCGCGCGCCCATTTAATGCACCGCTGCGGATCCCACTAGCCATTTTGGATCCCGTGTGTGCCTCCGTGTGGCCTCCTATTTTCTCGCGTGTAGC
Organism: Lolium perenne; assembly: GCF_019359855.2. NCBI lineage: Eukaryota > Viridiplantae > Streptophyta > Magnoliopsida > Poales > Poaceae > Lolium > Lolium perenne. Next base: position 300,846,734 of record NC_067245.2, on the reverse strand, counting down.
TCTCCGCCACGTGGCGGCCCATGGTGCGTACCGCCGCGGGCCGCGAGGCGAACCGCCGCGGCCCAGCGGTTTTCAGCCCACCTCCCTTCTTCTTTATAAGGACAACCGCCGCTCCTTCTTCCTTTTCTCGCATTCTCCACTTCCTCGCGCACAGTGCTCCTCGCCTCTGCGCCTTCGCCGTTCTCCGTCCGCCGTCGCTCGCTCGAGCTCCGTCGCCCGGCGAACTCACGCCGCACTTCCGCCGGACTTCGTCGTGCGGGAACCTTCTGCAGCGCCCTCACCGCGTCCGCTGCATTCGTGCTTCCTCAAGTTCTTCCTCACCTCGCCGTCGACGGACTTCTTCGCCGGCCGCAGGCTCACCGTCTCTCCGGCGAACCTCTTCTTCCGCGACTCCGCCGCCTCAGGTTAGGCCCGATGCGCCTTTACCCCTTTTCTTCTTGCATTTCAGATCTTGGGGGCGGTAGAGTATTTATCCCTTCTTTATTTTGCTTTTCCTCTTATTCGTAGATCTTCGCGCGAGGGTCTCTTTGGGGAAAACTGTTTTTCGATAGATTCCGGTGTCGCCTAGATTCATATGTCTAGCGAAGGGTCTCTCCCCGCTGCCACCTCTAGTTACCAAGGCAGTAGCACCTCCGACGGGCTAACTGAAGATCTGGCCCGGATGGATCTGGCGTCTAGCCGGGATCAAGAGGCCGGCACATCTAGCCGGGCCTCCGGAAAGGATAAGACACGCGGAGCCTGGAGGGGTTCCGACGTGACTCAGTTTGAGATTGACTGGCTCTACCGGTCTAGGAGGATTCCGGAAGGAGTCATCTGCCGGCTTCCAGGTGACGAGATCGAACCGGTGCTTGAACCCGGTGAGGTCGTTGTTTTCCTTGCTCATTTTGAGCGTGGCTTCGGCCTTCCTGCCTCTGATTTCTTTCGCCAATTCCTTAACTTCTATCGACTCCAACCTCACCACCTTCCCGGCAATGCCGTTTTTTATCTTTCTTGTTTTGTGGCCTTCATGGAGGGCTACATTGGCATCCGTCCCGCTCGCGAGACGTTTGCCCGCTTTTTCTCCCTCCGGATCAATTCGGTCTAGGGCAAGGACATTCCCAAGCCCAAACCCCCCGTTAAATGCGGGTCTTGTATCATCGGCTCCCGCCAAGGGAGCCCCTTTTTTAAGTTCAACGGCCTCGAGTCTTGCCGGTTGTGGCAGACGACGTTCTTCTACGTGAAGAACGAGGGCGCCGTCGACCTCATCAACTTGCCGGCGTTCAACCCGGCGCCGCCCGCCAAGATCAACTGGCAGTACAACCCCGGTACGGATCACAACGAGACGAACCGGGTGGTACGCTTCATGCTGAAGTTGATGAAGGACACCAACATCTGCTCCGACGATATCATCCGCGCCTTCATCTGCCGCCGGGTGCTTCCCCTTCAGCAGCGCGCTCACAAGATTAGTGAGATGTACGGCCCCGGTGATCCCACCAAGATCACCGGCCTGCCCTTGAGCAAGGCGGATGTGGTCCTAAAGGCTAGCCAAATCTGCCAAACGGACATGCCAGATGACTGGGAGTGGGGCCTTTGCCCTCTCAGCTCCAGAAATCCTCCGTCCCAAGAAGTAAGAAAATATGCGGCTCGGGTCGTATTACTGGTAACTTTCATACTTGCGACTAATCTCCCTTTTTTCCTTTGTTTTCAGGCTAAGGCCCGCTTCCCCCGGATTGACTCAGATCGACGAGGCCCTTGCCGGAAGAGGCCTCTGGACAAGTACGATCCGGATCCCGTCATTCATTGGCTGGATCTGAGGATGGGCCGGACTCCAGCTTCTCGCCTCGGCAAGTCTCCGCCGGAACCAGCCGGTTCGTCTGATGATTTGACCTTGCTTGAGGTAGCTTTTTTGTTCGTTTTCTTATATTCTTTTTGTTACTGCCATTCTGTAGACATTCCCTCAGCCAGCATCAACCCACAGGTCCATGAGCATGTGCCCCCCCCTGCAGGCCGAGGTTGGGGATGAGTTTCTGGACAAACTCATGGCCGAAGGCCAGAAGAGTGATCCTCCAGCTGCTGGCGCCGGCCCTAGCCATGCTCCTCCTGCCAAACGCCCTCGGACAGAAGTCATTGGAGGGAAACAGGTTAGCACCAAGCGCTACAAGCAGAAGCGGATGCCGGTTTCTTTCGGGTAAGTTCTTCTTTTCTTTTTTTGTGTTTTCCCTATTTTCACCAAGTCCCTTTCCGGTTTCTTTTTTCCAATCCGCTTTCTTTTTCTCTCTTTCAGCCCTGCGCTTGAGCTTGGCTCCAAGCCGGAGGGCTCTGCCGGCTCCGCAAGGACCTCAACTCCTCCTCCTCACTCAAGTCCGGTACCATCTGGTGCCGGCAACACCTCTGCCTCCCCTTCGGGAGGCACTACAAGTTCGGGGTGCGCGGCCCCAATACCTCCTGATCACCGCGCGGAGGAGGACTTCACCTCCCCTCCAGAAGCCCAAGACACCGGTGCCAGCAACATCGGCGCCGGCAAGACAGATGCCGGGCAGGCGGAACCTCTGGTTCCTCCTTCCCCGAAGAAGAAAAAGAAACAGCCAAGCTCCTCCTCCACCGCGCCGGATACTTCCGCGCCGGTATCTTCCGCGCCTCCTACCGGGACCACGCCGACACCGCCGCCAAGCCAAGGACCTTCCGTGGCCAAGCGAACGGCGCCGCCAGAGACCCCCAAGATCACCAAGTTCCTCAAGCCCGGGGCTTCCCGGGGCAAGGCCGTGGAGGGCGACGCCTCAGGCGGCTTGCGGGACGTGGTGCTGCATGTCGGCCCAGCTGCTGCCGCTGTCCAAGACAAACCTTCTGGCGTCCTAGGCCGGATCGTTGCGCTGAATCGCGCGGGTAAGGACTTGGGGCACCTTCTCCCCTACGCCCAAAAGTGGAACGATGCAGATATCTCTGCATCTACCCGCGGCCTGGGGAAGGACCGCCTTCCAGCGCCAGACCCCGCTGGGCCTCGGTCTACTGAAGAACACTTCTCGCGGCTTAAACGCGCTGTGAAAGAGTTTGACAGTGCCTGGTACGATGCTACCAGCAACGTGGTGGTAAGTTTTACCAACTCTCTTGTAATTTTTGTTGATGCCGGTTTCTTTTCTTTCCGGATCTTGTCTATCCTCCCAGTCCCCGAGTTTCGTGTTGAGAGCGTAGCTCTTAGCGCGAAACTTCAACTAGAAACGCGCGAAACCGGCATAGCCAGTCCCCGAGTTTTGGGTTAAGATCTTTGTTTCTTTCTTTTTCACAACCATCTTCCTTTGAACAGAGCACCGCGGACGCCCGGAAGCAACTCTTTGAGGAGCTTCTGTGGGAGCATCGGGACCTTGCCAAGGCCCACAGCCATTGCCAAGGTTTGCTTTGTTCTTTTCCCTCCGGCATCTTTTCACCGGAATGTTTCCTTCTTTGATATTTACGCATCCTTTTGTTTAACAGTTGTTCTGGAAGCTACCATCGAGGCCCTTAAGGCCCAGGTTACCAAGCTTCAAGGTACCATCCTTTCTTTTCCGGCTAACCCGTTCCTTTTTCATTTCATCTATTGTCGCTTGCTAAAACCTTTCTTTCCGGTACTTAGGCGAGAAAGAGCAGCTTCTCAAGGAGCACAACGAGGCACTGGACGCCCAGAAGACCGCCTTGAGGGAGCTGAAGGAACAGGCTATGCAAGCCGCGCTCCAGCACGAGCAAGCTCTCAAGGATGCCCGGGTCGCGGCTGAGGCCAGGCTGGCGGAGGTCGTGGAGGACTCCACGAACTCCAACACCGTACTAACGGCAGAGCTGGAGGAGGAGAGGAAAGCGCGGAAAGCAGCGGAGCGCCTCATTGATACCATGACCACTGATCACCGGGAATACGATCGGTTGGTTATGAAGATTGACGCGCTGGCTCTCCGTAAGTCCCTGCCTTGCCCCTTCTTTCGCTTATAAGCTTTCTCCTTTTGAAAATGTACCTTTGTTCCTTGTTCTTCCGACATACTTTTTTCCGGTGTCTTATGTTTATGCTTTTTCCTTCCTCCTGTAGAGCATTTCCCAGAATCCCAGGTCTACGCCGTGAAGAAGGTGATGGAGGATCGGGTGGCGCGGGAATTTCCCAATATGGACGCGCACTGGGATGGGTACGACTATCTTGTCGCCCTCTCCGCGCGAGTCCAACACATGCGCTGCGTCGACCGGCTCCTTGCTGACCTACCAGCCGCCGCCATCCAAATCTTCAAGGTGCTGTGGCCTGAGGAGGAGCTGCCGGAAAACATCAAGCTTACTGCTCACCGGCTCAAGGATGCCGGGCACCGGATTCGCGAGTGGCAATGCTCCGCGGCTCGTGCCGGAGCTGACACGGCGCTGCGCTCCGCATGCTCCTGGTACCCTGATCTGAATCTGGATGCCCTTCAAGGCGTTCGCCAAGATGCTCCCACGGACACGGATCCGGCGCTCACCGCGAAGCGGCAGGACCGGGCCTACCGGCTTGCTGAGTATGCCGAGGTCCGCACCTTCATCCCTCCCCCTCCTGGTGTCAAGGACTACCTCAGCGATGAGGAAGAAGAAGACGAGGGAGATGAAGATGAGGCTGCTGAGGACGTGCCGCCGGAAGCTCCCGAGGCCAGCACTGCTCCCCCTGAAGACGCTAAGACCGGTGCCGCTCCACCTGATGCCCCCGTCGCCTGAACAAGTTATCTGCTCCTGCTTGCTTTAGAACAGACTTTGTTAAATTTGACCCCGGTATGCTGGGGTGTATGATGTAAAACCTTAAGTCCGCTTTTGTTTGCCACACAACATTTTATGCCGGTAAGTTATACCGGTAGCTAATTATCTTAAGTTTGCTTTAGCATATTTGCCTCTGGTTTTGCTTTTATCTTGCACCGCAAAGATTTCCCAATTGTTTCCGCATCCAATTTGATGCATACTTGGTTCTTTTGCCTTGGCTCTGCCTGCCTTCTCTGGGCGTTCTTTGGCGTATGAGCACAAGGTTCTTTCACCAAACAAGCATCTTCTTGAACTTAGAAATAACTTTGAAATTTTGCAAAAAACCGGTTTAACCGGGGTTAGTTAAATTTTCCGGATTGTTCTTTCCTGCCGTTCCTCTCCGCAGTTCATGTGCTTATCCCCTACCGGTTCATCTTGCTTGCCATGAAGCCGGTTTGCGGACAGCAGCAGAGTCAAAGACTCCGGTAGGATTTAGCACACTACTAAACCGGAAAGAAAAAACATTCAATAAGCAACCGGTAAACTGAAAAATAAACAAGTTATATGCAACCTTATTGGGGTAGTCCCCGAGATTCATTCAAGGTTCCGGCATCTTTTATTCATAGCATATAAGGTACAAAAAAGGAACTTCTTACACCACAACTTCAAGAGTAGAAAGGACGCAACAGAGCTACGTTCCATGGACGCTTGCTCTCCTCTCCGGACCTGTCCGCCTTTCCTTTTTTCCACTCCTGTGCATCGATCAAGTAATATGCATCATTGTGAAGCACCTTGCTTACAATGAAGGGACCTTCCCATGGTGGCAAAAGCTTATGCCGGCCTTCAGTGCGCTGCACTAGGCGAAGCACAAGATCTCCTTCCCGGAAAACTCTCGGGTTAACCTTCCGGTTATGATAGCGTCTGAGGTTTTGCTGGTAAATGGCTGTTCTTGCCAAAGCCAGCTCTCTTGCTTCTTCTAGCAAGTCCACATCATCTTCTCTGGCCTCTTTGACCTCTTGCTCCGTATAGAGCTGTACCCTTGGTGAATCATGAATGATGTCAGTCGGTATGACCGCTTCTGCTCCATAAACCATGAAGAAAGGAGTGTATCTGGTAGACCGGTTTGGAGTTGTTCTTATACTCCACAGTACTGATGGTAGCTCATCGAGCCAACATCCTGGTGACTTTTCCACTGCATCAATGAGTCTAGGTTTGATACCGGAAAGTACCAAAGCATTCATTCTTTCCACTTGGCCATTGCCTTGTGGGTGTGCCACTGAGCACAAATCCAACCGGATGTTGTTGTCCTCGCAGAACCTTTTGAACTCACCTTGAGCAAAGTTGGTTCCATTGTCAGTGATGATGCTGTGCGGGTATCCATACCGCAAAATGACATCTTTTAAGAACTTCACCGCGGTGTGCCCATCACATTTTGCGATAGGTTTCACTTCTAGCCACTTGGTGAATTTATCCACCATAACCAAGATGTGGGTCATGCTGCTTCTTGCAGTTTTGAATGGGCCAACCATGTCGAGGCACCAAACGGCGAACGGCCATGTTAGTGGTATTGTTTTTAAACCGGACGCTGGGGTATGATTTTGCTTGGCGTACCTCTGGCACCCGTTGCATTTTCTCACTAAATCCTCAGCGTTTTCCAAAGCAGTGGGCCAATAAAACCCATGCCGGAATACTTTTGCTACCAGCGCCCTTGACGAAGCATGATGCCCACATTCTCCTTGGTGAATTTCCTCAAGCATTTCTTTCCCTTCTTCCGGTTCCACACATCTTTGAAGGATACCGGTAACGCTTCTCTTGTACACTTCACCATTGATGAACGTATATGCCTTGGACCTTCTTTGGATTCTCCTTGATTCATTTTCGTCAGCCGGCAAGGTGCCGTTGATCAGGAATTCCTTAATAGGTTTAACCCATGACGGTGTCTCTCGAACCAGAAAAACCGGTGCATCTATCTCCATGCTATCCACCAGCATCATTTCTTCCGGTATGGGTACAGCAGTCCCCGAGCTTACCGGAGCAGTCCCCGAGCTTGCCGGAGCAGTCCCCGAGTTCCCTTCATCGATATCCATGGGCACTACGTGTGATTCCGGTACAAAAATTGATTCCGATTCCAGGCTTGGTTTGATCGATGGTACTCTTAAGTGAGCCAAAGCTATTCCGGGAGGAATTTCTTGCCTAGATGAGCCCAGCTTGGAGAAAGCATCCGCGGCTTCATTTTCTGCGCGCGGTACATGGTGAAATTCACACCCTTCGAAGAATCCGGCAATCTTTTGCACGTGAAACCGGTACGAGGCCATGTTGGCATCTTTCGCATCCCAATCCCTGGAACACTGCTGTACCACCAGATCTGAATCTCCATAGCAAATGATCCGGTGCGCACCGATTTCTTTTGCGACCCTAAGCCCATGGATCAAAGCTTCATATTCGGCGACATTATTCGATGCCCTGAAATGCACTTGCAAAACATACCGGAGGTGATCCCCTTTAGGCGAAGTAAGTACCACACCGGCACCTAGGCCCTCTTTGAGTTTGGATCCATCAAAGTGCATTTTCCAGTACTCTATCCTCTGATCTGGCGGTTTGTATTGCATCTCCGCCCAATCAACGAGGAAATCAGCCAAAGCCTGTGATTTTATGGCATCTCTTCTTTCATATACCGGCACGTATGGTGATATCTGGATTGCCCATTTTGCAATCCGGCCGCTGGCGTCTTTGTTGCACATGATGTCGGAGATTGGTGCTTCACTCACTACCTTCATAGGATGCTCTTCAAAGTAGTGCTTGAGTTTTGTGGCGGCCATGTACACGCCATAAGTCATTTTTTGGAAGTGAGGGTAGTTTTGTTTTGAGAGGGAGAGCACCTCGCTCAGGTAGTATACCGGCCTCTGGACGGTTTTTCCTTCCTCTTTTCTTTCAACCACCACCACTACGCTCACAACCCGGTTTGTTGCCGCTATGTATAACAGCATCGGCTCTCTTTCTAGAGGTGAAGCCAGTATGGGTGCTGTGGCTAGCATTGTTTTTAGCTCCTTAAACGCTGCGTCTGCCTGAGGGGTCCAGACGAACGTGTCAAATTTTTTCATCAGAGCATAGAGTGGCAGAGCTTTTTCTCCCAACCTGCTTACGAATCGGCTTAGCGATGCCAAGCTTCCGGTAAACTTTTGCACATCTTTTAACTCTCGAGGGACAGCCATTCTTTCTATTGCCCGGATTTTTACCGGATTGACCTCTATGCCCCGGCTTGATACCAGGAAGCCGAGCAGCTTGCCGGCAGGGACACCGAAGGTGCACTTTGCCGGATTAAGTTTCATCCGGAACCGTCTTAGGTTATCGAACGTTTGCCGGATGTCGTCAATTAAGGTGTTCTTTACCTTAGTTTTTATCACAATGTCGTCCACATAGACTTGCACATTCTTTCCGATTTGATCAAACAAGCATTTTTGCATACAGCGCTGGTACGTTGCACCAGCGTTGCGCAAACCAAAAGGCATAGTAACATAGCAATAAGCCCCGTGCGGGGTAATGAACGCAGTTTTTATTTGATCTTCCTTTTTCAAGGGAATCTGATGGAACCCGGAATACGCATCCAGGAAGGACAACAACTCACATCCAGCAGTTGAATCAATCACTTGATCGATCCGTGGCAGAGGAAAATGGTCTCTTGGGCAAGCCTTGTTTAGGTTGGTGTAGTCGATGCACATGCGCCACACCTTTGGAGCTTTTGCCTCCAAGTTCTCATCTTTTTTTCTTTTCGACCATTACCGGATTGGCCAGCCACTCTGTGTGCGTGACCTCCATAATGAATCCGGCAACAAGCAGTTTTGTCACCTCCTCTCCTATGATTTTCCTTCTATCTTCAGCGAACCGGCGCAAGGGCTGTCGCACCGGCTTGGCATCTTTCCAGACGTTCAAAGAGTGCTCAGCCAGCTCCCTCGGAACACCCACCAAGTCATCAGTTGACCAGGCAAAGATATTCCGATTCTCACGGAGGAAGCTGACGAGCGCGCTTTCCTATGCTTGATCGAGTCCGGCACCGATGCGAACGGTGCGCTCTGGGTAAGCCGGATCCAGCACAATGTCTTTTGTTTCATTCGTCGGCTTGAATGCCGGTGAGCCCAAGTTTCCACTCATTGCCGCTAAGCTCAACTGTGAGGACTGAGCCAGCGCAACCGCTGTTTGCATCCTTCTCTTTTCCTCCGTGATCACCAGCGATTCCGCTAGGTTCGATCCGGCAGATGCAGTTTCCAGTGAGACTTTGTAGTTCCCCACCACAGTTAAGGGTCCACGAGGTGCCGGCATCTTCATCTTGAGGTAAGCCGTATGAGTGGTAGCCATGAAAGCTGCTAATGCTGGTCTTCCCAACAACGCATGGTAAGGACTGTCTAGATCCACCACCTCAAACTCAACATTTTCAACCCGGCAATTGTCGCGTCCGCCAAATGCCACGTCCACCCGAACTTTTCCTATCGGGGCACAGGACAAGCCCGGAACGATCCCGTGGAACGTTGTGCGCGTTGGCTGAAGCATGTTTTCTGTTAGGCCCAGCGTACGCATGGTATGCTTGTACATGATATTTATGCTGCTGCCGTTGTCTATCAGCACCTTGCTGAATTTTACTCGAGTTTGCGGCCCTTTCATGATTGGGTCCACAACGAGAGCGTATCCACCCGGATTCGGCATGATCTTGGGATGATCCTTAGATGACCAGGTAATTTCTTGATTGGACCACAGCATGTATTTGGGAACTGCCGGCATCACTGCGTTTACTTCCATGGAGCGGCGATGCATACTTTGCCTGCCTGTTGGCTCAGTGACAAAAACAACACAGCACAGATGCGGGTCTTCGTAAACATTCCGGCCTAAAGGTGCCGGTGGAGGTGGTTGGTTATCGTTTTGCTCCACCCGGTTAACTTGCTGGTACTGCTGCCGATTTGGCTGTACCGGTAAGGCGTTTGCCCCGGTAAGTGGCGGTGGTGGCGGTAGCTGCTGTTGCCGCGGCATGTCTTGTGATGGTTGTGCATCTTTTACCGCTCCCTTTTGCATCAAGTACTTGGTCCAGGTACAATCCTTCGTCAGGTGGTTTGACGGGTGTGCCGGATTCGGTGTGTGCCACCGGCAAGGTTGGTCCATGGCAGCTTCCATGGTGTACTTTGCGGGTTCTTGCCAGTTTCTTTTCTGGACCCAGGGTTTCTTTTCTACCCATTGTTTCTTAGGACCAGCCCACGGCTGCGATCCGGTTCTTTGCCTCTGACTGCCGCTGGCTTCAGAGTTTTCCTGCACAGCAGCAACTTGCTGCGGACCGTACCTTCGATCCGGAAAATCTTCTCTTCTTTTGTTATTCCGGTTATCCCGGTGCTGCTCTTGACGTAGTTGTTCCGGCTCATGTTGTACTGCCGGCTGCGTTGGGTCTCCCAACGCATAGCTATCCGCCACACGTATCATCTCTGCCAACGTTGTCGGCATGTTCCGCTGCAGCTTTTGCCACAACGGTGAACCTCTTCTGCACCCACTGCTAAACCAAGCAATGGCCTGTGCCTCGATTACCCCTTCACAGGAGTTCCTCGTAGTGTTCCACCGGGCCAGATAATCCCGGTCTGTTTCGTTCGGGCGCTGTATGCACAGAGCGAGTTGCTGCGGCCTGTTTGGCCTTTGATAGGTGCTGCTGAAATTGCTCACAAAAGCCTCCTCGAAATCCAGCCAGCCATTTATACTTCCTGCCGGCAAGTTGTTTAGCCAGATTCTTGCCGGTCCAACCAAGAATGACGGTATGATTCTCACGGCCCAACGCCGATTTCCTCCTCCTGCTACGGTTCCTCCACCGCCTGCGACGTATACCGCGGTCACGTAATCCGCGAGCCAGTCTTCCGGCTTCGTAGTGCCATCGTATGTTTTTGTGTCACGGGGCAACATAAAGTTGCGCACTGGTGGTTTTTCTTTCATGATTCTGGGGCCAAAGCATTTTGGGCCTGGGGGACCTTCCTCCTCTATCATTTCTGACAAGTATACTCTATCCAGACGGTGCCTCGCATCCCATTCCAGTAAGTATCTCTCTCCCAAGCGTTCCCCCAATGCGTTCCGGTATGCTGCCGGTCTTGAATCAGCTTCATCATAACATTCCGGTACCGCGGCCCTTGCCTGCCGGTACCTCGGGGGATCTATTTCCTCCTCATCGTACGCTGCCCTTGCAGCTCGATAATTTTGCCCGGTCTCATATCTACCGGCATGGTTGTTTCCGGCATAGCCTCCTCTGGCGTAGCCTCGTTCTGCCCCTTGGCTTTTTCTACCGGCATCATGTTGCCCGGCTTGTTGCTTTCCGGCAAGAACCGGATCGTACACAGTCATCTGCTGTGCGTTCACTTCTTTTTCTCTTCTTCTGTCCGGATGGGGGGACGAAGCCTGCCCATGGGACTTGCTACCGGCATTCTTTGTTGAACGCGCGGATTTTGAGGCCGCGGCCTTGTTCAGCTTAGCCAGCTGCTCAGCGTTCTGCTGCTCAATGGTTTCCAGCAGCTCTCTAACACGCTCTTGCTGTTTTGCCAAAGCATCTCCGGCAAGCGACTCGCATAGCTCTACTGCAGCTTTAGCAGCTTTTATAGTTTTATCCGGGCTACTGTACTTAGGTTTTTCCACGATGCTAACAGATGCAGAGGTACTTTTGCCGGCATGAATTTCCTTGCGCAAATCTTGATCTAGGTTGCGAGCTTTTAGCCGGTTTTCCGGCATCCTAGCAGCATGCGCGCTAACAGAAGCAAAGCCATGGGCAGCGTTGTACTCACGTAGGGTAAGGTTCAGCTCGCGCTGCGCCCGGATGATGTCCTTGCCGCTCTCGAGCACCTTTTGGCGCTGCGCCTCCAGCTCCGCCTGAGCCGCTGCCGGATCGATGTTCTGCGCGATGGGGGTGACGAGGACGTTCATCGCCGCTTGGAGCGGTGTTTCCGGTGGCGCGGATGATGCTCCCGCTGCGCCTGCGTCGCGCTCCAGCGGTGGCTTGGCCGCACGGGTCGAAACCGCACGACCAGCACCTTCACCCACAGCCTCTTTTCCTGCACCAACCACACCGGTCATCATTACCTCGACGCTGCCGGTGGCGCGACCAGCACAGAGCCATCTTGGTGGGTCCGGTGCCACCAGCACCGGCGAGAGGCGCTGGCGCACAGGGACGGTGCCGAAGTAGACGCGGTGGCTGCCAAACTTGATGATGCGGCCGTTCTTGGGGAAGATGCCGCCGTTGGCGAAGCAGCCCGCGTTGTCGTTGATGAAGTCCATGGCGTAGATGCGCTGCACGAGCGCGGACAACGTACGGTCGCCGGCGACCTCGAGGATGCCCGCCCGAATGTGAACTCCTTCAAGCGCCACTTCCAGCCCCACGGTGGGTGCCAACTGTCGTCGTGGTGAACAGACAGATGCCATAGGATGGCTTAGATTGGGGCCGAATGGACGCTAGAGGATTCGGGGGAGGGTTTGTGATCAGGTGGGATGAACTTCCGGATGTTTTCCTCAAGAACTTGGCCAAGGCCAGAGGTTGAAGAAGAAAGACACAAGGAAGAACTCGCTCTAGGTCACTATGTTCATTGATTATCACAAGTTACAGGTTTGTCTCTCCCTCTGTGTTCCGCGCCCGTGAAGGAGGGCTGCCCCCTCTCCTTATATAGGGGAGAGGGTGGCTTACAGTGCAAGAAACCCTAATGGCATCTTTGACTAGACAAACTACTTTACAGAGCTACTTTACAAAGCTACTTTAATCATAGATGACACCGGGGTCTTCTTTAATCAGGGAGGCTGACGTCCTCCGGCTTCTTTCTCCGTCATCTTCTTCTTTATCGTCAGCCCTTCGTTTAAAGCTACTTGCTTAGCTCATCTTTGTCTTCTAGCTCTGGAAAGGATCTTTGACCAGCCTTGCCGACAAGCTCTTCCTTCCGGTGGCCTGGTACCTTTTCTATCCGGTTCCGGTATCCCTCCTCTGAGGATACCGGCTTAGCCTGTTCAGCCAAACGCCTATCTTAGACTCCGGCATGAACATCTAACCGGTATCCTGATGGCTCAAACCATCCGGTTTGGCATGCCTTTGGCATACCGGGGGTCATCCCCCCAACAGGAAGTGTCTCTACTCTCTAGTAAAATGTCTCTAGGGAAGGTTTTTCTTGTAGTGGTTTTGTCCCTAGCTACTTAAGAATTTAAGTTATATTACAAACCCTCTTGGGGCCAAAATGATGCATTGTTTTTTCCGCAGGAATAAGTTTTCTACTTCTCCTTAGCCGGAGAAGCTTCAACATTGACTTCAGCCTCGGGGACCTCTTTTTCTGCGTTCTTTGCGGGAGAGGAGGCATCTTCGTCATCCTCTTCCTCATCTGCAGCCGGAGTCGCAGCGCCACTTTGATCCTTCGAGCCTGTCCAAGTGTACTGACTTCCGGATTCGGCATGTCTGGACTCCGCCTCACGTTCCTGAAGAAGCTCTGCTTCAAGAGGTTCATCGGCTGGAAGAACTGCCTTATCATAAAATTCATTATGGCGAATTCTCCGGGCAATGCGCGTGTCATAACCGGCAACTGCATCCAGAAGCGCGTTGACGTCCGCGCCCGGAGGAACACCAGCAGTCACTCGTTCAAGATTCAGCTCCGGATGATGCGCCAAGCACATGGCTAAAGACATGCCAGCTGCGCCCCGCGCCGAGGAAGCTTGCAGATCCACTACCAATTCCGGGAGCACATCCATCCTCTCAATGAGCGGAAATGAGGTCTTTGCAGTCTTCCCCGGCTAACTGAAGCAGATCGTCGCGCGGGAACTGGCTCCGGCATTCTTCATTGTATCCAAGCGGATCTGATGGGCGCAATTTTGGATAAGTAAAATAAACATCAGCACAACACATGCATTACTCTATAAGCTTGGAGGACATACCCATGAAGTCGGAATTCAGTAGGTCCCAGCAATCTTCCGCTGTCTTCATGTATTGCCGGAGTCCCCCTAGCTCCTTCTGCTGCGCCTTGATGGTTTCACTGTCGGTTCTCCTCTTGAGCTGGAATTCGCCCTCCTTGCGGATAAGCTCCGACTTCTTCTCAGCGAGCGATTTCTCCGCCTCGGCAAGCCTTGCCTCAAGAGTTTTCTGGGAGGTACGCAGGGTTTCCAGCTCGGAAGAGGCTGCAGCAAGAGATGAGGATGCACCTGCTAAAAAGATATGTGAACATAATTTGGAATGCGGAAGAAACTCGCAAGCTAAAAAGAGCGTCGGAAACTAACCTTGAGCTTCCGATAGTTGCTTCTTTAGATCCGCATTGTCCTCTTTGAGGTTTTGAATTTGTTCCGCCTGGCTGAGGGTAACGCGGCGCTGGAGAGCAATATTCTTGTGCAATTCATAGTGCAAAGCCTGCTGTTCCTGAAAAACCAGCCAGTGCAGGAGTAAGTTCCACATTTTCTTTATGGTTAAGTCTTTCTGAAGCATTGTTGCCGGAAAAATTCCGCCATAATGCTTGGGGGCTACCACGACATTTAAATTTTTCCTCAGTTTGAATTTTTTCTCTAAAGTATCTAGACGCTAACTAAGTGAGTTTCCGCCTAAACACTTGGGGGCTACTGGGGAGGTACCTTTCGTTTGCAGATGAGCTTGTCAAGGAATTGGCCTGTCTCCTTCTTGAAGTTTTGGATTTCCGACGTTTCGGCATCGGGTTTGCCCCAGGCATTGTTCAACATTGAGTTGAGCAGATCTTGCTCCAGCTCCCACTTTTCTGCCTCAGTTAGTTAAACTTTGTGGCGTAGGCCTTTGGGGTGGAGGTAAGATCAGCCGGATCTCCAAACTTCTTGGGGAAGACGACCATATCACCAGTTGCAGCTGCAGCTTTGCCGGAAAAAGCGACTTCTGCCTCTTCATGGACTTCTGCTTCTTTAGGGGCAGGGCCTTTGCCGCCGGAACATTCTCCGCCCGCTTTGTCGCTGCTAACCGGAATTATTTCCGGTGGAGTGGATGCAGTAGGAGCTGGAGATCGATCCGCGGGAGGGGGAGATGGTTGTGGAGTAGGTAAGGGGACGCTGGGCGGAGCTGGCGTCGCGGGACCAACGGCAGGTGACTTTTTTGTCATATATTTGGTGATAGGCTCTTGGGCGCTGGTCCGCGTGGTCGTGGTACTCGGAATCCTGCAAGCATGTGAAGGAAGCACATAAGTAACAAAGTTCACTAAGATGAAAAACGCACGATACCCAGAAACTTACGCCGCTCCCGGAATGTTGGGACGAGAGCGCTTCCCTGCTGTTGTCAGCAGCTTAAGGCGTTCGCGTTCCGCCTTCTTGGAGTCGAGCGGAGGTGGCTTGGTCACTTTGGGTTTCTTGGCGGAGGCCTCGCTGCTGCCTCCGGCTTCGAGGCCGGAAACTTTAGCGCGGGGACGCTTCGAAGGTCGAGGGGCAGCCTTTCGGGGCGCATGCACCTCTTCCTCTTCAGGGTCTTCCGGATCCTCCTCCGCCGCGTCACCACTGACAGGTACTCGGAGTATTGCGCGTAGCTCTTCTTCCGCCAAAGTATCGAGCTGCGAGGAAGGTTAGGAGAACAAGTTCAAATATGCTAAAGAAGTAGGAAGCTGAAGAACGTCGAAGGAGCAAAGAGCTTACCGGAGGACATTTGTCGTTGGTGTTGATGTCTTTGACCAGTTCCAGGACCGGCTGGCCCCGACCTACCTTCACAAGCGTCTTGAATCTCCTTTTCAGAGAATCAGCCGGAAGATCGTGGCGCGTTACCCGGAGAGGATCGTCCACCCCTGTGTACTCGCACATCTTGCGTGCGTTGTAGCGGAGAGGTTGGATCCTCCGGGAAAACCAGCTCAAGGTTAGCTGGGCTCCGGTTAGTCCGTCGTGGACCAACCAAGAAATCCTCCGGGCTGCCTTCTCCAAGATAGGGGTTTGGGCGAGCGAGGGGATAAAGCTCCAGCTGGCAAGTTCTTCTGGAGGGGTGTTGCTGAAGGGGGGGAGTCCGTCGTGGACATCCGGAACTGAAGCGTTCTTCACGTAGAACCATCCGGCATTCCAGTACCAGACGGACTCGTGGGAGTCGTGAGGCGGATACATACGGCCACGTCGGAGCATGAAGGTCATGCTCCCGCAGTTCAACATAGCTTTGTCCTTTGTTTCTTTCTTCACTCCGAAGAAAAATTGCCACAATTTGACATCTGGTCGGATCCCAAGATGCCCTTCGCAGAGAGTTGCGAAGTTGGAGAGCAGGAGGTATGAGTTTGGGCAGATGTTGTGGGGTTGGAGCCCATATGTGTTGAGGACGGAGAGAAAGAACTCCGAACATGGGAGCGATAGACCGCGCTCGACCCACGCCTTGGTCATGACTCGTTCATCCGTGTCAGGCTTGGGGATGTCGGAGTCGCGCATGAAACTCCAATGTTCGGAGATCATGCCCTCGTTCTGGAGCTCTCTTAGCTCCGCATCGGTGGTTTCGCAGGGCCACCATTGGCCTCTCACTCCCTCGCGGCTCCGGGCCTTGGAAGCCTTCTTGTTTTCCGCTTCCTGGACTTTCGCTGCCATTCTGGCTTGGCCTTGGAGTTCTTCTTGGAGCTCTTGAGCAGTTGGAATCCGGCCTAATGCGGTACTGGAAGAGGCGGAGAAAGGTTGAGCAAGCCTAATGTCGGAAACGAATGGTGGTAGGAATGCAATGGGATCCGGATAGATTGGCTCCACGGCGCTGGGTTCCGGGCTACTCGGAGAACTACCAGTGCACAGTGGAGAACCATGCGACATGCTTCCGGTTGCACCCATGCAAGCTAGTTTGAGTAACCGGAATCTACTCTACTCTACTTTTTCTTCTACGAGGCCGGTGGACGTACCGTTAATGGTGCGGTGGTCCGGCGAAGCTCCGGTGGAGGAAGGACATTGAAGTTGCAGCAAACTTCGCCCTTTGACCACGAAACGGCGGCGCAGGAGAAATACGTATCAACCGTGGTGATTTCAGTGCGGAAGGAGCCTTGGAACGGCGGCGCACGGAGCTCACTGATCGGAAGTTCGCCGGACTTCAGATTCAACGGGCGGCGCGGCGCGAGGAAGAAGAAGAAGCGGTGAGGATGAGGTGAAGAATGAGAAGTTACCGCATCGACGGATGTTTATAGGCCTCGCGCGGAGATTCGTGATCCGGATCTGACGGTGGGAACGGAACGGTCGTGCCGTTGGATGATCGACACGTGTCTTAGGTCAACAAGTGGTAAAACAACGTGGAGGTGATTTAACTGTGCACTCCCGAAATTTCCGGATAAAGATTCGGATCTCTGAAAATTTAGCGCGGGAAAAAAGGAAGTTGTGCGCGGGAAAAGTGAAATCTCCGTTGCATTACCAGGTTAAAAGAAAAGAAGAATTCCGGATAGTGGAAGCCGGAAACCATTAAAGTTTTGAAGCTCTTCAAGATTCTCTTCGGTTCTGAGCTGAAAAGAGTCGGAGGAATGATGAATCTCGGAGAACTTCGGGGGCTACTGTTGTGGGTATACTTTATGGGTATATCAACGGTGTGGCCTAGATCCGGCAAGCCCGGGTGGCCCATAGTAGGTGACGTGGCATGTGGCCCGTCGGGCGGCCCAGTTGCTGTCGATCCTGAAGGATGAAGTCCAGCCTAGGAACAGGAAGCCGGATCCCAACCGACCTACAAAGGAGGCCGGATCCGTGAAGGCCCATGAAGTATCCGGATCCAGTACGTACTAAGAGGGAAGGCGGATCCTTGACGTACACGGCAAGACTTTGTACCGTAGTTAGGCGACTTGTATTCCGGCTAGGACTCTCCGTGTAAACCCTAGATCCGTGCGTCTTTATAAGCCGGATCCTATGAGCCCTAGAGGCAGAACAACAACTCCTTGTAACAACGCGAAAGCGCCCAGATAATTCCAGACAAGCAGCAGTAGGCCCTGTCATCGTGCAGGTGTTCCGAAGCTGGGTAAATCGCGTACTACCGTCCCGTGTGCACTCCGCCCTATGGCCCCGACTTCTTCTCCCCCTCGTGAGGATCCCTCCTCTGAGGTACCGTCGATTAGGCAACGACAGCTAGCGGTAGTACCACTCTGTGTCCACGTGGACCAGATCTGGGGGATTTCGAACTCAGAGCGGTAGTACCGCTTGCACAAAGCGGTAGTACCGCTTGCACAAAGCGGTAGTACCGCTTAGGCAAAAACTGGACATAACGGTTGGATTTGGAGGAGCCTATATAAAGGCCCCTTCTTCCCCAACCCGATTTTATCTCTCCTCTCTCTCCTCCATTGTTGCTAAGCTTAATCCTTGAGGATCTCCCCAACCATCCAACCAATCTTGCCCAAACTTTGAGGAGTGGTGGAGGAGACCCCGATCTATAGTTCTACCAAGAGAGATTTCACCAATACTTGCTATTCCTTAGTGGATCTTGGTGGTAGGGTTACTATGGTGGGACATTGGAGAACGTGCATCCATGGAGGCTAGCTTGGTGTTGTACTAGATCCATGGGTTGTTGGGAGCCTCCTTGTGGTGTGGAGCTCGCCCCAACCTTGTGAAGGAATCACCGCCTCGACCGGTGTCTTAGTGGAGAAGGGGGAGCCCCTTCGTGGAGCTCTCTCGAGGAAGAAGGTGAGGCCTTCCTTCGTGGTGTGGCCGTCTAGTCTCTTGTGTGAGGCTAGCACCTCCTCAACGCAGACGTACTTCCTGTTGTGGAAGGAACTACGGGAAACAAACCTCGCCTCCTCTCCGCGTCCTCCGGTTGTCTCGCTCCTTACTCTTACTATCTTGTTTGTTTTCCTTTGCTTGTTGCACTTGTCCTAGGATCATTGTTGGAACACCGCTATCGCTAAAGCTATCACCTTTACCTTCCGTTGCACTAAAAATTGAAAAAGACTAAAACTTGACGTAGCGTCCATTCACCCCCCCCCCCCTCTTGTTCGCTACGATCCATTCAAGTGGTATCAGAGCGAGGTTTTCTTGCTCGGGCTTTACCGCCTAAGAAATGGCCGAACAAGAGACGGTTGTGAATGGGTCACCTTCCCTTGTGCCACCCGCTCCATCATCTCCCATCGATAGCACAACGGCTACGTTCGATGACCTCAAGAAATTGGAGTCATCCATCGTTTACCAAATGAAGGCGATGATGATGGAGTTGGTTGCTCAAAAACCAACCCCTATCGTAGATCCTAAAGCAAGTGCCGAGGATCCCCCACCAAAAGCTAACTCATTTCCTCTTGTTGATTTTGTCGCGCAAACGACAAAAGATCCACAAAAGGAAGGGCTTGGGGAGATCGGCACTTCAACAAAGGGGAAGGATGAGACACCGGTTGCGGAACGTCTAGGGAGTAATTATGCGGTGCCACCACCAAGTGATTACACCATAAACGTCCCAATACCTATGCCACATATCTTGTCGCATGGTTCA
Organism: Lolium perenne; assembly: GCF_019359855.2. NCBI lineage: Eukaryota > Viridiplantae > Streptophyta > Magnoliopsida > Poales > Poaceae > Lolium > Lolium perenne. The sequence goes on along the minus strand of NC_067245.2, from coordinate 300,827,674 downwards.
CCACCGTTACTTGAGTCAAACAACTTTGAAAATTGGCAATTCTTAATGCGTTCACATGTGCGCAGCGCATCTACCGAGCTTTGGCGTATCATCGAGGAAGGCTACTCACCACGAGACCCAAAGAGCTTGACAAGGAAAGATGTGGTGGATGACCAACTCAATGCCACCGCCATCAACATGATTCACATGGACGTCACGCCCAAGGACCGCGCTCATATTCGCTCGCTCAAGACCGCCAAGGAAGCATGGGATAAACTTGACAAGCTCTTCCTCGGAAATTCAAGCATCCAAAGCTCTCGCTTTGATGAAGTGAACAACATGGCCGACAACTTCGTCATGAATGAAGGAGAGTCCCCGAGGAAATGTATCGGCGTCTCATCGCTCTTGCCGTACAAATTCAAGATCTTGGAGCAACGTTTGTGGATGACCATTGGATCAAGCGCAAATTTGACAACGCTCTCCTCCCTTATGAGTAAGTGAAGTTGATGGCCATCCGCCAAAACGCCTCCTTCCTTACTATGACATACGATGAAGTTCTTAGCGAAGTCATCGCTTTGGACATCTCCAAGAAGAATGCGGAGGATCTTGTTGCTCGCGCCCACAACACCCACAAGCCCAACCTTGCATTGAAGATGAAGGTACATGAGGCTAGTGAAAGCGATGAGGATCTCATTGAGTGGGGACCGGATGATCTCAAGATCAATTATCATGAGCACATGGCTCTCGCCGCCAAGAAATTTTGGGATGGAAACAAGTCCCAAAGCACAAGACCAAGAAGATCACGTGATTCTCCAAGAAGTTTCTCCAAGAGCCCAAAGGAGGGGCAAAGGGGGAGAACATGCTACAATTGCGGCGACAAGAATCATTTTGTCGCGGATTGTATGTTTGAGAGAAGAGAAGATAATGGTGGAAGGCTTATCCGCAAGGAAAAGTTCAAGTCACTCTCCAAAGGATTCTACAAGTTCTCCTCCAAGCCCGATGACGACAAGGTCTCCTTCACCAAGAAGCCTAGAGCCTTCATCATTCGAGAAGAGTACTCCTCCGATGAGGATGAAGAACATGAGGACAAGAGCTCCAACAAGGAAGGAGAGGGAGTGGCCGCCATCGCCATTACCACTCCCTCTATCTCCCTCTTCGACTCTCCTAATGAGAACCTCATCACCAACAATGCTCGTTGCCTTATGGCAAAGGTATCCACGGAGGTAGAACCCCCTTCCAAACTCTCATCTTCGACTAACGCTTTATATATTGATGATGCCTCTAGTCTCACCATTAAGCGTGAGATTATGAGATTTGATTCTTTTCTCACTAACATGAAAGGGGATACCAAGACTCATGTTGGGGCTCTCTTAGCCCAACTTGGTGCGGCACAAGATCTTATAGAGGAGAAGGAGAGGCTGGAAAGGGAAGCGGCAAATGAGATTGCCTCTCTCAAAGAAGAGCTTGAAGAAGAACTAAATTTGCGCATGTCTCTTGAAGCTAGTGTCATCGTTCTTGAAGACTCCAACAATGCCATTGTCTCCCAACTCACCAAGGACCGAGATCATGCTCTTGGTTTGATTGGTGATCTCAAGAAGAAGATGCTTTCTCTCGAGGAAATCAACAAGAAAGATGAAGAAGACCCCATCTCTTTCCATGACGAGCTTGTGGATCAAGTGGCTTCTTTGAGAAAGCACAATGCTCTTCTCTTGGAGGTCAATGCTCTTCAAGAAGAAGCTTTGGATGAATATTATTGCTTGTGCAAGGAGAAGACCTCATGTTGCAACCATGAAGAAGAAATCGCCACTCTTGAGACCACCAAGGCCAAGCTATTGAGTTTGTGTAGCATGCAAGAAGAGTCTTTGGTGGAATGTCTCCGCATGAGCAAAGAGAAGGCTACTTGTTGTGATCATGAGGAAGAAATAGCCGCCTTGAAGAGGAGGAAAGCCAAGCTCATGGAGGTCAATTCCATGCAAGAGGAAGCATTGAAAGAGTATTTTCCTTTGAGCAAGGACCGTGCGTGTTGCACTCATGAAAGTGACATTGCCAAGATGGAGAGTGACAAGCGTATACTAATGAAGATGAACGCTCTCCAAGAAGAAGCTTTGATGGAACACTTCCGGGTGAACAAGGCAAAGGAAGTCCAAGTGTTTGATATTTGCCATCCTCACCCGGAGCATGAAGATGAAGTCAATCGTTTGAAGGCCAAAGTTGACAGACTCCAAATTCAAGCCAAGTACTTGGAAGGGGTCATTGAAGCCAAAGATGGAACCAAAGAGGGCTCTTGCAATGAAGGAGGAGTGGCTACCAAGCCAAAGAGGAAGAGGAGTAGGAGGACTAAGAAGAAGAAGAACAAGGAGAACATGGAGATCAACCATGAGGAGAGCAATGCTATCTCAAGAAGGGATGGAGCACCCAACTCCGCCTCGAAGGGTTTCGCCGGCTCTAACAACCCTTCTCATGTTCTTTTTGTTGATTATTATGGACATATTCGTGCTCGCTTTATTGGTCCTCAAGAGGACAATGTTGATTGGACTATTTGGGTCCCCAAACCCCTTGTTACTAACATGCTAGGACGCATTGAAAAATGGGTACCTAAATCCAAGACTTGATTCCTTGTAGGACTATGCTTCCGGTGGCGCTAAGTGGGTGGTTGATACTGGAGCCACAAGTCATATGACCGGAAGCAAGAATATTGTTGTCGACCTCGAGCCTTCTCACTCTACCGTATCATATGGCGGCAACACGTGCTCTAAGGTATTGGGTCTTGGCAAGGTGGTGGTAACACCCGACATCTCACTTGTGAATGTCCTCCTTGTCGAGACCCTTGGTTACAATTTACTCTCCGTTTATCAAATTGCTCGTATGGGTCTATGTACTTTCTTTGATGAACATATGGTGATCCTCTTGTGGAGTAAGACACTCCGTGTAGCTTTTGTTGGGTATGTAGAGAACGGTTTGTATGTTGTTGACTTCTCCGGAAAGACAACATCTTCCGCTCTTTGCCTATTCGCCAAAGGTGACAAGGGTTGGTTATGGCATCGCCGACTAGCCCATGTCAACATGAGGACTTTGCAAAGTCTCCACAAGGGTGGCCGCATTCTTGGACTAAAAGAAGATGTCTCCTTTTGTAAAGATCGTGTTTGTAGGGCTTGCGTACAAGGAAAAATGCATGGAGCTCCTCACAAGGCCAAGACTATCATCTCTACCACAAGATGCTTGGAGCTCCTACATGTTGATCTCTTCGGTCCACCGTTGACAAGGGATTAACTTATCAATGTCTACAAATTGTAGACTAGGGTTTTAGTTGGAAGTAGAGGGCAAATAGATCTCGAAGGTTTCAGCCGAAAAGTACTCGACGATGTGAAATCTAGGGTTGCGTGAGACAATGAATCGATTGCTATCTTTGTCCTCCGACTCCCCCTTATATAGGAGGTGGAGTCGAGGGATTCGTAATACACAGGTTACAGAGTCCGGGAGGGTTTCCAACCCGTCCCGTAAGATTACAAGTATGTGTTTCGTAATACAACTCTAGCTTTCCTTAATACTAACATGGGCTTCCGAATCTTCATATTCATCGAGTCGTGGGCCTTCAGCAAACCCCGGGTACTATCTTCAGCAGGACCATTGGGGATGCCTATGTCAGTAGCCCCCGAGATTTTGCTTGAATCGAAGAATCAAGGAAAATCTCCAAATTTAGTTATTCAAGAACTCTGTCAAACTTATCACATATCTTTGGACATGCAATACTATATTGTACAGGGATAATGGTAGTTGGGGCTAGTTCATCTGACGGATCAGGTACAAGTTAACTGCTCTAGTGGCAATCCGCAAAAACCTACTTCAAGATCACGTCCCTGGACATGATCTCGGGATACTGGTGTAACCTTCGACAGGTGCCGCTTAAGGTCTTACCATTCTGTCGAGTCCCAGTCATGTTTTATCGGGTACCTAACGCGTCCGTTAGGATTTTTCTCCGTATCTGTTGATACGGAAAAAAGTAGCAAACCGACGTCAGAGATGGCGCCACGCCGCTCAGAACGGATCTGGGGTCTTACCTTCGCAGAGTTTTGCGGCATTCAGAGATTATTCACAACTTTGGCGCTCTGAGAATATATTGTCGAGTGTTTTTTCGGCTGTTGGAATAGCAAATTTTATTGAGTCAATGGATGACTTATATTGTCCTCCTGATGGGAGTATGTTTCGAGTTATTTGTATAACTCGAAATATGCTCACTTCTTCTTCCTTCTCTATATATTTTTTATAATTTCATCGGGCACGCGAACAGCGTTCCCGATGGGAGTAGCCCCCGAGGCTACAGCCAAGGACTAGTGCTTGGTTGTAGGCTCAACATCTTATGCCGCTATATTGTCAATCTCTCTCGAGCTTTTTATATCTATCGGGTGCGCGACCAGCGCTCCCGATGGGAGTAGCCCCCGAGGCTATGAACAAATGCTTGCGTTTGATCATAGGCTCTCGCCATTTCTATTTTGTCATACTCGAGCTTTTTTTTTCTATAGTAGCCCCCGAGCATTTGATCAAAAACTTGTATTTGGTCAAAGGCTCTCGAAATAATTGACAATTTTTCCTTGCCGCCAATTTCTTTAGTCTTCATAGCCGAGATTTTTCCTTTAGTCAATGTGACATCATTGCTGACGATAGCCACGATTACTGTATTGAGAAGACGCGAGAGCTGTCCGTTCACTGACCTGCGGGCCCAAAACCTGCGACCTGTTGACACGTCGTGCAAGTGGGGGACACACGTCCTCCGCTTTTCCTGGCGCACGCACTGTAGCGCATGTTACGTTCTCTCATAGTCAAAATACTTTTTTACCCCTTAGCCACGTGTGCAGCATCCACCGCAAAATTACTCCATCCAACGGTGCGTCGCTTCGCCGATTCTCTATATAATATCTTCTTCTTACTCCGTTCACACTTTCGCATGCGCCGCACCTCTGCTCTCCTTCTGCAAAAATTCCCATTGCGCCGAACACCTCCTGAGCTCAGCCACACTCGCACTTTTCGCCTTCACCATTGTTGATGCCACCGCGCGCACGACTCACTCGCTACAGCACTCCTGAATCGAAGATGGCAACGGAAGATCTGGAGTGGGAGAGATCCAAGATCTCCAACCAAGACCTGAACTTGATGAAGAAGCTCGGGCTCATGAAGAAGAAGGACGCGCTACGCTTCCCCAGCGAGGAAAGCTATCCATCGCCTCCAATCGAATATCGGGTCAGTTTCATTGACCACCTTATTCGCGGTCTCTCCACCCCCATCCATGATTTCCTCCACGGTCTTGTTTTTATTTATGGGGTACAACTGCACAGCTGACTCCCAACTCCATCCTCCATGTCGCAATTTTCATTACCCTCTGTGAATGCTTCCTCGGAGTCCAGCCAAACTGGGCTCTGTGGAAGCGCATCTTCTGTCTCCGCCGCAATGGCTCCCACAACATCTCCTACAACATAGGCGGTGTTGTTATCTGCGTTCGCTCTGACGTCGAGCACTTCGACGTCAAATTCCCCGACTCCGTCCAAGGGTGGCGCAAAAGATGGCTCTATGTGCACGAAGAAAGCTCCAACTCGGTGGAGTACAACATAGCTCCCTTCGATGGAGGCGCCAAGATTCTTCGCCGCCGATCCTGGGATGCGGAGGCCACCGAAGAGGAAAAAATGGCGACAGAAGCGCTGATGTCTCGTATCCACGAGCTTCAGAATACCCGCGGCAAGGAACTGTCGGGTATCCAGATCACAGCTTATTTCATTAGGATTAGGGTGCAGCCTCTTCAAGCTCGCAAAAATCCACTTTGGATGTATACTGGCGAAAAAGATGCCGACAGACTCTCCACGGACCTTTCTATAAAGGACTTGGAGAAACTTATCCGAAGATTTTCGTCGCTCAGCAAGAAAGATCCTATTCCATCTTCTTGTCGCGTGGAGCCATATAGTGGCACCAACCCTCTCCCCAAGGTATTTTCTTCGACTAGTACTTTGTCCTCTAGACTTTTTTGTCTTCCCGAATGTTTTACTATCTGTCGACTACTATTTTGATGACATCCCCATGCGTAACTTTTTGTCGATATTCCTTGTCTTTGTAGAATCATCCAGTTCTAGCTTCTCTTCCTCCTCTTCCTGAAGATGGAGAAGTCGAAGAACAGGCTATTGTCACTGACGACAACCAGGGTACTTCTCGCCCTGAGAGCGAAGTCGCGGGTTCTCCAAAATCCGTGGCTTTTTCTGAAAAAAGAAGTTGAATCCGAGGCTACCGCGTCGACACACTCCCTTCCTTCTGCTGTTTCTCCAAGGAACAAGAGAAAAAGGGATGAAGTTGCCGATTCTGGTACCTCCAAATCCGGCGCACCTCCCGCCGAAGAAGTTGTTCCTACTGAGGAAAGGACAACTTTCAACCCTTACGAGGATGCCCTTGTCAGCTCGTAAGTTCTTGCTGTTCTTTGTTGCTTGCTCTCGATATTTTGTCTATGTTGTCTCTTACTTTGTCGCCTTTTTTATTGTAGTGGTGACGAGGATGAAAATCTACCTATCGACGCGACTGCTCGAATGAGTACGTCGCGTACTTTAGTTGTCTCCGAAGCTCAGCCTGATGGAGATGAAACTTCGCCTCCTCAGCAGTTCATTGAGCATCCAACTCCAGTTGCAAGCCCCCGTGCCCCTTCACCAAAGAGGGCTAGGGTCGAACCGGCCAAAGAGCCTACCTTGACAATTGGTAGTTCCACAACTCCTTCAATGGATGATGTAAGTTCTTCACTTCTCTTTTTTTTTTATGTTCCGAACATTTTAACGCTGTCGATTCCCCTTTATTTTTGCTTCTCCTTTGCTTGTTGTTGTCGAACTTTTCACTTACTATATAGATTTTTCTTTCTCTATTTTTTCTCTACAGCCTTTGATGAAGGAGTTTGTCCGTCTCGGTACCCAATTCATCGGGTACCGTGACCATGCGAAAAAACTTGAAGGTACTATTTTTGCTGCTTCTTCTGGCAGATGACCTCCCCATGATTCTTTTGTCATGATATTAATTACTGTCAAATGTTTTGCCAGCCAATATTGCAGAAGCCAATAAGCGTGCTGACGCTCTAGCTCTTGAATTGGAGCAAAGCGAAAAGGCTCGCAAGAAAGCTGAAGCAGATGCTGCCGCTGTCGAAGATCTTCGAAAAAGACTTCAAGACGCGGAAGCTTCTCTAAGCGAAAACATCGCGCAGCAATCTGCTCGTGAAGAGGACATCATCGCTCGCTTGGAGTCGCAGAGTCGATGTTTTGTCAGTAAGTACTCAAATCTTTGCTATTTTTTCGGGTCAGCACATTCTTTCTTGCTTGTTGGCTGACGAACTATATTTTTGCCTTATTAGGGAGAACGCAACAAGATTATGATCTAGAGAATCCTGAAGGTGATCGCCTTCTCGACGCGCTCTCCCTTCTTGAAATTCATGGAGATGAAGCACGCCAAGGTCTTACCGATGCTAGAATAGTTCTGTCTCGTCTTTTTCCCTTCTACTTCGTGAAGAAAGAAGAACCCGAGACTTTTACTGCTCTCGCCAAGTGCTTCAAATCCAAAGAGAAAGTTGGACTTAGTCTTCGACAGGAGGGCCTGAAGATTGGTGTTGAAGGCACCATAGCCTTGGTTGCTGACAGCCAACAGGACGTCAATTGGGCTAAAGTTGGCGATGTAAAAGAGATGGAGACGAAGAAGTGGCAGTCTTTGATTAGGGCTGCCAAACCCAACTCGAAGAAGATCCTTGCCTTCCTTGCATTCAATCCAACTCCAGCTCCTAGTTCATCGAAGCCGGAGGTCAAGTAGACCACTTTGCCTCTTATTTTACTTCTCTTTTGATGCTGTCACTAAAGTAGTTTTAGCGACAACTTCCCGACTAATTCAATAGGAACCTTTTGTAATAGCCTTGTAAATACCTATCGTTATTAATGAAAGGCTATGTTGCCGAGTTATTGATATCGAAATTTTTCTTTCCAGTTGATTTTTGACAACTATACCGTGGTGCCTTCTTCGACTACTTTGTCTGCTGCATCTTTCTCGAAAAAACCCTTCACTGATGAATTTGTGGGAGGTTCTTTGAGTGCTGCACAAAATGAGGACTTGAACGAACTCCGTCAACAGCTGCAGTCGATGAAAAAACAGACTCTCGTGATAATGGAACAATCTCGAAAGTCGTCTGAGAGGGAAAAAGTTGCGCTACATCAAGCTCAGGAAGCTATAGCTGCAAAAGAAGCTGCAATTGCCGAAGCTACGCAGGCTGCCTCCCGAGAAAACTGCATGTTTGAGTTGATGACTGAATCAAGTCTGGAGATGGCGGGTATGTTTCCTCAAACTTAACCTTCCTATTTTTCTTTGCCTGTTGCCTGCCTTTAACTGGTATACTGTCACCTAAATAGGTCCCTTTTTAGACGCCGATGTCGAAGATCAACGAGTTGACACCAGATCAAATTACCTTATTAACCTGGCACTTGACCATGGCATCCTTTTTTGGGCTACCCCTGAACGCACCCGACAAATCGTCAGATTCCAAGACCGCTCATGCCAAGTTCGTGAATTCCTCGACTTCTGCACCAAGACGTTGTCCATGATTTACAACTCCATGTTTCCTCGTAACGTTCAGCCTAGGACCCTTCCTGAGCTGATGGACAAGTTTGAGGACTCGCACAAAATCCATGGTTTTGTAAGAGCTCAAATAGTAGTTGGTGCCAGGGTTGCCCTTATCATGCTTCAGATCTGCCACTCAAAACTTGATATGACCCAGGTGTTTGAAAAAGTTCATACCAAGCTAAGGCGACGGAAAATGGGTGTCGATAGAATTGATGCAGTAGTTACACCAGTGGCTGAAGAAATAATTGGTGATCTTCTTCGAATGGATGCCGACTTTTTTGCAGACGGCCACTATGCTGATTTTCTAGGTGCCTCTACCGAAAAAGTCAAAGTCACCATTGACGATATATTAAGGCACAACTAGATTTATTTCTTCGGTAGATAGCTTCTTTGTCGAAAGACACGACTGTAACTTGTTGTATATATATTGTAAGACAAAAGGTATATATATATTTTCCTAGCCCCCGAGTGTTTCGGTGGCGATTTTCTTTATTGTATTTGCGAGGTTGAACCAAGGCAAATACTCTTTATTGAATATACTATATTTGCGGGTATGAGCCCCCAAGCGTTTTGCTGATCACTATTTTGTATCTTCATTGATTTGCGAGGTGCTTTGCACCAAGGCGATATTGTATTTTTCGACAATGTATATCTATATTGTAATTTCTGGGCGCAAGCCCCCGAGCCTGTCGAAGAAAAAAGATGTATGTCTCCACTATCTTTACTATATTGTAGCACCGCGAGCCCGCCTCATTAAAAACCTTTCCAGCCCCACTCGGTGCCCTGAAAAGGAAAAGAGTGCGTCTGAAAGCTCACGGGCATTTCATTACATTGTATTTTTACAAAGGAGGACTATATTTTGACTCTAAGCGTAGAACCGCCTGAGTTGTGCCACGTTCCAGGGATTTGGCTCAGCAACCCCTGTCTTCTTATCCTTTATCATGTATGCTCCTCCTTCGATTACTTCTGTGATGATGTAAGGGCCAAGCCATGGCGACTCGAGTTTTTCATGACTTTTTTGCGCGGGCCGAAGGACCAAATCACCGACCTGAAAGGATCTCGGGCGCAAACGTCGACTGTGGTAGTTTTTCAGGTCTTGCTGGTACTTAGTGCTCGTGATAACACTTCGTCTTGAGCTTCATCTAGTGCATCAACATCATCCTCCAATGCTTTTCTTGAAGCCTCTTCGTCGTACTCTGTAACTCTTGGTGAATCATGCTCTATTTCTATCGGCAGTACTGCGTCAGCTCCATGGACCAGGAAAAACGGGGTTTCCTGTGTCGCCGTATTTGGTGTTGTTCGAATACTCCATAACACACTGGGCAACTCTTCAGGCCAGGTATGTCGAGCTTTTTCCAATGGTGCTAGCAAACGCTTCTTGATACCATTGCAGATAATTCCATTGGCTTTCTCGACTTGACCATTGGTTTGCGGGTGCACAACTGATGCAAAGTGTAGTTTGATACCTACCTCTGCACAATATGCCTTGAACTCCTTGGATGTGAAATTACTACCATTGTCTGTGACGATACTATGGGGTACTCCAAACCGAAAAACAATGCTTTTCACGAACTTGATTGCAGACGCTCCGTCTGGTGAATTTATCGGCTTTGCTTCTATCCACTTGGTGAATTTGTCGACAGCGACGAGCATATACTCGTATCCTCCTGGCGAAGCCTTGTGTAATTTTCCAACCATATCGAGACCCCACTGAGCAAAGGGCCAAGACAGCGGTATTGGCATCAGCTCTGCTGCCGGAGAGTGAGGTTTTGCGGCAAACCTCTGGCACGCGTCGCAAGTACGAACTATTTCTTTCGCATCCTTGATTGCTGTCAACCAATAAAATCCTGCTCTGAAAACCTTGGCTGCTATAGCTCGACTACTTGCATGATGACCGCATATTCCTTCGTGTACATCCTTCAGAATTATCCTTCCTTCTTCGGGTGTGACGCACCTTTGTAACACTCCCGAAATACTTCGCTTGTATAACTCCTCTTTGACCACAATAAAGGCTTTAGAACGCCTAATAACTCGCCTTGCTTCAACTGGATCGTCGGGTATTTGTTTCCTTAGGATGTATGATATATATACTTGCATCCATGGAATTTGTACCATCATTATTAGGTCTTGTTCCTCTTCTTCTTCCAATGCCGCTTTTATAGCCCCCGAGGGTTTCTCATCCTTCTCCTTCTTCTTTGCTTTCTTCGGCTTTGTAGATTTCTCAGCTATCTCTTCCCAAAATACGCCTGGTGGAATCGCGAGGCACTGCGACCCAATATTTGCAAGAACATCGGCTTCATCGTTGCTCAGTCTGCTGATGTGATTTACCTCGCATCCATCGAACAACTTCTCTAGCTCATTGTAAACTTCCTTATATGCTATCATACTATCATTGACTGCATCACATTGATTCATGACTTGCTGAGCCACCAACTGTGAGTCGCCGAAGATTTTTAATCGAGTAGCACCACAAGCCTTCGCCATTTTCATCCCGTGTATGAGGGCTTCGTATTCTGCCTCATTATTAGATGCGTTTGGGAACGTCATCCGTAAGACATACTTTAATTTGTCGCCTTCAGGTGATATTAGTATCACGCCAGCTCCAGCTCCCTCTAATCTCTTGGACCCGTCGAAATTCATAGTCCAGGTTCTCGATAAATCCGGAGGTCCCGTATTTTGTAACTCCATCCATTACGCGATGAAGTCTAGTAGAATTTGCGACTTTATTGCTTTTCTTTTTACATACGTGATGTCCCGAGGGGAAAGTTCTATTCCCCAAAGGGAGACACGACCCGTAGCTTCTGGATTGTTTAGTATATTGGATAAAGGCGCCTCATTGACCACTATTATCGGGTGTGCCGAAAAATAGTGCCGCAATTTTCTTGCGGTGGTAAGCACTCCATATGCTATCTTTTGGTACCGCGGATACCGCTGTTTTGAGGGAGATAGAACTTCGCTGATGAAGTATACTGGCCCCTGTACGCCATGGAGTTTTCCTTCTTCCTCTCTTTCGACTACAAGTGTTGTGCTGACCACCTGAGGCATGGCTGCAATGTATAACAAGAGGGGTTCCTTCTCCTTCGGCGCCACCAAGATTGGTGGTGTTGAGATTGTGCGTTTGAGATCCTCGAAAGCTCTGTCGTCCTCTTCGTTCCACTGGAATTTCTCTCCTTGCTTGATTAGCGCATAGAACGGTAACGCCTTTTCTCCTAGACTGGCGACGAATCTGCTTAAAGCTGCGACTCGCCCAGTTAGCTGTTGTATTTCTTTCAACTTTGTTGGCTTCCTCATTGTTATGATAGCTTGAATTTTCTCTAGATTGGCCTCAATTCCTCTTGCTGAGACTAGGAACCCGAGAAGTTCTCCTGCAGGGACGCCGAAAGAACACTTCGTCGGGTTCAGTTTGAGGCAGAACTTGTCAAGGTTGTCGAAAGTTTCCTTTAGATCCTCGATCAAAGTTGTCCCCTTTTTTTATGTTATGACCACATCGTCAATGTACACTTGTACGTTTTTCCCAATCTGTGTTGCCAAGCACTTCTGCATCATCCGTTTATATGTTGCTCCCGCGTTTTTCAAACCAAAAGGCATTGTTCTGTAGCAAAACATGCCATAAGGTGTTATGAACGTTGTCTTTACTTCATCTTCTTTTTTTAATCTAATCTGGTTATAACCAGAATATGCATCCAGGAAGGAAAGACGTTCACATCCTGCTGTGGAATCGATAATTTGATCGATCCTTGGGAGGGGAAAGTGATCCTTTGGACAATGTTTATTGAGACACGTAAATTCGACACACATGCGAAGGACTTTCGTGTTTTTCTTCAGGACCAACACTGGGTTAGCTACCCACGTGGCCTCTGTATGTAGTTCTTTGATAAAACTAGCTTCTCTGAGTCGATCAATCTCTGACATCATAGCTTTGCAATTTGGTTCCGAAAAACGCCGCAAAGGTTGTTTAATTGGTCTCGCTATTGGATCCAAATTTAGGTGGTGTTCGGCAAGTTCCCTGGGTACTCCTGGCATGTCAGCTGGACACCATGCGAAGATTTTCCAGTGCTCACGGAGGAACTCAACGAGCGCGCTTTCCTATGCGAGGTCCATGTCTGTTGCAATGGACGTCGTTTTCTTTGGATCTGTCGGGTGAATCTGCACCTCCTTGGAATCTTTCGTAGTGTTAAAGGTTGGCTCCCTGAGAGGCCTTCCTACATCTGGCAGCACATCATAATCAGTTGTGAGCCTTGACGCCATATATTCTGCCTGCATCCCGAAAGTTTCTGACAGTCGATGAAAATCCTTGTCGCACTTATCAGCTAACGCAAAACTTCCTTTGACTGTGATTGGTCCCTTAGGTCCAGGTAGCCTCCACAACAGGTACGTGTAGTGTGGTACCGCCATAAACCTGGCATATGCTGGTCGTCCCAACAGGGTGTGATACTGTGACGGGAAATCCACGACTTCAAACTCTAGCCTTTCTATCCTGTAATTTTCTCGGGTCCCGAACTGAACGTCAAGATTGATCTTCCCCAACGGATAACTTGGCTTCTCTGGCATGATACCATGAAAACGTGTGTCAGTTGGTCTCAGATTTGCTAGGGATATGTTCATCTTCCTTAGTGTATCTGCGTACATAAGGTTTAGACTGCTGCCTCCATCTATGAATACTCGAGAGACGTCGAATCCTGCGATCACTGCTGGTAAGATAAGTGCTGACTGTCCTGGTCGAGGAACTTGATGCAGGTGATCCGCTATTGTGAAGCCAATGTCCTGTCCCGACCAATTTAGGTACTCGATCGTTGGAGGAGGCATCTTCTCTGCCATGAACACTTGACGCGAGATTACTTTCTAAGCCCTGTTAGACGGCCTAGCTTTCTGAATCATCGAGACCGCGTCGTTGGAATTGGGGTCGATATATGGAGGTGGGTGTGGTGCTGCCGCTATTCTTAGCTGGTGCCGATTTTCGTCCGTAACTGCGGGAGGATGTGGCAGATGGATCTCACTCCTGGGCCAGTGGGGGTTTCTATTTGTTGCTTGAGCATTGGCTTGCCCCGCAAACCTCAACATTGCTTGAAAATTTCGACAGTCCTTCTGTAAATGTCCCGACTGCCTCTTCCCATTATTGTCGACATAAAAATGCATCTGACATGGCCCGTTCATCATATCCTCGGGGGATACAAAAGGTCTCTGAAACCTTGGTCCACTATTTTGCCTGTTATTCCGAGAGTCATCTCTATTGTTGCCTTGCCGCTCGTTACTCCTTTGATATTCATCTCTATTGTTTCCTCCAGTGCTTCCCCGAAAACCAGCCGATATTTGGCCAGGAGCGTCATAACTCGAGAATTACCGTGGAAATCGTCGTCTATTTTGAAAATTTCGACTACGGTCCTCCTCTGGTGACCTGTGTCGCTTATTGTGGACAGCATCTTCTCCATCTGCCCATCTGTTTGGTATCTCCATCAATGCCGACACTGTCCTTGGGTTGGTTCTCCCCAAGTCTTCGACAAAATCTCCTCGCCGAATTCCTGCCACGAACGCATCTATTGCTCTCTCGTCAGATATGTTCTCTGCCGAGTTTTTAATGATGTCCCACCTCTGGCTGTACTTTCTCATTGATTCATCATGCTTTTGTCGACATGATCTCAACTCTTCTAGTGATGCAGGCTTTTTGCAGGTAGATCAGAAATTCTTGACAAACACATCCTCAAAACTACCCCAGCTGTCGATAGAACCTGGAGGAAGCTTCTTTATCCAAGATCTTGCGGCTCCGCTCAGGTGTACCTGAATACTCTGCATATCTATTGCTCTGGTTCCGCCTATCAACTTCACCGTCTCGAGATAATCAATTAGCCAATCCTCGGGATCTTGCAGGTAATCAATTTTTTTGAAATTATTGGGTAACTTAAACCCTGAAGGAACTCGAGTTTTCCGAACCCTCTGCGTAAAGCATGGTAGCCCACACATATCCTCTTCATCTATGTCTGGGGAATGCCGATGTTCTCTTCTATTTTCTCGTGCTCTATCTACTCGTGCTTGTGTTGCTGCGTCTCTTGCTCCGCTTGTTCTCTCGGGACCTGGTGCTGCTGCAGTAGGTCGTGGACTATTTTGTCTTGCTGATCCTTCGGGAGGCAAATTTAAAAACGTCGTCCCCATGACTCCAGCTCCTGCCATGGCCATATTGTACAATGCTTCTCTTGGATCTCCGGGAGGTGTGCTTGCGCACAGTTGATGTGGCGTAGTAGCTTCCTTGTGACGGTAAAGCACTCGTCCGTTGGGAACCCCAAGAGGAAGGTATGATGTGTACAGCAGCAAGTTTTCCCTCAGTAAGAAACCAAGGTTTATCGAACCAGTAGGAGCCAAGAAGCACGTTGAAGGTTGATGGTGACGGAGTGTAGTGCGGCGCAACACCAGGGATTCCGGCGCCAACGTGGAACCTGCACAACACAACCAAAGTACTTTGTCCCAACGAAACAGTGAGGTTGTCAATCTCACCGGCTTGCTGTAACAAAGGATTAGATGTATAGTGTGGATGATGATTGTTTGCAGAGAACAGTAAAACAAGTATTGCAGTAGATTGTATTCGATTAAAAGAATGGACCGGGGTCCACAGTTCACTAGAGGTGTCTCTCCCATAAGATAAATAGCATGTTGGGTGAACAAATTACAGTTGGGCAATTGACAAATAGAGAGGGCATGACAATGCACATACATTATATGATGAATATTGTGAGATTCAATTGGGCATTACGACAAAGTACATAGACCGCTATCCAGCATGCATCTATGCCTAAAAAGTCCACTTTCAGGTTATCATCCGAACCCCTTCCGGTATTAAGTTGCAAGCAACAGACAATTGCATTAAGTATGGTGCGTAATGTAATCAATAACTATATCCTCGAACATAGCATCAATGTTTTATCCCTAGTGGCAACAGCACACCCACAACCTTAGAACTTTCTGTCACTGTCCCAGATTTAATGGAGGCATGAACCCACTATCGAGCATAAATACTCCCTCTTGGAGTTACTAGCAAAAACTTGGCCAGAGCCTCTACTAACAACGGAGAGCATGCAAGATCATAAACAACACATAGGTAATAGATTGATAATCAACATAACATAGTATTCTCTATCCATCGGATCCCAACAAACGCACATGTAGCTTTACAGATAGATGATCTTGATCATGATAGGCAGCTCACAAGATCCGACAATGAAGCACATGAGGAGAAGACAACCATCTAGCTACTGCTATGGACCCATAGTCCAGGGGTGAACTACTCACTCATCAATCCGGAGGCGACCATGGCGGTGTAGAGTCCTCCGGGAGATGATTCCCCTCTCCGGCAGGGTGCCGGAGGCGATCTCCTGAATCCCCCGAGATGGGATTGGCGGCGGCGGCGTCTCAGTAAGGTTTTCCATATCGTGGCTCTCGGTACTGGGGGTTTCGCGACGGAGGCTTTAAGTAGGCGGAAGGGCAGAGTCGGAGGAGTCACGGGGGCCCCACACAGCAGGGCCGTGCGGGCCCCCCCTGGGCCGCGCCGCCCTAGTGTGGCGGCGCCCCGTGGCCCCACTTCGTCTCCCCCTAGTTCTTCTGGAAGCTTCGTGTGAAAATAGGCCCCTGGGCGTTGATTTCGTCCAATTCCGAGAATATTTCCTTACTAGGATTTCTGAAACCAAAAACAGCAGAAAACAGCAACTGGCTCTTCGGCATCTCGTTAATAGGTTAGTGCCGGAAAATGCATAATAATGACATATAATGTGTATAAAACATGTGAGTATCATCATAAAAGTAGCATGGAACATAAGAAATTATAGATACGTTTGAGACGTATCAAGCATCCCCAAGCTTAGTTCCTACTCGTCCCGAGTAGGTAAACGATAACAAAGATAATTTCTTAAGTGACAATGCTACCAACATAATCTTGATCAATACTATTGTAAGCACATGTAATGAATGCAGTGATTTGAAACAATGGTAAATGACATGAGTAAACAATTGAATCATAAAGCAAAGACTTTTCATGAATAGTACTTCAAGACAAGCATCAATAAGTCTTGCATAAGAGTTAACTCATAAAGCAATAATTCAAAGTAAAGGTATTGAAGCAACACAAAGGAAGATGAAGTTTCAGTGGTTGCTTTCAACTTGTAACATGTATATCTCATGGATATTGTCAATGTAAAGTAATATAACAAGTGCAATATGCAAGTATGTAGGAATCAATGCACAGTTCACACAAGTGTTTGCTTCTTGAGGTGGAGAGAGATAGGTGAACTGACTCAACAATAAAAGTAAAAGAATGGTCCTTCAAAGAGGAAAGCATCGATTGCTATATTTGTGCTAGAGCTTTGGTTTTGAAAACAAGAAACAATTTTGTCAACGGTAGTAATAAAGCATATGAGTTATGTAATTTATATCTTACAAGTTGCAAGCCTCATGCATAGTATACTAATAGTGCCCGCACCTTGTCCTAATTAGCTTGGATTACCGGGATTATCATTGCAATACACATGTTTTGACCAAGTGTCACAAAGGGGTACCTCTATGCTGCCTGTACAAAGGTCTAAGGAGAAAGCTCGCATTGGATTTCTCGCTTTTGGTTATTCTCAACTTAGACATCCATACCGGGACAACATAGACAACAGATAATGGACTCCTCTTTTATGCATAAGCATGTAGCAACAATTAATGTTCTCATATGAGATTGAGGATATATGTCCAAAACTGAAACTTCCATCATGATTCATGGCTTTAGTTAGCGGCCCAATGTTCTTCTCTAACAATATACATGCTCTAACCATTAAATGAGTGGTAAATCGCCCTTACTTCAGACAAGACGAACATGCATAGCAACTCACATGATATTCAACAAAGAAATAGTTGATGGCGTCCCCAGGAACATGGTTATCGCACAACAAGCAACTTAATAAGAGATAAAGTGCATAAGTACATATTCAATACCACAATAGTTTTTAAGCTATTTGTCCCATGAGCTATATTGTAAAGGTGAAGAATGGAAATTTTAAAGGTAGCACTCAAGCAATTTACTTTGGAATGGCGGAGAAATACCATGTGGTAGGTAGGTATGGTGGACACAAATGGCATAGTGGTTGGCTCAAGGATTTTGGATGCATGAGAAGTATTCCCTCTCGATACAAGGTTTAGGCTAGCAATGTTATTTGAAACAAACACAAGGATGAAGCGGTGCAGCAAAACTCACATAAAAGACATATTGTAAACATTATAAGACTCTATACCGTCTTCCTTGTTGTTCAAACTCAATACTAGAAATTATCTAGACCTTAGAGAAACCAAACATGCAAAACAGATTTTAGCATGCTCTATGTATTTCTTCATTAATAAGTGCAAAGTATATGATGAAAGAGCTTAAACATGAGCACAACAATTGCCAAGTATCACATTATTCAAGATATTATACGAATTACCACATATATCATTTTCCGATTCCAACCATATAACAATTTAACGAAGAAGAAACTTTCGCCATGAATACTATGAGTAAAGCCTAAGGACATATTTATCCATATGCAACAGCGGAGCGTGTCTCTCTCCCACACAATGAATGCTAGGATCCAACTTTATTCAAACAAAACAAAAACAAAAACAAACCGACGCTCCAAGCAAAGTACATAAGATGTGATGGAATAAAAATATAGTTTCAGGGGAGGAACCTGATAATGTTGTCGATGAAGAAGGGGATGCCTTGGGCATCCCCAAGCTTAGACACTTGAGTCTTCTTGATGTATGCAGGGGTGAACCACCGGGGCATCCCCAAGCTTAGAGCTTTCACTCTCCTTGATCATAGTGTATATCATCCTCCTCTCTTGATCCTTGAAAACTTCCTCCACACCAAACTCGAAACAAACTCATTAGAGGATTAGTGCATAATCAAAATTCACATATTCAGAGGTGACACAATCATTCTTTA
This sequence comes from Lolium perenne, assembly GCF_019359855.2. NCBI lineage: Eukaryota > Viridiplantae > Streptophyta > Magnoliopsida > Poales > Poaceae > Lolium > Lolium perenne. The sequence continues at coordinate 300,809,133 of NC_067245.2, read as the reverse complement.
TACTTCTGGACATTGCACAAAGCTACTGAAAGTCAATGGAACAAAGAAATCCATCTAACATAGCAAAACAGGCAATGCAAAATAAAAGGCAGAATCTGTCAAAACAGAACAGTTCGTAAAGACGAATTTTTAACAGGCACCAGACTTGCTCAGATGAGAAAACTTAAAACTAATGAAAGTTGCGTACATATCTGCGGATCACTCACGTAAATTGGCATAATTTTCTGAGTTACCTACAGAGAATTTTAAGCAGATTCGTGACAGCAAAGAAAACTGTTTCTGCGCAGTAATCCAAATCTAGTATCATCCTTCTATTAGAGACTTTACTTGGCACAACAATGCAATAAAACTAAGATAAGGAGAGGTTGCTACAGTAGTAAACAACTTCCAAGACTCAAATATAAAGCAAAAGTACTGTAGTAAAAACATGGGTTGTCTCCCATAAGCGCTTTTCTTTAACGCCTTTCAGCTAGGCGCAGAAAGTGTATATCAAGTATTATCAAGAGATGAAGCATCAACATCATAATTTGTTCTAATAATAGAATCAAAAGGTAACTTCATTCTGTTTCTAGGGAAGTGTTCCATACCTTTCTTGAGAGGAAATTGATATTTAATATTACCTTCCTTCATATCAATGGTAGCACCAACAGTTCGAAGAAAAGGTCTTCCCAATATAATGGGACAAGATGCATTGCATTCAATATCCAAGACAACAAAATCAACGGGGACAAGGTTATTGTTAACGGTAATGCGAACATTATCAACTCTCCCCAAAGATTTCTTTGTAGAGTTATCAGTAAGATTAACATCCAAATAACAATTTTTCAATGGTGGCAAGTCAAGCATATTATAGATTTTCTTAGGCATAACGGAAATACTTGCACCAAGATCACATAAAGCATTACAACCAAAGTCATTGACCTTCATCTTAATTATGGGCTCCCAACCATCCTCTAGTTTCCTAGGAATAGAAGCTTCGCGATTTAGTTTCTCTTCTCTAGCTTTTATGAGAGCATTTGTAATATGTTTCGTGAAAGCCAAATTTATAGCACTAGCATTAGGACTCTTAGCAAGTTTTTGTAAGAACTTTATAACTTCAGAGATGTGGCAATCATCAAAATCTAAACCATTATGATCTAAAGCAATGGGATCATTGTCCCCAATGTTGGAAAAAATTTCAGCAGTTTTATCACAGGCAGTTTCAGCAGTTTTAGCAGTTTCAGGTAGTTTTTCGCGCTTTGCATTAGAAGTGGAAACATTGCTAACACCAATTCTTTTATTATTATTAGTAGGAGGTGCAGCAACTTGTGTAGCATTAGCATTGCTAGTGGTAGTAATAGTCCAAACTTTAGCTACATTATTCTCTTTAGCTAGTTTTTCATTTTCTTCTCTTTCCCACCTAGCATGCAGTTCAGCCATTAATCTTATATTCTCATTAATTCTAACTTGGATGGCATTTGCTGTAGTAACAATTTTATTTTCATTATCCCTATTAGGCATAACTTTCAATTTCAAAAGATCAACATCAGCAGCAAGACTATCAACTTTAGAAGCAAGTATATCAATTTTCCCAAGCTTTTCTTCAACAGATTTGTTAAAAGCAGTTTGTGTACTAATAAATTATTTAAGCATGGCTTCAAGTCCAGGGGGTGTATTCCTATTATTGTTGTAAGATTTCCCATAAGAATTACCATAGCCGTTGCCATTATTATAAGGATATGGCCTATAGTTGTTACTAGAATTGTTCCGGTAAGCATTGTTGTTGAAATTATTATTTTTAATGTAGTTTACATCAACATGTTCTTCTTGAGCAACCAATGAAGCTAATGGAACATTATTAGGATCAACATTTGTCCTATCATTCACAAGCATAGACATAATAGCATCAATCTTATCACTCAAGGAAGAGGTTTCTTCGACAGAATTTACCTTCTTACCTTGTGGAGCTCTTTCCGTGTGCCATTCAGAGTAATTAATCATCATATTATCAAGAAGCTTTGTTGCTTCACCAAGAGTGATGGACATAAAGGTACCTCCAGCAGCTGAATCCAATAGGTTCCGCGAAGAAAAATTCAGTCCTGCATAAAAGGTTTGGATGATCATCCAAGTAGTCAGTCCATGGGTTGGGCAATTTTTAACCAAAGATTTCATTCTTTCCCATGCTTGTACAACATGCTCAGTATCTAATTGTTTAAAATTCATTATGCTACTCCTCAAAGATATAATTTTAGCAGGGGGATAATATCTACCAATAAAAGCATCCTTACATTTAGTCCATGAATCAATACTATTCTTAGGCAGAGATAGCAACCAATCTTTAGCTCTTCCTCTTAGTGAGAAAGGGAACAATTTTAATTTTATTATGTCACCATCTACATCTTTATACTTTTGCATTTCACAAAGTTCAACAAAATTATTGAGATGGGCAGCAACATCATCAGAACTAATACCAGAAAATTGCTCTCGCATAACAAGATTCAGTAAATCAGGTTTAATTTCAAAGAATTCCACTGTAGTAGCGGGTGGAGCAATAGGTGTGCATAAGAAATCATTATTATTTGTGGTTGTGAAGTCACACAACTTAGTATTCTCAGCAGTATTCATTTTAGCAACAGTAAATAAAGCAAACTAGATAAAGTAAATGCAAGTAACTAATTTTTTTGTGTTTTTAATATAGCAAACAAGACAGCAAATAAAGTAAAACTAGCAACTAATTTTTTTGTGTTTTGTTTTAGTGCAGCAAACAAAATAGTAAATAAAATAAAGCAAGACAAAAACAAAGTAAAGAGATTGGATTGTGAAGACTCCCCTTGCAGCGTGTCTTGATCTCCCCGGCAACGGCGCCAGAAAAAGAGCTGCTTGCGCACAGTTGATGTGGCGTAGTAGCTTCCTTGTGACGGTAAAGCACTCATCCGTTGGGAACCCCAAGAGGAAGGTATGATGTGTACAGCAGCAAGTTTTCCCTCAGTAAGAAACCAAGGTTTATCGAACCAGTAGGAGCCAAGAAGCACGTTGAAGGTTGATGGTGACGGAGTGTAGTGCGGCGCAACACCAGGGATTCCGGCGCCAACGTGGAACCTGCACAACACAACCAAAGTACTTTGTCCCAACGAAACAGTGAGGTTGTCAATCTCACTGGCTTGCTGTAACAAAGGATTAGATGTATAGTGTGGATGATGATTGTTTGCAGAGAATAGTAAAACAAGTATTGCAGTAGATTGTATTCGATTAAAAGAATGGACCGGGGTCCACAGTTCACTAGAGGTGTCTCTCCCATAAGATAAATAGCATGTTGGGTGAACAAATTACAGTTGGGCAATTGACAAATAGAGAGGGCATGACAATGCACATACATGATATGATGAATATTGTGAGATTCAATTGGGCATTACGACAAAGTACATAGACCGCTATCCAGCATGCATCTATGCCTAAAAAGTCCACTTTCAGGTTATCATCCGAACCCCTTCCGGTATTAAGTTGCAAGCAACAGACAATTGCATTAAGTATGGTGCGTAATGTAATCAATAACTATATCCTCGAACATAGCATCAATGTTTTATCCCTAGTGGCAACAGCACATCCACAACCTTAGAACTTTCTGTCACTGTCCCAGATTTAATGGAGGCATGAACCCACTATCGAGCATAAATACTCCCTCTTGGAGTTACTAGCAAAAACTTGGCCAGATCCTCTACTAACAACGGAGAGCATGCAAGATCATAAACAACACATAGGTAATAGATTGATAATCAACATAACATAGTATTCTCTATCCATCGGATCCCAACAAACGCACATGTAGCTTTACAGATAGATGATCTTGATCATGATAGGCAGCTCACAAGATCCGACAATGAAGCACATGAGGAGAAGACAACCATCTAGCTACTGCTATGGACCCATAGTCCAGGGGTGAACTACTCACTCATCAATCCGGAGGCGACCATGGCGGTGTAGAGTCCTCCGGGAGATGATTCCCCTCTCCGGCAGGGTGCCGGAGGCGATCTCCTGAATCCCCAAAGATGGGATTGGCGGCGGCGGCGTCTCAGTAAGGTTTTCCGTATCGTGGCTCTCGGTACTGGGGGTTTCGCGACGGAGGCTTTAAGTAGGCGGAAGGGCAGAGTCGGAGGAGTCACGGGGGCCCCACACAGCAGGGCCACGCGGGCCACCCCTGGGCCGCGCCGCCCTAGTGTGGCGGCGCCCCGTGGCCCCACTTCGTCTTCCCCTAGGTCTTCTGGAAGCTTCGTGTGAAAATAGGCCCCTGGGCGTTGATTTCGTCCAATTCCGAGAATATTTCCTTACTAGGATTTCTGAAACCAAAAACAGCAGAAAACAGCAACTGGCTCTTCGGCATCTCGTTAATAGGTTAGTGCCGGAAAATGCATAATAATGACATATAATGTGTATAAAACATGTGAGTATCATCATAAAAGCAGCATGGAACATAAGAAATTATAGATACGTTTGAGACGTATCAAGGTGGCTTGGATGCGAGGATGAAAGCCTGCATCGCCATGTACCCAGCTTCTGGTGTCTTAGGGATAATGTTCCCCCTCGTGTCTATCGACATAAAGGACATGTCGAGGTTTTGAACCAAATTCTCCCTATCTGCCTCAGGCATATCCTGCAGCCGCGATCTTGCTCTATTTCGAGCTGCTCTGTGATTATCTCCCGAAGTACCAGATTGTCGACTTAAATCCGCCCTTCTCCTACTTGACGCGGAAGCCGCTTCCTGCCTCCTGTCCAACTCGATTTTTTGTTTCTCGAGCTCCCGCCTGATACGTGCAAGCCTATATTGATACGCTTGTAACTCCGCAGGTGTCGCCGTTACGGTCATCGGCTATGTACCATCAATCGCTCTTGCGACTCGATCCCATACTTCATGCGGAAATCGCACCATATCTCTTGCTCCCTGTCCGATATATTTTGTTCCCAAACCTCGCGTGAGATCTGCAGGATCGACATACGGATTTCCCGCATCGTCGAAGTTCTCTGATGTCTCCTCTAGTGGGCGACTTGGTTCTCCAATGGCATAGATTTGATGAGATTTTGGATTCTGGACTTTGTCAGGTTTGGTGACACCATCATAGAGAGTGGTGAAGACCTTCCCAACAACATTGGATCTGTCGATGAAGTTGAAGCTGTCTATGTTGCTTGAGTCATCGCTTATATTGGAGTCCGCAGATGACTCGAAAGACATGTCGCTGAAGATCTTGGCGAGTTTTTCACTTGCCCTAGTGCTGATGAAGCGTGGCGATGAAGTTTCCTCATCTCCTTACTCGATTGACGATGCTGAACTCGAAAAATCGGGATCGACCGCTGATAATCCCGACGAGATCGGAATTTCGAGATGATACGCTCCTTCTTTCTCGACGCGGAAGTGGAACCTTCCGAACATCATCTCCATGGGCTCCTCCAGATACGCATATGCATCCAAACGGGAGGGCGGGTGAGGTACAAAATCAACTAGACCAGTTTTGATCTTTTTACCTCTGTCCATCGCGTTGCTTGCAGTTGACGAAGTCGACGATCTTGAACGTGCCATCGAGATCAGATCCTTGACACCTCTAATTCCCACAGACGGCGCCAATTGACAAGGGATTAACTTATCAATGCCTATAGATTGTAGACTAGGGTTTTAGTTGGAAGTAGAGGGCAAGTAGATCTCGAAGGTTTCAGCCGAAAAGTACTCGACGATGTGAAAACTAGCGTTGCGTGAGACAATGAATCGATTGCTATCTTTGTCCCTCGACTCCCCCTTATATAGGAGGTGGAGTCGAGGGATTCGTAATACACAGGTTACAGAGTCCGGGAGGGTTTCCAACCCGTCCCGTAAGATTACAAGTATGTGTTTCGTAATACAACTCTAGCTTTCCTTAATACTAACTTGGGCTTCCGAATCTTCATATTCATCGAGTCATGGGCCTTCAGCAAACCCCGGGTACTATCTTCGGCAGGCCCATTGGGGATGCCTATGTCAACTGTCTCATGAAAGTCTTGGAGGAAAGAAGTATTGTCTCGTCATTGTTGATGACTATTCACGCTATTGTTGGGTATTCTTCTTCAAGTACAAGAGTGAGACTCAACGGACCATGATGGAGTTTGCCAACCAAGTTCAACACAGGTACGACAAAAAGATCCTCGCAATAAGGAGCGACAATGGAACGGAGTTCAAGAACTACACCTTGGATGACTTCCTCGGCGAAGAAGGAATCCAACACCAATACTCCACGCCATATACTCCCCAACAAAATGGGGTCGCCGAAAGGAAGAATCGAACCTTGATCGAAGCCGCTCGAACCATGATGATGGAGTACAAGTCTAACTACAATTTTTGGGCGGAAGCTATCTCTACCGCATGCCATGCTACTAATCGCCTCTACTTTCGCAAAGGTCTTGAGAAGACACCATATGAGATCCTCACCGGCAACAAGCCAAATGTGTCATATTTCAAGGTCTTCGGATGCAAATGCTATGTGCTTGTCAAAGACACACGCCTATCTAAGTTTGATTCAAGAGCCCAAGAAGGAATTTTCGTTGGCTATGCTACGGATTCTCACGCCTATAGAGTCTTCAACAAGTCAAGTGGGCGAGTTGTAGAATCTTGTGATGTGACATTCGATGAAGATGATAGATCTTTGGAGGAGCGAAGTGCTTCTTGTGAGAAAGGAGATGTAATTCCCCCGGATACCATAGGAAGGATGGGTGTTGGCATTCGCCGACCTCAAGAGCTACCTTCTATGAGTACCGGGGAAGGACCAAGTTCCACCCAAGTGGAGCCATCTACACCACAAGGCCAAGCTTCTTCCGTTGATCTTACAAGTGCAAGTCAACCTCTACAACAACATCAAGTTCAACCTCGACAACTACAACAACAATCAAGTACAAGCTCACCTTAACAAGCTCAAGAACAACTTTCACCGCAAGCTCATCTACCACAACAACCAACATCAAATGACCAAGGCCAAGCTTCAAGTTCTTCTCCGAGTGGCTCGGGGATGATCTTTATGTACAATACTATTCCTAGTACCCCCGAGTCATCCGGCTCTCATGATGATGATGCCTCCTTCAACAACAATGGAAGTCAAGGCGAGGACCTAAACCATGATGAAGGCCAAGAGGACCCACAAGAATCTTCTCCTTTAGCCGACACTCGCCATGAAGATCCAACTGCAAGACACTTGCGCCTCAAGTCTCATTCCTTGCGTAATATCATTGGTGATCTAGAGAGCAAAGTAACCACCCGGAGGCAACTAGCAAACTTTTGTGAGCACCACGCCTTTGTCTCTACGGTGGAACCACTCAAAGTTAATGAAGCTCTCAAAGATCCCGATTGGTTGAATGCAATGCAAGAGGAACTAAACAACTTTAAGAGGAATGATGTGTGGACTCTCATGAAGTGACCCGATCATTGCCGCAATGTTATCGGCACTAAATGGGTCTTCAAGAACAAGCAAGATGAACGTGGCATGGTCATCCGCAACAAAGCAAGATTGGTGGCACAAGGCTACTCTCAAGTTGAAGGCGTGGACTTTGGTGAAACCTTTGCACCTGTTGCAAGGCTAGAGTCCATCCGTTCGAGATGTCAATGATGGGTGAACTCAAATACTTCCTTGGGTTCGAGATCAAGCAAATGCGACAAGGCACCTTCATCAATCAAGCAAAGTATCTTCAAGACATGCTCAAGCGATTCGACATGAAGGACGCCAAGGGGATTGGAACTCCGATGCATCTCAAGTGTCAACTCACCCTTGACGAGACCGGCAAGGCGGTGGATCCTAAGCTCTACCGTTCGATGATAGGTTCGCTTCTTTACCTTTGTGCCTCTCGCCCGGATATAATGTTAAGCGTTGGTATGTGTGCACGGTTTCAAGCAAGCCCGAAGGAAAGCCACATTGTGGCGGTCAAAAGGATCTGTCGATATTTAGTTGATACCCCACACTTCGGACTATGGTACCCAAGGGACACGGACTTTGCTTTGGTTGGCTTCACCGACTCCGACTGGGCGGGCGACAAGGTTGATAGGAAGTCTACATCCGGATCTTGTCACTTTCTTGGAAGATCCTTGGTGTGTTGGTCCTCGAAGAAGCGAAATTGTGTCTCCGTCTCCACCGCGGAAGCCGAATATGTTGCCGCGGCAAGTAGTTGCGCTCAAATCTTATGGATGAGGCAAACCTTGCGGGATTATGGACTCGACTATAGCAAGGTGCCTCTTTTGTGTGACAATGAGAGCGCAATCAAGATCGCCTACAATCCGGTTCTTCATGGCAAGACGAAGCACATTGAGATAAGGAACCACTTCATCCGGGATCACATTGCTCGCGGAGATATTGTTCTATCGTTCATTGGCACTAAGGAGCAATTGGCGTACATCTTCACGAAGCCCTTGGATGAGAAGCGTTTCATTGAGTTGAGGCATGAGCTAAATATCATTGATCCATCGAACTTTGCTTGACCGTCGTGCACACGTACCACTCTCAAACTATATATCTAGATGAAAGGCACGCATACACATAGGGGGAGTGCGGTTTAAACTTATTGAGCTATCCCTCCCCCCATAATGCATAAAGAAATCCAAATCATATGCTATTTGTCAGTCAAGTGACTAATGAGCTTCATGTTGAGTTGTAGCCGTGAGTCCTAGATACATCTACGCGACCTCACACTACTATACTCTTACACGGTGGCTTCGGCCACCAACCTCCTCCTTGAGGATTTTTTCGGTTCTTTGTGTTTCTTTGTGACCTTCTTTTTGTCCTTCTTCTTTGTTATCTTTTTCTCCATGTTTTCTTTGGGAGAACCTCATTCAAGCTTTGTTTTCTTTTTGTTTTTTGCAAGCTTGGTTGCATGTTCTCTCTTACCATCCTTATAGCTTTCTTCCCTCCTTTTTGGTGTTCCGATGCCAAAGGGGGAGAAGTTCCTATTCGAATGGGTCTTTTGCATGGGGACTTTCGTTGTTTGTAGCCTCTTGGCTCTCCTTGTTTATCGTCTTTTGTGGCTACATCAACACTATGGAGGCATCTTAATGGTGAGTTTTGGATTTTCTCAAGGCAAAGGTATGATAACTTCACCCAAAACTCCTTGCATGTCCTTGTGTTGCCTCCATATTGCACATATGCTATTTGAACATGTCAAGTATCCTTGTTGCATATGTGCTTGGTTTGTAAGATCTAGGGGGAGTTATGCCTCTAAGTCATGTGCATTTGTATTCAAACTCATATTCGAAATATGCACATGCTTAGGGGGAGCTCCGTCGAGCTCTTGCAAATCTAAGTATCTCATCATAATATCATATGCCATTGCAAAGTCTTGTGTTGTCATCAAACACCAAAAAGGGGGAGATTGAAAGAGCAAAGTCTAAACCCCGGGTTTTGTGTGTTTGATGACAACACTCGAATAATCTCACTGTGTACTTTGAGTATCCTTGTTAGATTTGCAAGTGCACGGTGACCTCGCTGGACACGTCAAGATCGGAGGACTGAAGCGTAGTTTATAGGTTTTCTGGTTTTGTGTGTGTATCGCGAGGTGACATGGTTGGAGAGAAAAAGGGGAGAAAACCAGTTTTAGCCAGGCCGGTACTACCGGTACCTGTAGCGGTAGTACCGCTACCCCTATAGGTACCGCTCTGAGTTCTGCGCTGAAATTGGCCCACAGTACGAGTTGCGGTACCTCTGCGGTACCTGGAGCGGTAGTACCGCTTGCGGGCGGTAGTACAGCCCATGGTACCACTCAAGTACCGTAACTAGTTCCGGCAGTACCGCTTTGGTACCGCTGTGGTACCGCTTTGAGTCCAGTAAGGTTTGGACCCCAAAGCGGTACCTCGAGCGGTACCGCGAGCGGTGGTACCGCTCTGTGTCCACGTGGACCAGATCTGGGGGATTTCGAACTCAGAGTGGTAGTACCGCTGTTATCACCAGAATTTGATCGAGTCAGAGGTGGGCCGCGATCAAGATGGGCTTGAAGATTATACATGGAAGAAATACGTGAATCGGCCTTTATATGCAAAGTGTGGGCTAGTTAGCCCGTGTATCTGTAACATAGTAGGATACGTGTCGATTAGTTAGAGTTTGACTCGTGCACGGTTGGGATTATTCCCACGTTAGAAAGTCCCCTGGACTATAAATATGTATCTAGGGTTTATGAAATAAACAACAACCAACGTTCACCACAAATCAATCTCGGCGCATCGCCAACTCCTTCGTCTCGAGGGTTTCTTCCGGTAAGCATCATGCTGCCTAGATCGCATCTTGCGATCTAGGCAGTATAAGCTTATTTGTTGTTCATGCGTTGCTCGTACTGAAGCCTTTTTGATGGCGAGCAACGTAGCTATCTTAGATGTGTTAGGGTTAGCATTGTTCTTCGTATCATATGCTGTCGTAGTGCGACCCTTATACATCTAGCCGCCCTTACACCTATCTTAGGTGTAGGGGCGGCACCCCGCTTGATCATTATTTAGTAGATCCGATCCGTTACGGTTGCTCCTTCAAGGATTAGTTTAATATCTGCAATAGTTAGGCCTTACAAAGGGTTGGAGGATCCAGCGGCGCGTAGGGTGTCGTTTGCTAGCCCTAGACAGGATGTTCCGGGGATCAACCTCGTGTTGGTTTTTAGGCCCTGTCTAGGATCGGCTTACGATCACCGTGCGTGGCCGCGAGGCCCAATCGTGAGTAGGATGATCCGATTATGCGGTGAAAACCCTAAATCGTCGTAGATCGTTTTAGCTTTATCTTGATCAAGCAGGACCACCATATATTCGTGCACCTCGTACGAATCATGGGTGGATCGGCTCCTTGAGCCGATTCACAGGACAACCTGAGAGCCGATCGAGGCTCGTATTTAATGTTTACGTGTATGCCATGCAGGAAACTAAGCGAGGCATCTCCATCACCTTCCTGACCAGGTATAGGTCAGGTGGCACGCCCTTGCACCAGCATCGGACGTGCGTGCCGGAGTTCTTTGCGGGCCGTCGCTCGGAGGGACCAGGGCCAGCCGCAGCCCTAAGTTGTTCCCGGCTCTCCTGTGTTGCCCGTCGTTGCTCGCCGGTGGGTTTCTGACCGCAACACATTATGGCACGCCCGGTGGGACAATCTTCGACATCAACCACATCGCCATCTACATCTGAGATGGTGGACGGCACCCCAGTCACGTACGAGGATCTGACCGACGAGCTCAAGAAGTAGTATGACGAGGTCAAAGCTATCCTCGAGGCCGATCTCATCGGCTCTTTTCACAGAACCCGTTCACATGGCATCAGGTGGAAAGGGTTCTCGCCTGACGGTGCGCTCGATGGAATAGACCTGTCCGCCCCGTCAGAAGAACGCACCAGGTCCCTGCGTCAGGAGATCAACTACATGGTGGCTCACTCGCTGCACCGCCACTCTGAGAACCTGGTGAACACTTTGGAGCGTGTCGCTCTCCGGGTGATCCAGGAGATCATGAGGCACCAGTACTCTCCGTCAGGACCAGCTCTCGGGACACACCAAGGAGAGATGCCACTCCAGTCCCGTCCACCGCTGCCATTTGCGTTGGCAGCACCAGAAGTGCCGAATTCACCGGCATTCGTCGTCTACAAGATCGGTGGTGACCCTAGTGACTGCCAGTTCTTGCATGAGGCGCCTAAGGAGATCCCTCACGGGTACATGTGCACATACGTGCCAGACTGCGGTAACTGGGCGCTCACAAACCAGGCCGCAACATCAGGGACTTTGGGAAAGCAGGAGGAACGTCAGCGACAGATCTTGAGAAGCAGACGTGGCTAGCTAAATATGCCACTCCGACAAACCTCCAGAGCTCAGCTCCTGCAGTTGGCTCAGAGCTGGAAAAGCAAGCATGGCTGGCTAAGTATGCCACTCCGGCGAATCTTCAGAGTTCGACTCCTGCAGCCAGCACCGTGGATCAAATCAGTACGATCCTGAGAGACCAGTTCGGCATGGTGCCGAAAAGGAGGACAATCGGCTATACCAAGCCGTACCCCAACGAGTACGAGTTGGTCCCGCTACCACCCAAGTATCGGCTCCCTGATTTCTCCAAATTCAGTGGATCAGATGGTTCCAGCTCCATCGAGCATGTGAGCCGATATTTGGCACAGCTAGGAACGGCCTCAGCGTCGGATCCACTACGCGTGAGGTTCTTCGCACAGTCCCTCACGGGATCGGCTTTCGGGTGGTACACTTCGTTGCCACCAGACTCGATCCGGACTTGGAAGCAGTTGGAAGAACAATTTCACATGCAGTATCACTCAGAGACTTCCGAGTCTGGCCTTGCCGATCTGGCACAAATACGTCAGAAGCGTGGAGAAACTGTGGCAGAATACATCCAGCGCTTCCGAAATCTAAGGAACCGATGTTATTCGGCTCGTGTAACTGAAAAGGAAGCAGTCGAGTTGGCAGTGGTGGGCCTTGCATCACCAATCAAGGACATGGCCTCCCAAGCAGACTACCCTTCACTGGCGCACATGGTTCAGAAACTGTCGGCATATGAACAGCGCCACCCGGATTTGTACCAGGACAAATTCAAGCGTGCAGTAGTCCTGGTTGAGGCAGATGAAGATGAAGGCTCTGCGGGAGATCAAGAAGTAGCAGTGGCTGAATGGACTCGGGGGGCAACCCCCGTGTCCTGCAAATGGGTGAAGCCACCAGGTCCGCCCAGAGGGTTCGATTTTGACGTGACTAAAACTGAGCAAATCTTCGACCTCCTACTCAAGGAGAAGCAGTTGAAGTTACCCGAAGGCCTCAAAATCCCCACGGTACAGGAGCTGAACGGAAAGCCATACTGCAAATGGCATAACTCGTTCTCCCATGCCACCAACGACTGCAGGGTGTGGCGTCAGCAGATCCAAATGGCGATAGAACAAGGACGTCTGATTTTCAACCAGTACGCCATGAAGGTCGACACCCACCCCTTCCCCGCCGTTAACATGGTGGAGTGTACTTACCCTGAAGGTTGCCAGCCAGGATCCTCGTTCAGCATCAACATGGTAGGACCTGGACACCACTCTGGCAAAGATGGAGACGAGGGCAGCTGCTCTCGTAGCAAGGATACAGAGGAGGCCGCTCCACGCGATCGGCTCCGTCACGATGGCAAGCGCTACGTCACAGAGGGAGAAGTGAGGAATGTAAGATATCAGCGACCTCTCTCTGATCACCTCCTCAATAAGTATGTGAGTCAGTATAGCCAACGCCGGCGATCCAGCGACGATGATGATGAAAGAGATCGTCTGGCTAGAGAAGCCAGAAGACATCGTCGGCATGATCGCGATGAGGAGGAGTACGAGCGCCGTGCCAAGGAAAAATCAAGGGAGCAAGACGACGAAGATAGGCACTGGGACTGTCCCTTCTTCAGACACTGCTGGGATTCAGGAATGAGCCGATTGCCTACAATCGGCAATTGCCCAGAATGTAACCAGAAGAAGAAGGAGGCAGCTAACGTGTCCGTGTTCCAACGCCTAGGGCCTCTCCCGCCTCGGAACAAGCACGCTGAGTCTCCTCGAGTAGAAGATCTCGAGGATGTGGAAGACAATGAAGAAGAAGAAGACAGGTACCACCGGCCAAGGTGGTGCCCTGATGGACTCAGCCGTTCCCAAAAACGTAGGGTTCAGCGACTTCGCGGCTTGGAGGAAGCCGAAAGGTTATACCTGCACACGCTAAGGAAGGCGCGGCCTGATCTGGCCGCGAAAATTCAGCGAACCCTGGATGAAGAGGGTCGACCACAGAAAATGGAGTGGCGCCCCAAGCAAAGGAAAGCCGATGATGAAACATCGGCTGGCACAAACATGGTGCTCATCCTTCCAACGGAGTTTAGTGCTCCAGGATTAAACGATGCACTCAATTTAGACGACGGCGAGCGTATCGACGTGACAAAGGATGGGGTTAGGCTGGTCTTATCCACCGGCCTGACCGTGTAGCAAGAACGGACCAATGAGCAAACGTGGCGACGCCGATCCTTGGGATCGGCCCCAAAGATCTACGAAGGAACATTACAAAACCTTCATTGAAGCGCTTCGATCAATATGGAGGCCGATTCTAGCAATCGGCCAAAATTATCTTCACCACATGTTCTGCTTGTGTTCAACATCGATCTACTGGGCAGCGGTCACGTCGGCGGATGAGAGTCAACACGAATCCTAACGGTGCCGACGTGCAAATACAGTGCCTGGGCTAACCACAAAGCCGATATCTGCAGTCACCTGGCAGATTCGGCTCGGGGGGCATCTAATCAACAGATGAATAGGTGCAGATGAACATGTGTGCAGTGAAACATTGGGGGCCGATAGAAAAAATCGGCCAGTAAAAAAAATTCTCATAATGGGTATACAGCCGATGCAAGGACATCGACTTTAGAACTAAGAAACGAAGCCGATGCACAGCCATCGACTCTAGTACTTGTTGCTTGGTCAAGACGCAGATCTTCACCGAGTCCAGATCAGCTGTGAGGCCTTCTGCGTCCTCGAAGGAATGAACAATGAGGGCTTCCTCATTCTCATTAGGCAGTACTGTCAGAAGCATCAGTTTTGGCGGACAAGGTAGTCTCTTTCTCAGTAAGCTGCTGGTGTTTCATCTGCAACATCGGCTTTCAGCGGAAGGAAGGTGATCAATGGGGGCAAGATTGGCTCGCTTTGCGTGGTGGGTGTCTCAGATTACCTGAGCTCAAAGCCCTTTGTTTGATCTGTGCATCCTCGCCGCTAGTCTCGCCTTGACTGAGGCTCGGGGGGCAGCTGGTCTGGTAGATGCTCTGTTTTAGAAGCCGATTGGGATGTCATCGGCTGATCCTTCGTCGCAACCTTCTTCAAAATGGTGAATCCTTGCAGAGGAGGATCATTGGGTCTGGTTGGAAGAATTTAAAGGCTCTCTTGAAGACTCCACATTATCCACCAGATCTCAAGGTCATCGGTTGAAGAATTGGAGGATGGATCGTAAAGGACCGATGCGTTGCTATCGGCTCATTAAGCATTGGCTAAGGGGACAAATCGGCAAAATCAGTATGAGAGGAAATCGGCAAAATCAAATTGGGGAAATTCTTCATTGATAAACAAGATTTCTTACATAAAGAGCTGATTGCTCTCAAAAGGAAGTACTAGGGGATACATTGCCCCGTCTACTGCTACTGATCCTATGCTAATGGTCCTATCTATGGGCCGTCGCTGCCCTCGTCGTCGCCGTCGTCGCCGCTGTCGGCGCTACTCCCGGCGGGCTCGTCGTCGCTGCTCAAGCGGCCGCCGACCGGGCCCTCATTGTCCTCATCCTCCTCGTCAGCGTCGTCGTCATCGCTGTCGAAGTCACTGAGGTTCCCCGGCCAGGGACAGAAGCGTTTGGCCGGCGGCTCGTCGGAGGAGGTGTCGTCCTCCTCCTCCTCCTCCTCCTTCTCCTCCTCCTCCTCCTCGGGAGAGGTGAAGTCGTCGCAGGAGAAGCGATCGTCATCGCTCTCCTCCTCCGTTTCCCCGTCGGCGAGGAAGCAGAGGTCGCTTTCCCCGTCGGTCAAGGACTTGTCGTCCTCAGACCAGACGGAGAAGTCATGGCTGGACTCCTCCCCAGCCTCGATGGCGCGGCGGGTGTTGGCCGCGTGAACCTCCTCCGGGTTCGGCTCCGGCGTCGGCTCGCGGGAAGAGGAAGACTGGGTGGAAAGATCCGATGAGACAGAGGAGGAAGAAGACATGGTGGCGCAGGAGGGCTTTTGGAGTGCTAATACGAAGGGGATGCGGAAGCAAACTGTTTGGTGCGGTTAAATAAAAGGGGATATAGTGGAAATTCAATGCCACAGCAGTTTCCGAGGAAGTGGTGCCTAAAAGAAAAAACTGCCAGGTCACGCGGAGAAGTTGAGAAGGCAAGGCATCATGATGAAGGATACTGCGACGGTTCTGCTCTGCCACGACATGACCCGACGAAGAAAAAGCAGAGTGATTTTGGAATTATCAATTCCAAAACCAGGGGGGCATGTGTTCTCACCAGAATTTGACCGAGTCAGAGGTGGGCCGCGATCAAGATGGGCTTGAAGATTATACATGGAAGAAATACGTGAATCGGCCTTTATATGCAAAGTGTGGGCTAGTTAGCCCGTGTATCTGTAACATAGTAGGATACGTGTCGATTAGTTAGAGTTTGACTCGTGCACGGTTGGGATTATTCCCACGTTAGAAAGTCCCCTGGACTATAAATATGTATCTAGGGTTTATGAAATAAACAACAACCAACGTTCACCACAAATCAATCTCGGCGCATCGCCAACTCCTTCGTCTCGAGGGTTTCTTCCGGTAAGCATCATGCTGCCTAGATCGCATCTTGCGATCTAGGCAGTATAAGCTTATTTGTTGTTCATGCGTTGCTCGTACTGAAGCCTTTTTGATGGCGAGCAACGTAGCTATCTTAGATGTGTTAGGGTTAGCATTGTTCTTCGTATCATATGCTGTCGTAGTGCGACCCTTATACATCTAGCCGCCCTTACACCTATCTTAGGTGTAGGGGCGGCACCCCGCTTGATCATTATTTAGTAGATCCGATCCGTTACGGTTGCTCCTTCAAGGATTAGTTTAATATCTGCAATAGTTAGGCCTTACAAAGGGTTGGAGGATCCAGCGGCGCGTAGGGTGTCGTTTGCTAGCCCTAGACAGGATGTTCCGGGGATCAACCTCGTGTTGGTTTTTAGGCCCTGTCTAGGATCGGCTTACGATCACCGTGCGTGGCCGCGAGGCCCAATCGTGAGTAGGATGATCCGATTATGCGGTGAAAACCCTAAATCGTCGTAGATCGTTTTAGCTTTATCTTGATCAAGCAGGACCACCATGTATTCGTGCACCTCGTACGAATCATGGGTGGATCGGCTCCTTGAGCCGATTCACAGGACAACCTGAGAGCCGATCGAGGCTCGTATTTAATGTTTACGTGTATGCCATGCAGGAAACTAAGCGAGGCATCTCCATCACCTTCCTGACCAGGTATAGGTCAGGTGGCACGCCCTTGCACCAGCATCGGACGTGCGTGCCGGAGTTCTTTGCGGGCCGTCGCTCGGAGGGACCAGGGCCAGCCGCAGCCCTAAGTTGTTCCCGGCTCTCCTGTGTTGCCCGTCGTTGCTCGCCGGTGGGTTTCTGACCGCAACAACCGCTTGCACAAAGCGGTAGTACCGCTTAGGCAAAAACTGGACATAACGGTTGGATTTGGAGGAGCCTATATAAAGGCCCCTTCTTCCCCAACCCGATTTTATCTCTCCTCTCTCTCTCTCCTCCATTGTTGCTGAGCTTAATCCTTGAGGATCTCCCCAACCATCCAACCAATCTTGCCCAAACTTTGAGGAGTGGTGGAGGAGACCCCGATCTATAGTTCTACCAAGAGAGATTTCACCAATACTTGATATTCCTTAGTGGATCTTGTTGGTAGGGTTCCTATGGTGGGACATTGGAGAAAGTGCATCCATGGAGGCTAGCTTGGTGTTGTACTAGCTCCATGGGTTGTTGGGAGCCTCCTTTTGGTGTGGAGCTCACCCCAACCTTGTGAAGGAATCACCGCCTCGACCGGTGTCTTAGTGGAGAAGTGGGAGCCCCTTCGTGGAGCTCTCTCGAGGAAGAAGGTGAGGCCTTCCTTCGTGGTGTGGCCGTCTAGTCTCTTGTGTGAGGCTAGCACCTCCTCAACGCAGACGTACTTCCTGTTGTGGAAGGAACTACGGGAAACAAACCTCGCCTCGTCTCCGCGCCCTCCGGTTGTCTCGCTCCTTACTCTTACTATCTTGATTGTTTTCCTTTGCTTGTTGCACTTGTCCTAGGATCATTGTAGGAACACCGCTATCGCTAAAGCTATCACCTTTACCTTCCGTTGCACTAAAAATTGAAAAAGACTAAAACTTGACGTAGCGTCCATTCACCCCCCCTCTTGTTCGCTACGATCCATTCAAGGGGGAACTCAATGGCGGGCCGGCCGGCCACCTAGCAGAGCTTGAGGAAGCAAAGGAGGGAGGGTCTTGCAGCGACGCCTCCAAGAAGGTGAATGGCGCAAGAGTGCGTCATCGTCGTCGGCAGAGAAGGACCTGCAAAGTTTTTACCCAGACCCGAGAACCACCACCCATGGAGCTCGGGCTAGGTCTAGACCAAACACACAACATCATCCCCTAGCATTGGGATAGGCACACCGGCAAGAGCTACGATTAGACGCCGACCTAGCAAAGCCCCAAAGGCACTAGGAAGGAAATCAGCTACCGTAGCAAATCGTGTAAAAGCAGCCAGGCCAACGTTGCGGGAGAGGGCTGCGACACCAACGAGAGATCACACGGTGCTCCACAAGACACTACCAGAGAAGCTTACACGAAGCGAGACCTCCAAGAGGAGAAAATTGTGGCAGAGGGATGGAGTCCATCATTTCGGACAGGAGGGCCATCATCGGGACGCCTTCAACAAGGGAACGACACCCACAGGTGACGCTGTCGCCGGCACAGGCCAAAGCCATGCGCTGCTTTCGCCGAGGTCCAAACCTAGATAGAAGTTCCGGACGCCGTCGCGAGGACGTAGAGCGAACAAGGCGGAGATCACCTCCGCGCCTCCAACCTAAGTTGCACTATGAGCTAGCCCAACCTTGACTCATCCGCAGGAAACACGTGCTGTCTGGCAGAAGTTTCGGCCAGACCCAGATCTAGACGTCCAAGACCCTAGATTGGCGGCACCACGATGTCCACCATCCCCAGCACGCGAGCACACTTGCACAAGCACGACCAAAAAGGTTGGAAGGAGAACAGACCGCAGCCGCCGGAGTTGCTGCAGTACTGAGCCGCCCAAGGACCTCGTCCCAGATAGCTAGCAAGTACGTCGTACCAGCGACTCCAGAACGGCGGGACGTCACCCCAACGATGGCCCACCGCCGAAAGCTCAACCGAGCTTCGACAAGCCCGAGCGGGCAGATCGCCAAAACCAGCGCCAACGGTCCAGTACGAGCACGACACCAGCCACGACGGATGATGGCCGAGGAGGTCTCTGCGTGCAGCACACCAACAGAGAACAGCCCAAAACGGTCGGGCCCGCTAGGCCCAGATTTAGGCCCGCGGGCCCAGATCGGCCGCCGCCACCAGGGGACGCAGGAGCATCGGCTGACGCGGCGTTGGGCACCACCGCCGCGACCGCTCCCCTCGCTGCCAGCCACGGCGGGATCCGCGCCGGCTTGGGCCGGAGCCGACGCCCTCCAACACCGCCTGGTCGAGCCCGCCCCGTCGGGCCTCCCAATTAGCACACGGGAGAGAAGGAAACTGCCGCCGCCAGCACCGCCCGGCGGCGGCGGGGAAGGAGGGAAGAGGGGGTAGAGGGTGGGGAGGGTGGGGAGGACGGGGGCGCCCGGTCGCCCACGGGGGAGGCGACGGGAGCGGAGTTTAAGACAACATTTTATGGACAGAGGTAGTATTAATTTACAATGTGTAGTACCTCTGTTATAATCGTGTTGTTGGTTTGCATTGATAATTCTTGGCATAGAGTTTCTGCATATATGTTTCCTCGTGTGAATATGAAATATGTCCCCGCGATCAAAACGGGTCCACAGCCAACTCTTACTGTTGTAGTTTTTTCACTTTATTCTGAGAAATTTTATTAGTAAAAAATACAGTAGCAGATTTTCTACAATGGGCCCGGTCAAAAAAACTATGCTCGTGGGCAAGAGGGTCTTTTTTTTAATTTCTTCCCACAAACAGATTAGGATTTCTTAATCCGAGTGCGATATTCTCTCTGAAAAGAAAATTCCGACTACGATAGCACCTCTCTGTCTATATATCAATATATGTACGACGCCTATGCGTGCAACTTCAAGCAAAAATTTCATACATACGGTGCCAACAAAGCAAGCCTCGTGACCTCTTGTTCCGTGTTCATCTACCTTCACCATGGGTAACAGATCGTCCTCCAAAGTTAATCATGGCCGGTTCCCGCCCAACACGGCGTCCAGATGCGTCACCGAGACCTTAACCGTGTCTCACGATTTCGAGGTGACCAATTACCCAATGCTCGTCGGCATGGGTGTTGGCAAGTTCGTCAGCTCGAGCACATTCAGCGTCAGTGGATCCCTATGGAATATCAGGCTCTACCCGGACGGATTCATGAAGGATTATGCCGGGAACATGTCAGTGCTTTTACATTATCTCAGCTCAGCGAACGAGGTGAGGACGAAATTCTCATTAAACATTCTGAAGAAAAAAGGCCATGGAAAACTAACCAACTACCCTCTGCTCGACTACGTCTTTTCTGCGGAAAGTCGAGGTTATGGATACAGCTCATTGTTCGACAATTCGAAGCTGAATTCATCATCGCACCTGGACCATGGACGCTTGACGATAAGGTGCGTCCTCACAATCATAAAAACAAATCCCTCGGAGCCTACGACGAACCTCGTCGTGGCTGCACAGCCGAATGTGCAAGACCATCTCAAGCTCATGCTCACGGATGGAGATGGCGCGGATGTGACATTCAGTGTCCGTGGCCAACTGTTCAATGCCCACCGGTGCTTGTTGGCTGCACGGTCTCCCGTTTTCAAGGCCCAGCTATTTGGCCCGATGAAAGAGACGTCAACTCATCGCATCATGATTGATGATATGGAGCCACAAATCTTCGGAGCACTTCTTCACTTCATATACACGGATTGCATGACCGATGACTACAAGGAAGGGCAAACTAGAAATCTGCAACACCTGCTAGTGGCCGCGGATCGATACGGAGTGGACAGGTTGCGGCTCATGTGTGAAGGTAGGCTGTGTGATAGCATCGACGTGAAAACCGTTGCCACCACGTTGGTTTTAGCTGAGCAGCATAACTGTCAAGTTCTTAGAAAAGCTTGTGTCGACTTTGTAGCCTCAAGAAACGCACTAGATGCAGTCATGAAAACAGAAGGATTCAAGCATCTTAAGGCAAGCTGTCCTCAGCTCATACCGGCGATTTTGGCTAGGAGCTCCTACACCTGGTGTCAAGTTTCTAAGTGGTCGACAAACCAGACGACCACATGTCTACACGAACTGAACTTCACTCATCTGTGATTGTTTGTTTCAGAATTTTGATATGCGATGATGAATTAATCTAGGGCATCTTCAGATGTAAATTGTACAAATATTTTTAATCTTGATTTCTCCATTGTATAAACACTGGATTTATTTCAATTTCAGCATTTGATCTTTAGTTCATTTTTTTTCTTGTCGTTCTGAGCAAATTAACAAAGAGATCAACCGCTAGCAAGCTTTTCTCTACCCCGACACGCACTCAGAGAGTACTACTGTACTAGATACCATGGGTACTTGCGAACCATTGTCGATCACAAGTTCTACTCATCTGGCGATTTTGGTTTTGATTTTCTATGCGAGAAACAAGATGACCACATGTCTACATGAACTGAACTTGGGTGATGCATTTTGATTATCTATTTCAGAATTTGAAAAACGATATACGGAGTAGCTTTGAAAGATTCCAGCATGATTATCCAACAAAAAGTGATGTGAGTCGTCTTTTCTTCATTTATTTCTTCTCATTTAAGAAAGGAAAATGCTTTAAAACATCGGTGGATACAACACTAGCAACCTCCGACTCCAGAGCTCGCCACACGTCCCTCCACGTGGTCGGCAGGGAACGAGTGAGGCCCACCACGTTGAGCTTTCTCCCTTTTTCTCTACTTCTTTTCCCCTTTCCTCGAAATAGGCTTTCGTCCCGCTATAACCAACCGATACAAGATAGCAACCACCGCTGGGGCAAACAACACATCAAGTCCAAAAGAAAGAAGAGAGAAAATATTTAAAAAAACTAATGGTGATACCGATAGATTGACGAAAACGAAGATAGCCCGCAATCGTTGCGCCCTCCGCGAAGTCCCACCGCTTCCTAGCACATCGAGTCATCGCTTACGAAGCAACACCTTCAACAAGGAGGCGACGATGTCGCCACTGCTGCCTGGACTCGTCCTAGGGTTTCCCCCCTATGTGGAGAGGATAGGGTAGGGGTACCCCCGACGCCCTTCAGGAAGGAAAGACGACACCCGCAGACGTCACTGCGTCGGCGTCGAACAAGCCGACAGGGATTTCTCCCGATCCCCAAACCACCATCACCCCAGACAACTCGAAGTGCTCCACCCAACCGCCACCAACCAGCATGCGCCACCACAATCTAGAAGCCATCCTCGCCGTCTCACTATGGCCCAGACACGAGGCCTCGAGGGAAGGAAGGGCACAACAGGGTCAGGGGAAGCAGCACCGCCGCCACGCGGAAGGGAACATCCTCCACCGCCATCGCGGTAGCAGACCGGAAGTGCCAGCAGAAACACACCGAGCCCCTACTAGCCCGGCCAAGCCCGCCTGGCCAGCAAAGTTTCCGCCGCCACGCTGCAGCTGGCCGGCGTGCAGCGCCGCCACCACCCATCCCCACCGACGCCCCACGTCCACCTCCAGGGAGCAGCAACCGGGCCTGAGGCAGCCCATCCCAACCCAGATGGGGGCCAGAGGGCCCAAATCTAGGCCGGGAGAGCGCGGCCAGCTGCCAGCCGCCCGCCTGCGACCGCCCATCTGCCGCCAAGCCACCTCGCTGCCCTGCCGCCTCGAGAGCCACCCGGCCACACTGGACCAGCACCTAGCCTAGGGACACCGCCGCTGGCGCCGAGCTCCGCGCCTCCTTGCCACGCGCGCGTGAAAAGGCCGGCCGCCGCCGCCGGCACCGCACGAGCAACGCCCGGCGGCGGCGGAGGGGAGGGGGAGAAGAAGGGAGGGCGGGCGGCGGCGCTAGGGTTGGCTCCCTCTCGCCCGCGCGGGGGGCGAGAGCGAGCACGAACGAAGCCGATTTTCTATATGGCCGAGAATATCAGATTAAACGCGCGTGTCCGGTTTTGTTGGATTTGCACTTGGAAATCAGATCATCGGGCACGTTATAGGAAGCGCTTCGCATGCTTTCGCTACTCCGTGTCCATGGTGACTTATCAAAGAACAAAATTTCCCCGTTTAGGCATCAGGTCCCGCACGGTTCGCTTGGCTTGTCACCGGCGATGACTCTTGCATGTTGTTGCACCATCGCACGAGGTTCTCTGCCTCTTCTGTCTCGCGCGAAGGCGTTTCTGCCCGGAACGTTGTCAGTCGTGGGCATCGTCGTGAGAAACTGTTTCCTTTCCGAGTCCGGTTCTGCACTCCGGCACGTTCCGAATCCCGCAAGGTCTCCTGCATGCTGTTATTAGACGGGGATCTCTGCCCGGGCCTCTGTCTCGAACGGTTAGAAAGATTGGTTTCTGTCAAGGACGTTGTCAGTCAGATCAATGGATCTGTGGCGCCGCCTCACGAACAAGGGATCCTCCGTTCCGAGACAAGCGGACACGTCGTCGAGATGCGTGACGGAGAGCGTGTCCGGGACGCACGACTTCGTGGTCGCAAACTACTCGCGGATCAGGGACCTCCCCGAGGGCGATTCCGTGATGTCCGGCACCTTCAGCGTCGGCGGCTGCGATTGGTTTCTCTGCTTCTACCCGCGGGGAGCGTTCTGGAGCACCGCCTTCCAGAGGGAGGAGTACGGGAGCTACGTGGCGGCGTCTGTGCATCTCCTCAAAAAAGAGGCACCCGTGATGGCGACGGCAAGGGTCACCATAGGACTCGTGGACCGCCACGGGGCGATGAAGAACATGACGACGTCGGACGCGTACAACTTCACCCCCGGGGTATCCCAGAAATTTCATGATTTTACGCACAAATCCAAGCTGACATCGCGGCGGTACCTCAAAGATGATTGCGTGACGATCAGGTGCGTCCTCACCGTCCTCACGCCCCGCACGGAAGCCACTAGGGCTGTCCCGGCCACCGCTGCTCCGCTGCCGGAACTGAACGGCCACCTCGAGCGCATGCTCAGAGACGGCAAAGGCACGGACGTGACGATCGAGGTCGGCGGGCAGGCGTTCCGTGCACACAGCTGCGTGCTCGCCGCACGGTCGCCGGTCTTCGACGCGGAGCTCTTCGGTCCGATGAAGAGGAAAGACACAGATGAGCGCATCCGTATCGAGGACATGGAGCCGACGGTCTTCGAGTCGCTTCTCCACTTCATCTACACTGACTCCCTGCCCGGCAACGGGGAAGGCTGCAGCACGGCGGTGACGCAGCACCTGCTGGTGGCCGCAGATCGGTACGGGGTGGAGAAACTCAAGCATGCCTGCGACCTGAAGCTACGCGCAACCTTAGACGTTGAGACTGTCGCGGCGACGATGGTGCTTGCCAAGCAGCACCACTGCCCGCTGCTCACCGATGCGTGCATCACATTTATGGTGTCATCCCGGAAAGTGCTGGCCGACGTTGCGGCGACCGAAGGGTTCAAGCACTTCACGGCGAGCATCCCCCTCCAAAATCAGATTGAGATACTAGGGAAAGTGTCACACTAAACCTCCACCCCGGCAGCTAGGTCCGAGTGAGGGCCGGTGGAGTAACACATGTGAAACGTGTACATATGGGTCAGTCGTATATACATGGCTGAACAGTGGAGAACTTATTTGGGTTGTTTATGAAATGGAAAGTGCTGGGCGTCCCCCGGGGGATCTGATTCCCCAGCCCCCGGGTCCCCAGCCGTCGGATCGACATCATTTACGGTTAGATTTGCCTGTAGCAAAAGAACACCTCCGGCAGCAAAATAAACACCCCGGCAGCAACTGCATGTAGCAAAAAACGGTTCGCCCATGAAATAAAAGAAAAAGTTTGAGCTCGCCGGAGTCTCGCCGGAGACCTCGCCGGAGAGCCCGTAGCAAAATAAAAAAGCAATTGTAGCAATACCGTAAAAATGTTGTAGCAACAAATTTATTCCTAGGTTGCAAATCCGCACAACGGATACCTCGTCGGAGATCTCAACGGAGACCTTGCCGGAAATCTTGTAGCAAAATATTTATCCCTTTTTAGCAACATTGCAGAATAGTTGTAGCAAAAAAAATCTACCATCTCTGACCCCGCTGGTAGCAACGTCTGGAGAAACCGCATTTGCAGCATCTCGACCATGGAGGGTTGCAAAATTGGCCAGCATTTGCAGCATTCGCTGCTCGTGGTTGTGTTTGACTTGGTGGCAAGTAGCATCCTACTGGAGAAACCGCATCAGCCACGGACGGCGAGTTCGTCCCCGACCACGCCTCCAAGCGGCCGCAGCGCTGGGGCGAGATGACGGCCGGCGGAGGTGCTCCAAGGGGAAGGCGGTGGGCAGGGATGGGTTAGAGAACGGCTGGCGGAGCTTCGTGGGGGACGGCCGGCGACAAGGGCGCGGAGGCTGCAGTAGGAGGAGGCCGGGGAGGCGGCGGCGATGAGCGTCCTGCTGGGGACGACCCGGAATACTGCGACTGGCTGCGAGCGACGAGCTCCGGACGCCGACTGGCTGCGAGCGACGACCGTCCTGCTCGGGGTCGCCGCGAAAGACGGCGATATGCGTGGCTGGGGCGACCGACGAGCCAGGGCGGCGGGAGGTGAGCGAGGCGAACCGCACGGAGAAGATAAGGTGTAGCTGGACTTTTTGTGGGCGCTGGGTGGTGGGGCCAGGACGACGTACATCCACTCGATTGAGAGCATCGGAGGGCCGCACACCCGGAGGTTGCGAGCGAGCGCAGCCCCCGGGGGCATTGGATCATTTTCCAGTGCTGGGCGTCCCCCGGGGGATCTGATTCCCCAGCCCCCGGGTCCCCAGCCGTCGGATCGACATCATTTACGGTTAGATTTGCCTGTAGCAAAAGAACACCTCCGGCAGCAAAATAAACACCCCGGCAGCAACTGCATGTAGCAAAAAACGGTTCGCCCATGAAATAAAAGAAAAAGTTTGAGCTCGCCGGAGTCTCGCCGGAGACCTCGCCGGAGAGCCCGTAGCAAAATAAAAAAGCAATTGTAGCAATACCGTAAAAATGTTGTAGCAACAAATTTATTCCTAGGTTGCAAATCCGCACAACGGATACCTCGTCGGAGATCTCAACGGAGACCTTGCCGGAAATCTTGTAGCAAAATATTTATCCCTTTTTAGCAACATTGCAGAATAGTTGTAGCAAAAAAAATCTACCATCTCTGACCCCGCTGGTAGCAACGTCTGGAGAAACCGCATTTGCAGCATCTCGACCATGGAGGGTTGCAAAATTGGCCAGCATTTGCAGCATTCGCTGCTCGTGGTTGTGTTTGACTTGGTGGCAAGTAGCATCCTACTGGAGAAACCGCATCAGCCACGGACGGCGAGTTCGTCCCCGACCACGCCTCCAAGCGGCCGCAGCGCTGGGGCGAGATGACGGCCGGCGGAGGTGCTCCAAGGGGAAGGCGGTGGGCAGGGATGGGTTAGAGAACGGCTGGCGGAGCTTCGTGGGGGACGGCCGGCGACAAGGGCGCGGAGGCTGCAGTAGGAGGAGGCCGGGGAGGCGGCGGCGATGAGCGTCCTGCTGGGGACGACCCGGAATACTGCGACTGGCTGCGAGCGACGAGCTCCGGACGCCGACTGGCTGCGAGCGACGACCGTCCTGCTCGGGGTCGCCGCGAAAGACGGCGATATGCGTGGCTGGGGCGACCGACGAGCCAGGGCGGCGGGAGGTGAGCGAGGCGAACCGCACGGAGAAGATAAGGTGTAGCTGGACTTTTTGTGGGCGCTGGGTGGTGGGGCCAGGACGACGTACATCCACTCGATTGAGAGCATCGGAGGGCCGCACACCCGGAGGTTGCGAGCGAGCGCAGCCCCCGGGGGCATTGGATCATTTTCCTTATGAAATATATACTTTCTCTTTTCGTGAGAGTGTGTTCTTATATTCCTCAAAAAAAAAAGAGTGTGTTCTTATCTTAGTTTCGGACACATATAATATACTAGCTGAGTGTCCTTGCGTTGTGATGGTCTAGATAGTTTTTTGTATGTGAAAATACGTGCATTTTTATCATTATTATTGCTACGTATATATTTAGTTTTTATTGATATCTATCATCATACATCAGTTTTTATGCATTTTTAGATGACTAGCACCGTGCATTACACTAGGAGAAATGTACTCAAGCGCTACTCCAAAGTATCCATGTTGACACTTCTTCTCTTTCTCACCATCGGCGATGGTGGTCATAATTTCTCCTATTCATTATAAAGATAATCGATCCTAAGAAATTTAGATTGCAAGCCCCTTGTATGGACTTATAATACCACATGCCTATAATGATTGTGGATGCAACCATTAATTTTTTATTAAATATGAATCCAAGAAAATTTAAATCTAGTGCACGCTGAATATTCCATAAACCATTTTCAAATTTTGTAGTAAAAAACCATTCATACCACTTAAATTTTGCTCGATAATCTAGGAAGCTCCAGCATAGCATGGTCAGCGAAAAACTATAAATTCTAAGATAATAGGCTATAGACTGACCATTTTTCTGTTTTCAGTTAATTTAGATTTTTTCATATAATTGAACTCCTTGTGATACGCACAATACACAGGTATTGAAGTAGTTAAATTGACTAAAATTTCAATAACAAACATTGTGGAAAATTTGAACGACTTATTCAAACCGTACAATTGTGTAAAATTGCAAGTTCAGATTTATTCAATCTTCAGAATAATCAAACATATGTGAAAACTTGGGCATGAAGGTGAGGTATTTCCAGCAAAGCAAGTGCATCTTTTGTCATCTTCGTAGAGTGTACTGGATCAATACTCCCTTTGTCATGAACAATTATTTCAAGGCATCTAGATCGCTCACGTAGCTGTGATAATCTTCGCCCGATCTGAACATCGGATCACAATATCACATAGGAGATCCCTTGTCCAAGTCGCTGGATGAAGCTGTGGCATCTTCAGTTCAAGCCAAGTCCGAGCTTCAGTCCAGAGTTTCTTTGCATGCATACCATGTATAAGAGCGTGCACCAAATCTTCGTTTGCAGCTAGGCAAAGTCTGCTACGTCCCAAGGGCGCAATGACACGTGTGTGTACGTAAGAGGTAAGACACAAGTATTCCTGGAGTTCATATTGTTATAATCGAGATGCACAATAAACGAAAAGTAAAACACTGCCGGGGACACGAGATTTTAACGTGGAAAACCCTTGCAACACACAAGGGAAAAACCACGGGCGCTAGCCAGCAAAATTTCACTATTTCGATGGTGTTTACAAACGCCGTGGGTGTACAATGATGCGACCAGAACCCTAGCGGCGGCTTACAGGGAAAATATATAGACGGTGGCAACGATCCGTACCGCGGGGGCTTCGCCCCCCGCACCCCCCAGGTGCACCTGCTGGGCCTCGGGCCTCGCTTCGCTCGTCAGAAGTTAGCCTCTTCTTGGAATTTGGATCACAATATAACAAACTCCACCTTGAGAAAAATTCCTTGTAGCATGAACTTCAACAATCACCTGAATCAACAAAGAAAACACTTGCTGGCGCCAATAGCCACTTGGGCTAAACAGTTATACCAACCAAGCTTGAGCAAAGCTCAAACTTGGACACATGGACAGGCTTAGTCATCATATCAGCATGATTATCATGAGTACTAATCTTGCATACCTTCACTTTACCTTTTGCAACCACATCTTGATACGGGCATGTAGGCCTATGTGGAGCCCAGATTCAGGACTCCACCAGCTTAATTATTTTAGTTTTTGTAATTGTCATATATTGGCAAATTAGGGATTTTTAATAAATCGAGTCAGTCTTGGTTTGGGCCTGTCCAACCAAGTTAGGAGGCCCATAGAGGGGCGCCCAGCCCAGCAAGGGTTGGCCGGCCACCTCCCCCTCATATAAGGAGGTGGGGCGGATAGGGTTTAGGTAGAACAAGTTTAGTCTCAAGATTAGGGTTTTCCCATTGCGTGTGTTCACGTGTATCATCCCTCCGGGGGTACGGCGCTGCCGTTTATCTATACTATCCGCTGCGAAGGTTCTTGTGTTCATCAAGGATTGTCTAGCTCTTGATTTGAGGCGGTCGTTCATCGATCCGTTGCTTGCTGGATTCGTTTCCTCTTCTCCAGGCTGCGTTCATCGCGTTGTTGGGAGGAATCTCTACCCCAGGTTCTCGCTGTGAAAGATCGGGCAACAACTCAGGAGGATCCAGTGGGTCGCTCCTTTATCATGTGGTATCAGCTTTCTGGGTTGCTCACGGCGAGGTGTTGTTGATCGATCTCTTTGATCGGTTTGCATCGGAGAAGATTGGCTCTAAGATCGGAGGAGTTTGGCTCTCGGTCGAAGGAGGTTAGTTGGAGGAAGTTTGGCGTTGTTTGGTGCAGTTTGGAGGTCATCCATGGCTGTTTCGGAGGTCAAAATCGCGAAAAATCGCGCCTGGAATCGGGCAGAAGACGAAGATTCGCGATGCGCCCCGGTGCCAGGGCCGGCCGACCGGACCCAGGACCGGCCGGGCCGGTCAACCGGGCGGCAAACCGGGTCCAGCCGGCCTGGACCGGACCACCTGCTGACGCCAACCGGCGCAGTTCTTGAGCCGCACAGACGCGCGGCCGGCCACCAGGCCGGTCTGACCGGGTCCCTGGCCGGACCGACCGGTCCCCAGGCCGGTGTGACCGGGCCCCAGGCCGGATCGACCGGTTCCCAGGCCGGTTCAGCCGGGCGCTGGGCCGGGCAGGCGCCTGTTACTGCGATTGTTTCTCCCACGAAGCTGGCTGCTGCTGATGTTGTTCCGTCTACAAAAGGGTTAGCTGATGCTATCGCTGTTCTTGCTTTGTCTTCTGACGATAAGCTTGGCATACGGTGTTCGCGTGACATGAAATCTAGTAAGGTTTTCAATGACTATCTGGATTGCTTGAAGGGAGAACAGCGTTCGCCGTCCAGTCTTCGTTGGTATCTACACCATCTTGCGACAGTTGAGGAATATGAAGATTGGGAGAGGAACATGGAGTTGGGTTTTGCTCGGTGCCGCACATACAACAGGAATTTCAGTAGTTCTTATGCATTTTATCTTGCTATACGGCGTGTGGACGGGGCATTGGAACGTTGCTGGCAGGATGCGGTGGACAGAGGTGAATTTGCTGAAACTTGGGAAGACTACAAAACTTTTCTTCGTAGTGGTTTCGTGGTACCATATGTGGAGGAGAGTGAGCAGCCGTCCAGAGTTGTGCATGCAATAGAGGAAGTGGACAGGTGCATAGTTCCTATTCAGGAGATTGTTCCACTACCAACAGTCACTACGGTTGAGGTGAAATCTTCAAAGGAGAGGAAACCTGACTCTGATACCAAGAGCACTACTGTGACTGTTGAGGAGGATCTACCATTGAGCGGGCTGAATATGCAACTCAAGAGGGTACAAGATGATGCTTGCAAAACAGTTGACAAGGGTCAGCGGTGGAGTTTGTTTCAGACTCAGTGCTTTATCAAGGGCAAGGCTTGCAAGTTGATGGTTGATGGTGGTAGCTGTACTAATGGCATTAGCAAGGTGATGGTGGCAGCGTTGGGGTTGTCTACATGGCGTCTTCCTGAACCTAAACGTCTTGAGTGGTTGAATCGCTGTGGTATGCTGAAGATTACTCATAAGGTGCGTGTGCCATTTACAGTTGATGACTATGTTGATGAGATCGATTGCGATGTGTTGCCATTGGAGGTGTGTGGATTGCTACTTGGGCGTCCCTGACAGTTTGATCGCAATGTGACACATGCTGGGCGAGCAAATACATATTCTTTTATGCATGGTGGCAAACAGCGGACTTTGAAGCCTGTGGGTGATGATCATATCAAGTTCGATGTGGAGTTAGTGGTGCGTAAGGCGAAGTTGCACAAGCCTAATGTGCAGCAAAAGGTGCATAATGTTTCGAGCATTGATGTTGGTGATGTTTCAGCCATGCCTGTAGATGACAAGCCAGTTCTTGTTGGTGACAAGCCGGATGAAGATACACTTGTTGTTGATGTGGATGTTGCATCATGTGCTACAGTTCCAGTTTGTGTTGATGCTAGTATACAGACTGATGATGTTTGTACTGATGGTGTGTCAGTACATATGGCGCATATGCGCATGGGAGGAGTGGGAGGCGAGCGCGTCAGTGGAGATGGTGGGCAGCGGCACTACCGTGCTAGGAGTACTGTCCAGTTTTCCGCGACACCGCGGATGCATCGAGGCAAGGATGGACGTGTGAGACATCTATGTGGCCCAGGAATTACACATCTTGTGCAGGGTCATGTGCAGCGACACAAGGGTCCATCAAAACCTCGCAAGAAGATGGAATTGGCGCCAAAGTCCAAGCTCATGTGGAGAAGAAAGGAGGCGCCAAGTGCTGTATCAAGTCGAGAAGGCCGCGAGGGAGGATGTGGTGTGGAAGGCAAGCAAGACTTGAAGACGGCGAGGACGTGTCATGTTCATATCACATCACCTTTTCCAGAAGACCCTCACGCGTTGGGGACAACGCTTCTTGAAGGGGGGGAGGATGATACGGGCATGGAGGCCTATGTGGAGCCCAGATTCAGGACTCCACCAGCTTAATTATTTTAGTTTTTGTAATTGTCATATATTGGTAAATTAGGGATTTTTAATAAATCGAGTCAGTCTTGGTTTGGGCCTGTCCAACCAAGTTAGGAGGCCCATAGAGGGGCGCCCCAGCCCAGCAAGGGCTGGCCAGCCACCTCCCCCTCATATAAGGAGGTGGGGCGGCTAGGGTTTAGGTAGAACAAGTTTAGTCTCAAGATTAGGGTTTTCCCATTGCGTGTGTTCACGTGTATCATCCCTCCAGGGGTACGGCGCTGCCGTTTATCTATATTATCCGCTGCGAAGGTTCTTGTGTTCATCAAGGATTGTCTAGCTCTTGGTTTGAGGCGGTCGTTCATCGATCCGTTGCTTGTTGGATTCGTTTCCTCTTCTCCAGGCTGCGTTCATCGCGTTGTTGGGAGGAATCTCTACCCCAGGTTCTCGCTGTGAAAGATCGGGCAACAACTCAGGAGGATCCAGTGGTTCGCTCCTTTATCACATCTCTGATTGCGTGGTACTTAATATCAATGTGCTTTGTCTTCTCATGGAACATCTGATCTATAGTAAGATAAATAGCACTTTGACTGTCACTGAACAACTTAATGCAAGAATTATCTCCACAAAGCTCAGCATATAAACCTTCCAGCCAAACAGCCTCTTTACCTGCCTCAGCAATAGCCATATACTCAGCCTCAGTAGTAGATTGTGCAACAGCATCTTGCAAAGTAGCCTTCCAGCTAACAGCACATCATATATAACACAATATAACACATATTATGCACGGGATGTACGCCTCTTGGTTGCCTTTAATTGCTCGCGCCTACGTTATTTATGTAATGTACCCTTATATATCCGGCAAAATTTCCGTGTACGCAATACCAACGCACGGTCGTGATCTTGTGCCATGGGAAACAGCGCACTTTTTCATGGCCGGATCCGATCGGAGACGTCGTCGACATGCCACTACAGGAATGGCCGGAGACGACGACGGCCAAACCCTACGCCGAGGGCATTTTTTCGGGGCCGTCGGCGTATGGCCTCGCCGGGGCAGCGCCGGAAGACGAGTACGGAGGTTCCACCTATATAATGAGGGGCATAGGGGAGGGGGCCGGCCACCCCAAGACCACAAGGTGGCCGCACCCTATAGTGGCCGGCGCCCCCCTCTCCCAAACCCTAGCCACCCCCTCTCTCCTCCACCTCTCCCGCACGCTTAGCGAAGCTCCGCCGGAGTTCTCCACCACCACCGCCACCACGCCGTCGTGCTGCCGGATTCAAGGAGGAGCTACTACTTCCGCTGCCCGCTGGAACGGGGAGAAGGACGTCGTCTTCATCAACACCGAACGTGTGACCGAGTACGGAGGTGCTGCCCGATCGTGGCACCGTGTTCAAGATCTTCTACGCGCTTTTGCAAGCGGCAAGTGATCATCTACCGCAGCAACAAGAGCCTCATCTTGTAGGCTTTGGAAAATCTTCAAGGGCGAGTCTCGATCATCTCCTCGTTGCTCCCGTCTTCTAGATTGCATCTTGGTTTGGATTGCCTTCTCGCGGTAGGAAATTTTTTGTTTTCTATGCAACGAATCCCTACATGTACCCCCGATGCCCTTCAGGAAGGAAAGACGACACCCGCAGGCGTCGCCGTCGAAT
The DNA here is from genome assembly GCF_019359855.2 of Lolium perenne. Lineage (NCBI taxonomy): Eukaryota > Viridiplantae > Streptophyta > Magnoliopsida > Poales > Poaceae > Lolium > Lolium perenne. The sequence goes on along the minus strand of NC_067245.2, from coordinate 300,776,154 downwards.
AAGCCGACAGGGATTTCTCCTGATCCCCAAACCACCATCACCCCAGACAACTCGAAGTGCTCCACCCAACCGCCACCAACCAGCATGCGCCACCACAATCTAGAAACCATCCTCGCCGTCTCACTGTGGTCCCAGACACGAGGCCTTGAGGGAAGGAAGGGCACAACAGGGTCAGGTGAAGCAGCACCGCCGCACGCGGGAGGGAACATCCTCCACCGCCATCACGGTAGCAGACCGGACGTGCCAGCAGAAACACACCGAGCCGCTACTGGCCCGGCCAGGCCCGTCTGGCCCGTAAAGTTTCCGCCGCCATGCTGCAGCTGGCCGGCGTGCAGCGCCACCACCACCCATCCCCACTGACGCCCCACGTCCACCTCCAAGGAGGAGCAACCGGGCATGAGGCAGCCCATCCCAACCCAGATGGGGGCCAGAGGGCCCATATCTGGGCCGGGAGGGCGCGGCCAACCGCCAGCCGCCCGCCTGCGACCACCCATCTGCCGCCAAGCCACCTCGCTGCCCCGCCGCCTCGAGAGTCACCCGGCCGCGCCGGACCAGTACCTAGCCTAGGGACACCGCCGCGGGCGCCGAGCTCCGCGCCTCCTTGCCGCGCGCGAGAAAAGGCCGATCGCCGCCGCCGGCACCGCACGAGCAACGCCCGGCGGCACGCGCCGGCGGCGGCGGTGGGAGGGGGAGAAGAAGGGAGGGCGGGCAGCGGCACTAGGGTTGGCTCCCTCTCACCCGCGCGGGGGGCGAGAGCAAGCGCGAACGAAGCCAATTTTCTATATGGCCGATAATATCGGATTAAACGCGCGTGTCCGGTTTTGTTGGATTTGCACTTGGAAATCAGATCATCGGGCACGTTATAGGAAGCGCTTCGCATGCTTTCGCTACTCCGTGTCCATCAAAGAACAAAATTTCCCCGTTTAGGAATCAGGTCCCGCACGGTTCGTTTGGCTTGTCACCGGCGATGACTCTTGCATGTTGTTGCACCATCGCACGAGGTTCTCTGCCTCTTCTGTCTCGCGCGAAGGCTAGTTTCTGCCCGGAACGTCGTCAGTCGCGGGCTATCGTCGTGAGAAACTGTTTCCTTTCCGAGTCTGGTTCTGCACTCCGGCACGTTCCGAATCCCGCAAGGTCTCCTGCATGCTGTTATTAGACGGGGATCTCTGCCCGGGCCTCTGTCTCGAACGGTTAGAAAGATTGGTTTCTGTCAAGGACGTTGTCAGTCGGATCAATGGATCTGTGGCGCCGCCTCACGAACAAGGGATCCTCCGTTCCGAGACAAGCGGACACGTCGTCGAGATGCGTGACGGAGAGCGTGTCCGGGACGCACGACTTCGTGGTCGCAAACTACTCGCGGATCATGGACCTCCAGGAGGGCGATTCCGTGATGTCCGGCACCTTCACCGTCAGCGGCTGCGATTGGTTTCTCTGCTTCTACCCGCGCGGGGCGTTCTGGAGCACCGCCTTCCAGAGGGAAGAGTACGGAGGCTACGTGGCGGCGTCTGTGCATCTCCGCAAAACAGAGACGCCCCATGCCGTGATGGTGAGGGCAAGGGTCACCATAGGACTCGTGGACCGCCACGGGGCGATGAAGAACATGACGACGTCGGACGCGTACAACTTCACCCCCGGGGTATCCCAGAAATTTCATGATTTTACGCACAAATCCAAGCTGACATCGCGGCGGTACCTCAAAGATGATTGCGTGACGATCAGGTGCATCATCACCGTCCTCACGCCCCGCACGGAAGCCACCAGGGCCGTCCCGGCCACCGCTGCTCCGCTGCCGGAACTGAACGGCCACCTCGAGCGCATGCTCAGAGACGGCAAAGGCACGGACGTGATGATCGAGGTCGGCGGGCAGGCGTTCCGTGCACACAGGTGCGTGCTCGCCGCACGGTCGCCGGTCTTCGACGCGGAGCTCTTCGGTCCGATGAAGAGGAAAGACACAGATGAGCGCATCCGTATCGAGGACATGGAGCCGACGGTCTTCGAGTCGCTTCTCCACTTCATCTACACGGACTCCCGCAACGGGGAAGGCTGCAGCACGGCGGTGACGCAGCACCTGCTGGTGGCCGCAGATCGGTACGGGGTGGAGAAACTCAAGCATGCCTGCGACCTGAAGCTACGTACGCGCAACCTTGGACGTGGAGACTGTCGCGACAACGATGGTGCTTGCCAAGCAGCACCACTGCCCGCTGCTCACCGATGCGTGCATCACATTTTTGGTGTCATCCCGGAAACATTATGGAAAATTTGAACGACTTATTCAAACTGTACAATTGTGTAAAATTGCAAGTTCAGATTTATTCTAACTTCAGAAGAATCAAACATATGTGAAAACTTAGGCATAAAGGTGAGGTATTTCAAGCAAAGCAATCGCATCTCTCGTCATCTTAGTAGAGTGTACTGGATACTCCCTTTGTCATGAACAATATTATTTCAAGGCGTCCAGATAACCCATATAACTGTGATAATCTTCGTCCAATCCGTGTCAGAGAACATCGGTTCACATAGGAGATCCCCTGTCCATGTCCGAGCTTCAGTCCAGAGTTTCCTTGCATGCATCAAATCTTCCTTTGCAGCTAGGCAAACTCTGCAACGTCCCAAGGGAGTAATGACACGTGTGTGTACGTAAGAGGTAAGACACAAGTATTCTTGGAGTTCATATTATGGACGGGATGTACACCTCTTGGTTGCCTTTAATTGCTCGCCCGTACGTTATTTATGTAATGTACCCTTATATATCGGGCAAAATTTCCGTGTACGGACGTAAGTCGTGATCTTATGCTGTCAGCTCCAGCGTGTTCAGGGTCGGCGGCTACGACTGGAAGATCGAGTTCTACCCTGATGGCCTGGCGTTGGCGAATGGCAAATCCAGGTATGCCGGCTGCTTCCTGAATTGCGTCAGCCCGGCGAACGACATGAGGGCACGATTCTCGTTAAACATGCTGAAGAAATTGGACGGCGAGGAACAAGTAACCCACTACGATGGTATAGAGCACACTTTTCCTCCTGGAGGCACTGCTCGGGGCTACCGCAAATTCGTCCCCAAGTGGAAGCTTATATTTCTGTTAGATGTCAACAATGGCTTCTTCACGATAAGATGCGTTGTCACGGTCATTCATCAGCCTCGCACGGTACGCAGGAGGAAGCTGATCTTAGCGACGCCACATGGAAGGTCAGGGGGATCCATTTGGGAGTATGACCTGGATTTTATAGCTTTGTTAGAGATGGGGCGGTCTAATTTTGCAGTACCTTTTCTTAGAGAACTTTATGCGGGTAAGATTTTCGAGTGGTTTTGCTTGCCACCACATGGAAGGTCAGGGGGATCCTTGTAGGTATTAACACCATGACTTCGAAAGTTAATAAAGTGGAAACGGGGGATTTTTGTGATAAGTTGTCGGTCAAATCTAAATATGATGGCTTCGAATTGTTCTTGGTACCGGTGTATGGGGCGGCACAAGATAAACATAAACATGAATTTCTGTCCGAATTGGTATGCCTATGACACAACCTACTATTTTATCCTCGTTTTCAGATGATGAAATTCTTGAGCATGCTACATCGTTGGGAGTGTCTTTGGGAAAGTCAAACTCTGAAAGTATTGCTACAGCTAAGTTAACTTTAGACACTGAAAAAGCGCGCACTTTAACTATGTTAGAGAAGAAAAATCAAATGCCTAATGAGAATGATTTGGTCTCTGTCTTGTTTGGTAGTATCTAGAGCCTCCAACTTGTGTGAGGATTTGGAGGATGAGGAGGATTTAGATGGAGATGAACTGGGTCGGGCTACTCCCCCTGTTGTCAAAGAGAAAAAGAAAAGTCAATAGTTTGATCAGTCCTACAAGAGAGATATTGATTGTCGTCATGCTAAGCTTAAGATAAATCATAAAAAACTACATAAGTCCAAGATTTTATCCAATGTTGTAAACTAGCTACCATGTTAAACTCAAGATACATCAGAGAAACTAGAGTACTCATCAACCAGCCATCCGAGTTATCAATTGATATACCATTGAAACAAAGAAGCAGAGCATTACCTTTATCCGCATCACGGACACATCAACCGCTCCACAATCGCGACTCCGCTCCACCGGACGGATATCCAATGAATCGGCTCACCAAGTATTTATGGAAGCAGCCACCACCAGACATCGCCGGAAGCATCTCCATCTTCGGCCATGGCGTTGGCTCTCCTCTACTCTACTCGTCCGCAGTCCAAAGTCACAAGTCACACACGATACCCGCACGCGGTAGGTGAAGATTGCCTTCTATTTGTAGAGGAGAGACGTGTTTTCAATTTTATGAGGGAAAACGAAAAGACGAGGTATAGCGGGAAAGCAAATAAGATTTCCCTAGTTCTCTCCTCATCTTTGTTGGTTGATGGAACAGATGGACGGATGAGATGAGTGGTGCCATGGATTGCTGACATGGCGGTCGATCTTGGGAAATAAAGCAACCCGTAAATTATGTGAAGCAAGTATTAATTGCAGGACGGTTCATTTTTCTAAAAGGGGTAGTTATGGTGTTGATCGACCTATTCTGAAGGATCTAAACTGACGCGCTCCATCTCTTCTCCCTATCTATCCCTTCCCTGGATGCTATTTTTTGGGATTGCATGGTATCCTTTCTTGCTTGAGCGCATGAATTAATTAGTCCCAAACCGGCTAGCTACTTGTACAGTATACACAAGCGACTAATATACATTTATGCTGATTAAACCCTAAAGCTATTCATAATATGGGTTGGCAGGTGTTAGGATTTAATTAATAGGTTAATTAAAGGGGTAATCCTCCCTCATGTAATTCTCTATGTTGATTGGTTTGTCAACAGACACAACCCTTCCTCACACCTCTTCGAACGGACGTGACCCATATTCGCGTCCCTTCCCCTTGTATATAAGTTGTGAATCATCAATGGAACAGAACAGTTGAATCATTTGTTGCTATCTCTCGTTTCTCTCTCGATATTACTTTCAACACGTTATCAGCACGCTCGCCGCTGAGCGAATTCGATCTAGAGAAGAACAAGGTGTCCGCCTCCATCGTTCCGTTCCAAAGAAGAACCGTGCAGGGAAGAAATTGAGTAAGGAGGAATCGATGAACTGTCCGTCGTCATCTCTCTACCCCCAATCCTCTCTGCGAATCGGTATTCGAGATCAACGAAATCGAAGAATTGAAGAACAAACTGTGAGTTGGTTCCAATCAACCCTCTCCAAAACAGAGGTAAGAATCATGCCTGGAGGCTTCCAGGCCCAACGCTCTACGCGGGCAAAGCCCCGCTAGCCGAGGACGCCGTCCTCGACCAAGTGCTCGCCGCGCCTGCCATCCCCGACAATGGCCACGCCCGCGGCATCGCACGGCTTGCATCCTTGCGGTGCGCCGGCTCCGGCGGCCTCCCGGCTCGACGCGCGCTGCCCGGAAACCGCCCTGGCGGCGGCTAACGGACGAGGGGGAGCATCCGCCTTTGGCTCCGGCATGAGCGCCACGGCCGTCGACGCTGTCGTGCCATCGCACCTGCCATCCCCGACGCTCGCCACTCCTCCACCTTCGCCAAGCACAGGCGCTCACCGCCGCGTTGTGGTTTTTCGGACTCCTGCTGTCGAGCCCGCCTTCAAGCGGCCGTGGCCACCGCACCAGAACCTGGAGCCGTCCGCCCTCGGGCTCGCAAATGGCGCCTTTAACGGCGTCGCGCCAGGCACCCGGCTGCCAGGCGACTCCTCCAACGAGGACGAGCGCGGCGGAAGGACCAGTCGCCACCGGTGAGCGCTGCTGCGATGGTACAGGAGAGTCGCGTGGTGGTCGCCGCTTAGTCGTCTGGATTGGGGAATTGAGTCTACTACCTTATCCTATCGTACGACCATTGACCAGGGGGCCGGTCCTAGACAGGCTACCCAACGTGGCCCATTTGCATGCGGTTTGAGACACCAGCAGCTCCTCCAGTTTGCATAAAACGTCCACGTATTTCAGTTTTTAAGCAAACAATATCTAACAGTAGCTCTAGCAGCAGTAGTCTAATTACTATTTTAGACCCTGTTTGAGCATTGTTTCTGTAGAGTATCATATATTCCAGAACATATATATGATGTAATATATTTCCACGTGCTCACATGTTGAGATTAACTACATCTTTTATTTTGCAATTGAGATTTTCTTTAAAATTTCTTGCAAATAAGAATCAATCATCGTCTTAATTGAGTATTTGGCTTAATACGAGCACGAATTGATAAATGCAAAATTCGAAGTGAACCTCTTCAAAATTGATGTTTTGGGAATATATTGTAGTGTGTGGATCTACTGCATCGCAGATTATCTTCACTACTAGGATTGCTTTACAAAGTAATCTCCCATACATTCTATTAAGTTATGACATAAGGCACTAGAACTAGGAGTATCTACTGATTCCATCAGATTATACTCTCTAGTGCTGAGAGACGGACTCCAAAATTTCTTTTGGAGATTATCTACAAAGTGTCATACTTAACAATTTGAGGTTCACACTAATGATTTCAAGTCAACGCCTTGAATCTTTATTAATTTTGCAAAGTTCATTACAACATAACCATGATGGTTTTTAATTTACCAATTGTAAATTAATAATCTCTGGTTCACCCATGTAAATAAATGATGGCCGAAAAAGGATTTGAGGCATTTGCCCTCAATGGCCACAACTACACTACATGGAACATGACCATCAAGATCACTCTTGCATTTCGTGGGATAATGCGTGCGATCCAAGCCCCGCGGGATTCACCTCCGACTGGAGCCACGCCGCTGACAGAAGAGTAAAAGTATGTTGTCATGTACATCACAAGGCAACATACATCCAGATCGAGTGTGAATGCTATACGCATATGACAGATGAATGCCACACCAACAACATCTGGTTATTCTGTATTAACAATCCCTAGCATGCAAAGGACCTCAGGAAAAAAGGTTTGAAGCTTACTTCAACCTTCATCCAGATTGCACTAATAGAGATGGTTGTTCGCGAGATGTTTCTCTTCGAAATTGCAACACCATGACTCTCTAGCGGTCACAGGACCCTATGGGCACGGAGAACATGATCATTGAGTATGCCTCAACCGACATGTTTGGAGGCGTTAACTAGTCTCATTATCTCCTTAGTGATCGATTTATTCATGTCCATTTTTGTTGTTGTAATAGAACATATATATTGTATTTCACAATATATTGTATCAGCACTCTGGTATGAATATGATTGAATGTCTTCTATATATTTGATAAAGGTTTCTGCAATAAAAACTCTCTAATTCGATATATAGATTTCTACGGGATTCAATCCAATGGATGAGGAACAAGTATTTAAAAAGGTACCCTCTCTATTGTTTGGATTGTACTACATGTACATCCAATCCGTAGCACATGTTGCCTATAAATCAATTCCATTGGTCATGATTTGCATGAAGCTAAGTTTCCTTAATAATTGAATATTATGTAGCTCATTTTGAGGTTCTCATATAGTCCCTCGATCGAATGCATTCGAGGTGATATTTGTGGCCTCATCCAACCATTGTATGGACTAAAAAACGAATTATAATCAATTCAAATGGATAATGATGCAGAATTCTCTTCATGTGCCTCGAATAATTATTGCACGGCTTTCGAAGATTGAACTTCAGCACTTTGTCACATATGTTCATACACAAAAGGTTGGTTGAATATCTAAGCAAGAGGACTAGGCTCCTTGCACGACCTTTGTTAATGAGTTGAAATTTTAACAACTTCACGTTGAAGTCATGCGGTTTTACACACCCTTGACTTACTAACTGCGCAGAACTTCCCCTCTGCAGTTGATACGTGGAAATCCTCCGAGCATTTCCTATCTGCGTAAGTTCGGAATCGCTTCACGCGTACCGATCTCACCACCGCAACGTACATCATAGGCCCACAAATTAGGGATCTATGTGGGGTACAGATCTCCGTCGATCACTAAGTACCTTGAATTCCTCATAAGGGATCTGTTCATAGCCTGGTACGCTGATTGCAAATATTGAAGGATGGATATTTCCAGGCATTAGGGGGAGATTTCAAGTACCAAATAGAATGCCAGGAAATCATTTGGAACTCCATGTTCCTCTCCATATCCACGTACTCAAAAATCTGGACTATACGTCTACGATTCACAAATTTGCAACACTTTGCAAATACCCTGCCAAATTCATTTACTGATTAAAAGGTGTTATATAATCCTTTAGTCCGGCTAGAAATACGCCCGAAAGAGTGGAGGTACCAATAAAAACCACTCAACTCCCTATTTCTTAAAAGAGGGGGAGTAGTACGGCCTCTAACCAGGATCTAGCTTCCTAGAAGCAACAAGGTAAAATGAGGAGAAATCCTCTGAATTAGTAAATGCATATCAACCTAGCGTTGATTAACACCTTATGGGTAGTATACACCCAGTGGAAGGAAAACCTCCACTGCCCAGCTGCAGCTTGCACACACTAGCTGGGACATCGGAACATCCAGACTCACTCGTATTGGGAAATCACGAAGAGTCATCATGGGTGCTTGGGAGATTTCCTCCAACTATATTGATTCTGGAGCATCATATGATTAAAGCCTACGAATGTCGACAATATTTCTCTTGTATGATTGCAAACATCCTTCATAATGATTCATATCCAAAGACCATGGCCATGGCAGAGTGTAAACCACTTTCTTGGATTGAAACAATCAAAGGATGCAATCCAAGCAGAATTAGCCTCGCTCCTCCAAATGAATTCCCTATGCGGTTCAATATGTTCTCTTCCAGCAACGGAACGAGATAACAAGGTGGTGAGAAAGCAAGGCTTGTAGCACAAGGTCGGATTTACGCAGAGATCCGAGACCTAATATCCAGACGCGAGTGAAATCCTATTTCCGATACATTATATCATTGGCAGTACAAAATCATCTATCTATGCAGTTGATAGATGTAGTGACTACATATCCAAGTAGATCACTAGATTTGGTCATGTATGGTTCTCGATGGAATCACAATCCGAATCGAAATGAAATGCAACATGTTTATGTAAATTTAATAAGTCACAACATGGCTTATTGTTGTCTGTATATTCTGGTACAACCGATGTAGTGAGTTTGTTATACACAAGAATTACTCCTACAATGATGATTACTCATGCGTTTTTGTCATACACAAGTATTTCTCTTGCAATGATGAAGCACGTGATCATCCTAAAGACGGAATTTGAGATGAAGAATTTGGTTTAACCCAAACAATGTTTGATACTACAAGTCGAGCTATTTCACTCAAGTATTATGGTACACCAAGTTGCCTATATTATAAATATTGGAGAAACTGAAATGGACAAGTCATATCCATCTCCCATGCCGGTTGTTCGATCTCTAGACGTAGAGAAAGATTCACTCAAACCACGGGATGATGTAGAAGAGGTGTTGGAACTTGAAGTTCCATATCTCAGTGCCATTGGACTCACCAATGCAATTGGTTGGGAATCAAGAATATCTTTCGATATCTCGAAGGCACCACACATTACTTGACATATTCTTGTAATTTCAGAGAAATCTGAACTCCAATATCATCAGGATACACTGATGTTGGCTATTTGAATGATCCCCACAATGTGTATCAACATGGTAGAATTGTCGCTCCATTGATGTCTTCGAGACAGACTCTGGTGACTACACCTACCAATCATTCTAAAATACAAAGCCGCGTTAACACGTGTAGCTTTATGGAATGATAAACCACATATATGAGTCATGTGGTATTTGTTCTCTTGAACCATCAATCATTATCCACACAGATAATGTTGCTTGTGTTGCATGGATGCAAACATGATACATCAAGAGCAATATCACTAAGCATATTGCCTCTAGATTGTTTTATCTCCATGAACTTCAGAAGAGTTGGAGAATAAACATCTTGCAAGTCAAATCACACAATAATGTTGTTGGTTTGTTCACGAAGTCTCTACCAATTTCAACGTTCCAGAAGTATTTTATGGAATTGGTATGCGACGGCTTCAAAATTGCAAGAATCAGGGGGAGTATCTTCCTGAATCAATCATGTTCAAAGCATCATATTACACTCTTTTTCCCTTTATGAGTTTACTACACAGGTTCTCATCAAGGTTTTTAATGAGGTAATATCAACACAAGATGATATGTCATATTTTCTGTTTTCCCCACCGGGGTTTTTAGGAAAGTATATACGACATATATTGTTCTCTAAACTCTATGGGTTTTTTCCCTTTTACAAGGTTTTTCTCATATTGAGTTAACAAAGAGACAATACCAATTATATGCTGTGTCATTTTATCCTTATTTTCCCACTGGGTTTTGAAGGAGTTTTAACAGCATATCCAACCATTATGTGTTGCATCATTTTCTCCTTATTTTTCCCACTGGGTTTTAAGGAGTTTTAGCAACATATCATACACACTACTCTCCTCATATTTTTCCCACAGGGTTTTTAGAGGAGATGATTCCAAAGATGATTCTAGAGATGACCAAGCCCAAGGACAAGGAAGGATTAGGGGGAGTGTTAGGATTTAATTAATAGGTTAATTAAAGGGGTAATCCTCCCTCATGTAATTCTCTATGTTGATTGGTTTGTCAACAGACACAACCCTTCCTCACACCTCTTCGAACGGACGTGACCCATATTCGCGTCCCTTCCCCTTGTATATAAGTTGTGAATCATCAATGGAACAGAACAGTTGAATCATTTGTTGCTATCTCTCGTTTCTCTCTCGATATTACTTTCAACAGCAGGGTTGGCAAACGTCTACTATCTCAATTATCTAGTCATGTAATTTTACCAGTTTAAGCCTAGAGCAGCAAACCGCAAGATCAACATGTTCTTTCCGTAGTATACACTGAAATACATGTATTTTTCTTCTTTATGGTTGAACTTTCTTCTTTATGGTAAATGAAGCATTTATCTATCTAAAGCAAGTATTAAGCAACAAGAAAAAATTGTACATATTATTAGTCACAAGTCACGCGCGCGATGCCGCCCGCGGATTGTTACCAGACATGAATTTACTAGTAAGCATGCACGTGCAACGCACGTCCTATATGGTATCACAAAACATATACCGTCAAAAACATTTTTCTTATAGCATGTTATATGCCAAGACACTTAAATGTATCTAATCTAATGTCTAAATATGGGTGCCCGTGTCAAACACACAATCACATAAATGTATTATAACCGATTACAAAAATATTAAAAAATAAAAACTAATATAGCATTTATTCCAGCAACACATAATTTAAAATATTATGTTTATTTCTTGGAGGTCCATCTATGTATGCGATCTATGATGGTTTGTTGCATGGCTGGGATATTGTTTAGAGTCTCATTCTCTTCATACTTCAAAATATGAACCAAAAATAGTATACTCGGTCGAATATCATCCTACATATGCATTATACAATTTTATATAAAAAAATCATGTGCATCGTTTATACAAATAAGCATGGTGTAAATACTTACTCTGGGTATTGGAAAATGGAGCATTCCCTCATACCATGAGTGCATGAAATTAAAAACCAAATAACCAGACAACTGCATATACAATGTTACATTATGTGTTGCATGCATAAATTAAGATTATAATGCATTTCTAATATGCATATCCGTGTGAGTTAGTCAGAATAGTAGGAACTTTCCATCCCCATTTAAAGATGTCATCATTGAATGTAGGATTTGCATCTTGGAGAGCAAGGTTTAGATTTTTCGTAATAATTTTGAATACATTCTTCCCTATTGTAGGTATTGGAAGCGGGCCTAAAATAGAGACAACTTTTTCTTTTGATCCAAGACGAACAATCCCAATAAAATCCCAAGGTAATAAAATCTGCAATGCATATAGAAATACATTAATCACTAAGACCAAATAAACCACTCTTGCCTAATAAACCACTCTTACTAATCACTAAGATATTGGGATTTGGCCTCTTTATGTCCAGCTATTTCTTCCAAATAGTCTGGTACTGCAACCTTCTCATCTTCTTTTTTTCTCTTGGATATATAAAAACTTGGATAGCTCTACCTCGGCTTGTTACTTTCTCTCCCAAGCACACCCCACAACGACTTGCAAATCTGGTTAGAAAAACATTAAATTTCGCATAGCAGAAAAAGGTACTAATTAAACTCCAAATTACTGCAGGCCATCAGTGTTTTGTTGCATAATCACATCTCAATGCAATGCAACAATTCATCAATGCTTAAATTGTACATCCGAACAAAATATTGCCTTTCAGGTACATGCAAACAAATAGGCAGACCAATGATATCCACAACACATAAGTAAGCCTGGGAATGAACATTGTCGGTCAGGTGGTCACCAAGCCCCGGTGATACACAAATAGTTATACTCAAGTTGACAATATATTCAGTCTTCTCAAGTTGACAATATACCCAAGGTCAGCAATGCCGTAGACAAGCCAGCCGGAACGCCTACTCGTCCTTGCTCATAGGCACCGTGCGCGACCCTCCTCGCTGCGTGCCATCTGCTGGAGTGTTTCTTGAGCTGGGTGGAGGTGCTGGCGATCAAGACCATGCCAAGCCGATCGGCATGCATCCTCCATCAGCCGCAGCTGCTACATACGTCAAGAGAATATATATAAGCAACTAGAAACAAAAGATGGGTCCTGCCAATGCGGTGGGAAAAAACATATACAACCAAAAGCTACACTGCTGTTTACTTGCTTGATATTTTCAATACAGAACCCATCTTCTATCGCAAGCTTCAAATACATCACTTTGTACACAAGCTCTATATATTCTCCAGCAATCTAGTAAGCAGACACAACAAGATGGGTCTTGCGGTCTTGTTGACATCGATCAAGAAAAATAATAAGATAGCTGACACTGAACTACATAAGAATCAAGAGGGTGTTCCTAGTTATACAAAACCAAAAAATAAACCTAGTGCCCTGACTTAAAAAACCAAGAGCTTTATTAATTCAGTCGTCGTCCACGCAGCGGTGGCAAAGTTTCATTCACAAGCAAGCATTAAAGAATGAGGCGGAGATGGTTGAACTCATACTACTAAATCTCAAGTATCAAGAAGACAGATCAATAAGAATACCTATTTCTCTTTTTGCAAGAAATGAGAATGCAGTTAAGTTAAGCTCAAAAGCTTTGGATTCTGCTTGAATCCAATTACTTGTACACTGAAACTATATATCACCCAACTGTTTGACCATAATATCATCATATCAGCAACCTTATTAAAAACTGCGAAATTATTTTTTGTCATACTGGCACATTAACAGTTCTGACCGACCAAAAGGTGGAGGAAATTCCAAAGACAAACGTACCACTATAGAATTGTATATACACCGCCCTATGTTGTCTGATATTGGTGGCCTAACAAGCTTCCGTATGCAATCGATCATCATTCATCTGACAAGTGGAGACAAGATAGATAATAATAGACCATTAGATTCGCAATGTACAAATTTATAAAAATAACATCACAAAAATCCTGAAAATAGTTAGAAAATTACTTTTTTGCATCCTATTATAAAATTACTAGCCAGAGAAGATATAAAGGTATGACACATGATAGCAAAAAGGGGCGTGGAAAGAAAACAAATATTTCATATTTTTTCCCATGGCAAGCTTCCTCTAAAATCCATGTCGGGGAAAAAAGTATCAGGTTATTAAAACAAATAAGACAAGACTAATATATAAAATTAGAGTATCAGCTGAATGACGACTGACTAAATGTCACCTATCAAGTGTAAAAAATGAAACAACCATCCACTGTTCTCCCGCAAAAAGTGATTAGGTGCAACAGAAACAGTCATCTGCTCCTACCAAACTAAAATAATAAATAGATTGGTAGCAAAGCTAAGAAATTAAAAACCGCCAGCTTGGATTAAACTCATTCAACTTTACTACACCATAACAACCACAATACTACTTGGAAAAACGATGTAGACATAAATGACAAAACTAGAGACTCTAGGCTAGTAATAAGCATGTACAGATAGTAGATGACCAACAACACAAGACTGACTAAGAAATCATAGAGAGGAACAAAAAACTTCCCTATAACACATGATGTCGAAGACGAAGGCCACCCCTGTCGTTCATTCCTCCTTGTTACTCTCGAACAAGAACAAAACCACGGCCAGCAAAACAAACACTGATATTTACAAAGACTCAAAATAACAGCTGCTAATAAACACAGTCGCACCCTTCATTCCCTCATCCATTCATTCATTCATTCATTATACAGCAGCAAAACACTTGGTCAATACATTCATGCCAATATGCATGTACTACATGAACCAAATCAGAGATACCCAAGTACTAAACACGATATGAGCTCCGTCATGACCAAATCCTAGCAAGAACTCTTGACTTGAGGTCCATTAAACAACTAGACTTGAGGGTAATAACACTATGTAAACATGTTTTTGATTACATATAAAACTCAAACCAACACTAATGTTTTATTTTAAGTTTAAATACTAGTTAGGAAAATTAATCAATGCAAGCTTAATAATTCTAAAAATAATTTGCATGACCTTTGCCCTTTTTTGGAAATCCAGACCACAAAACAGTAAAGTGTGTACCAGCACACCTCTAGAAACAGACAAACACGCAACTGGGCTTAGACTCATAAGTCTAACCAAACAAGAACTCAACCATAGGTAAAACTAAGAAAACAGATAAATTTTTTTGCATTTTAATCATGTTAACACATAGCTAGAAAAAGAAGCACCCGTAAGGAGATATATTTCTCAACCAATGCAAAGAGATCCTAGGGCCTGCCAGCTTCCTTCCAAGCGATCCATGAGGTTGCTAGCAGCTATAGGATGGCAGCCATCTAGCCCTCCTGGATATCCTTGCACAAGAAGAAAACATTGTCAGCTCGAGAGCACATTTAGCAAGAAACTCAAGGCGGGGATACGAATAACCACGTCTGTAGTACCACAAGGCGGGGATACGAACCAGAAGCTTACCGGAGAGGTTGTAGACAAGGCATAACATCACCACCACCATAGTAGCACCACCTGAGACCGAACAGCCAGGCCATGCCGGACCGAACCACCGATAAGTGGGAGAAGCCAATGAGTAGTTGACATCATGTTCTACCTCTACTTAATGACATTTTAACCATGTCAAATCTAGGATAAAAAAGAATTCCGTATGCAACAAAATACATCTGGTAGCAGAACATGCCGGTGTTGACTTCATACCAGACCACTTAATTATGCCTTCCTTCATGCTAGTGGAGCACATTGAACCAATAATCTGCAAGACGAAAAAACAGAAGGATACCATTTTACATATGCAAATGGAGTGACGCGTGCTAGTGTAAATACTGCAGCAGAAGCACACACCTTTGACTTGGCATTACTGAACACAACTAGATGCATCACAGTTTCAATGGTCCTGCCAGCGATGCAGATCCCACTTCTCATCGGCCGATGTAGCACAGCTTCTGGAAGCATTTCTCATAAGCCTGGAAATATAACAAGACATCTCATGTAAGATATGTTGAGTTCTAACTCAAGCATGAGTAGTAGTAACTCAATAACTCAGTAAATATCATATGAGAGAACCGCCACTCGCATGGACAGAACCAGCGGATGCAACACTCTATTTTTTACAAATCACTCAGCAAAACATCCCACATCATAACGAATTTGTCTAGCAGTAGTAAAATAAGATGAAATAGTGAAAACATAATGAATATGCTCCAGGCCAGACAACCCACTGCAGCAATCGACCTACAACCCCACCATCAGTTGAAGAAACGACTTCGGGAAAACCTCAAACTTGTAATAAAAATTCCCTTTTAATCAAACATAACAACATATTCTTGTAACACCAAAGAGGAGCATGCATATAGTGTTGTTCTAAGCAATTAGAATGAAACAAGTAGCTAGGCAGGTAGCTAGTTCAAACTGTGTAGAGCGCTAGCTAGAAAGGATGACCAGGTGAAGACAAAATAAAATGGAGCAAAACTTCATACGCACAAAATGCCAGCTCTTAGGTCTAGGACCTCAATTTATCACTTGAATCCATAAACGAACAAGTGGAGAACAAGTTTCTCCACTAAACAAGAAACAAATGCAGCAATTACCATGGAGGGTACATCTGGATGTTGATGTCGATGTGGTCCAGAATGGTGGCGGCAAGGTCTTCGCAGTGGGCCTTGGGTGTGAATATCTTGACACTGCCTGCAAACATCCATGGAATACACCAGATGTCTTGACACTTAGTTCTATGAACACATATTTAATTGTGCATGAACCTCATGTGAAACTCATGATATGAAATATACCAGATGTCATATCGCGGTTTTTGAGCTTACATGTGTTGCCTACAAGAGAGAAGTTCTAGCAGAGGCTAGTGTTATTTCATATCCTCGCCAGTTGTACATCTTTTCTTCTTTTATTTTCTTTTCTTCTTTTCTTCTCTTGGCCCTTGCCTTGTTGTACATCTGGTTTGCTTCCGTCTTCTTGACGGCATCTTATAATATATAATGACACATGCTTTGGCATGTGTTCGAGAAAAAAAATATCCTTGCCAGTTGCTACCAGAATACGTCGGTGCACGAGAAGCTCAGTTGGGAGAAAATGAAGGCATCAGCTTTGACAAGCCAAATCCCTGGAAACCAACAAGAAAATAGAGGTCAAACTAGGTTAAGATACAACAACCATAACTAACTTCTCTTAATTAGTAAAATGTGACTACAAATGTAGGTGCCCTGGGTGAATAATTCAGCAGCAAGATAACACTCTCCCGTTTACAAAATCAAAATGAAAGCTCAAAAGCAAAACAAGCCAAAAGTAGTGGAAATCTGAATCATAAATCGTGCATAAGCTCAAGTAGACACATGCAAAAAATATGGTCCACTTGCGTTGCAGGAAAAAAATACAAGTGTGTGGCATAAGCTCAAGTATAACTAGTAACATTCCTCAAAAAAAAAGTATAACTAGTAACAGAAACAAAGAGACATACAACTTATAAATGTTCAACAGAAATAAAGCTTTAATGCAGGCTAATGTGCATGCTAGAGTCATGACCTCGAAGAGAAAACAAAAGTAAGAAAATCAACTATAACGGCAGAAACCATAACTTATCAGAGGTACAATGATTATGTACAACACACATGATAAGTAAAAACGAGCACTTGCGGAGTAATGATATTTAATAGTTTTGTTAAAACAAGCAAATGGAGTTCCACCTAGTGCATTAGGTTCAATGTTCATAAGTTAACATGTAGGTCCATATTGCCTCCTTAAAACAGTTTGATGGTACCATTCTATAACTTCATATAGAAGATAGCATGCACATACTTCATGTAATTTTGGGAATTAATACAGTAGTTTTGATGTAACTTCCAATACAAGCTGATGCTTGAGCCTCAAATGCTTGTAAAAAAGGTGAGGAGCATGGGAAACTTCATACAGCCCTTGGCTCCAAGGCCTAAAGTTTGCTCTATGTCAGTTGGAACTCGTCGAAGTTCAGAGCTAACTGGATAAGCCTTGGGAGCAGCACAAAAATGATTTGTGTCTTTTGAGGAACCTATGTCGTGCTTTCTTCATTCATCACCATCTCCATCATCTTTGGAGTTTCGATCAATTTTCTTTCTTGATTTACTTGCTGGAGTCCCGCAGTTATTCCAGGGCCAGATTGTAGGAACATAACACATAGGTCTAGATTTCCATTTTTTATATCAAGGAATAAGTCATTTGCGACCAACTTACAATGCCCATTCCACATACGTAAACAAAATAAATTAGGCCAATATTACAAAAACTAAACTAACATCGATGCAATATGCATTACAAACAAAACGTAAAGAAATCCAGATGACAAAATTTGCGAAGGATATTAGTCAACCAAAAAAATCATCGATGCATTTGGTTGTTAACAAAGAAATTGAAAACAAAGAAATGATTATTAAAAAAAGGGCTATATGTATTCCTACATGCACAGTTAGATACTGGACTTAAATCATTTTGAGCATACGAGTCTCTTTCTTATGGAGATAAAAATACACACATTTATGGGCTGTGTTGTACTCTGTCTTGTATTATTGCTACCTTGTTGATAGGGCATAGTAGTAAATCAGAACTAAGAACAGAAATATCAAAATATAATTGACAAGTATTTAATACTAATAATAGTACTGACTATGGTCTCTCAGCTGAAGCTGGTGATATATCATCCCCAAGAATAACGCAATAAATCAAATCAAGATAAATAATAATAGTTGCATCAAGACTAATCCAAAATGATGATTCATCATTCAATTATAGTAAGTTCAACTAAATATTGACATGACATAATTACACCAAGATGATGCACATATACGGACACACACAACACACAAGCCATAATAGAAAACGTGCACAATTCAAAAGGTATGGATAACATGTGAGTATAAATGTATATCGACTTATCAGCATAGAGAAGTCTTCAACAGACAATTCTTTGAAGTACATACTAGAAGCGGCAACCCCATTATTTGGACAACAAAGATTGTCATTCAACAGAAAATTACATCCTTACAATATCCAATAAGTTGGGGATAGGTTGATGAAATCAAGATCTAAATGGGTTTTGCACAATTATCAAGAATATCTTTGACATAATTTTCAGGATATGGTTTAGTTATGACAGAAGAAAGTTGGTAACAGCTCATTCAGAAAATAATTAGAAGTGGTCAATACGATTAGCTACTAACATATGTTTAAAATCCAAAAATCATATCAAGAATGAGATTTAACATGCAAACGAGCTATGCATACTATAGCTCTTTTTGGTGAAAACGGATGGACATCCAGTCAAAACTTGGATACCTTAAACCAGTATAGTTATGTAATGCATCCCCATCCCCTGCACATACGCTAGAGTAAGTACAACATAATGATTAAAGAATTGTTTTCTGACAACAAAAACATTTTACTCAACACGGACCGATGGACTTGTGATTAAATAATTTCTTAAAAAGGCTTTTCTCCACTGTGTAATTAGAAGCAAATGTTAATGTGATTGTGCAACAGTATCTCCTTAAATTTATTTATACTACAAAATTTAATGATTAAATAGCCCAAATGGAAGTTGATCAAATATTGCACTTTACAAACTAGTTGTCAAACTCGTGATTGTAGAGACCAAAAAGAAGTGATGAGTACTGCCAGCCGCCATGTCAAACTAAGGCAATTAGATGTTGGATTTTTTTTGCAAGGAACATCATGATTGCCCTAATATCTATTTGCACATAATAGGAGCAAACATGGACTCTATTCTCCCCAAGAAATGGCAACTCTCCTGTTAGTAGCTAAAATAATATGACTCCAACATTTTTGCCTAGTCATTATCATCCATGAATTTAAAGCCAGTTAATAAACATACTTTTGCAGCATATTTATCCCCGCACCAGAATTCTGGGGCCATAGAATTTGCAGAGCCACAAAATGTGGCCGCCAAATTATCATGCATCAGTTATGAGTCCTTTAGATTTGAGCTTAAGCTCGTTCACACCTAAAGGACTAAAAAGGAGTACAGTTTCAAGCAATTACAGATTTGAGAATGGGTATGATAAAGACACCATGTCATTGTGAATAAATATCAAACTTGATATAAGAAATAACAATTACAGATTTTCAGTGTTGTTCTCCATCTCCGCAATAATTTGAATTGGAGGGGAAAGAAAAATTGCCACACAACAGCAACAGCGAGAACGAAGCTCTCAGCTAGCAAACCCAAAATCTCTCATTTCCAGTGTGATGGCATCTCCATTTGTTGGCAGCAGAAGGTTCTGCATGGTTCATAATTTGATCAGTATTGTGAAAAATAATACATGTTCAGATGATACAGGATGAATCAAGCAACCAAGCAAGATTAACATCTATACACATTTTACATATGTAATATGTTATTTCGACCAAACTAAATACAAGCATGAGTAAAGATTATGAAAATCCTTTTACATAGCTATATTATATCTATGATCCCATGGGCCATTGATACTAGTTTAGCACTTGGTACCCAAACAAAAACATCACAAATCATGGATCGGGTCCAATTAATGGCAGATTCCTGGCAGATTTCAACCAGACACCAAAATGCATAAGAAAATCATGCCCAAACAAACCATAAACCCTAGCAAATCCAATAGATATCGATAAGATTTAACCTGGTGTTTCAGGTCTCTATCTAGTACAAGTGAAATCAGAGAGCACTGTGACCGCAAGTGAAATCAGAGAGACTTGTGACCTGATGTGAAATTAAGAGCACTACTCCTATAGATATTATGCAAGACATTAATAAGAGAAAAAAAAAAAACCAGCTTTTTCTTCACAAATTATTCCCTTGGTCCAAGAGTGACCATTAATTGGCATTCGGTCACTCTTTGGACTCCAGAACTTGGGTTCGGACAAGAATAAGTTGTATATTGGTGTGCATATCTCTTTGTCCATTTACAAATCAAATGCAAGTGCGCTACATAAAATGAACTGGCCAAACCAATCAAAAGGGAGATTGAAGTTTTGCAGCAAGGCAAAAACAGTCAAGTTGTGGCTACAAGCCACAATTTCACACAAAAGTCAACATATCTCACGTAGACAACACGCTACAGCCCATTGCATCGGCCAAAGATGGGTATATTTCTGCATCAAAATACAGGCGAAACGTGGCAATCTAAATGCACTCATAATCCCATAATTCATGACCAAGGAATTTGTTTAATACCTTCCAAGTCACCGTCATGAAACGGCATATCATGAAAATGATATCCTAGAGGGGTAAACGTAAAACCTCCGCGGTGTCCTTTTTGAATATGGTGAAATACCATAGGCTTTGAACCTGAAAAAAATACAAGTTTCAGTACTAGATTGTTCTTTACATCCTACAGTTCAAATAATTAAAGGGCAACAAGATATTTTATTTCTTTACAAGCAGGAATACGCTAGCTAGCTAGTGATTGTTCATGCATCCATCCTTGCTCCAAAAATGTACACAAAAATAACTCATCTTTAACCAGAGACCAGTAGGCCTAGATCATAACCTAAGCTCCAGATTACAACAAGGAAACATTTAAGGTTTATTTTTCATGTTGGAATTTAAACACAGATGATTTTCCAAAATGCTACATATTTCAAATTCACGGAGACAGCCCGACCACAAGGGTAACTATTTCAAATTACTCAAGAATCATGTCTGTTTCAAATTTGAAATGAAATATTTTTCTAGCATAACCAAACCATCAGCTACAAATCAAGATGTATGCGTGTGATTGAGCAAGAAACTATCTCACACCTCCTTGAGGAAGTCCTAGCCATCCTCTACAGAGATATAAGTAGCACCGTTGTTGCTGGTATGGAGAAGCCCCACATCACAATCATCACCTGGTCCTCCCAGTTCAAACTAGAGGTGCATCAGCTGAAGCTCCTCTTCATCTCTCGTCGAGTTGCATTACCTTTGTAACAACAATAGTGACAGAGCAGAACAAGGTGCTCGGCCGAAAGGGGTGCTTCACAAACACTAGTGGTCAGATCAAGTTTGCCTGCCACCAGAACAGCCTGTGGACATTCGGGAAGCACAACTTGTGACATAAAAAGAAATGATATATCCAAAGCGGCAGAGCGCCTTACCCAAAACCATGTTCTATCTGGACCATCACTTATGTTATTCAGAAAATACATATTTAATGCATTCCTTAACACATACCTACCATGCATCTAAAAACATGCATGCATGATGTGCACTCTTCGAGACAGAATCAAGAAGTTTAACTCAATCTCAAATAACATAAGAGGAAGACAAGTATATTACAAATTATAAATAGGGTTTTCCTCTTCATTCGTCATTCTCAGATAAATAGTGTTAGCATATACGTACTATTATTCATCTGACCATTTTTACTTATCTTCATCGCAACTTTGACTTCCTTAAATATGAAATGAAGATTGCAACCGAGGTTGTCCAAAAAAATAGCAGTTGTATTGTTCTTTTTTAAAGAGTTTCGCGGGAAAAAAAACTTTAACATATAAAAGAATAGATAGCATACTGAATTATAGTGAAGTAGATACTACAAGCAACGTCAAAAACAAAGGTCAGTACATATTTCTCTTGTCCCAGTACCCACACGAACTACCTCATAATACTTTCATATCAATAACCTCAACATAATTACATAACAAATCTCAATATAATTGAGAACTATATGGTGAAAACATTTTCAAGCATGATCAAAGTAAATAAATTCTTTCCTAAATATGAAGGTCAATAAATACACGCTAATCATTTAGAAGATGAATAAACTACACGCTAATCATCTACTGTCGCTAGGCACACATTGCTGGCTATCCATAGGACCATCAATATTCAGAATAACCATACAAAAACTAAAGTTAATTAGTCCATCCAATGAATGAACCAGCATCCACACATGCATCAAATACATGTACGTATAGCCAGATTGCCGTGCGACCAGAACCAACATACAACCTGATCCATCTCACGAATCAAGCAGCGTAGCCTATGCCATCAAAGTGGATAGGTACAAACTCAGGCATCACATGCGCACACCAATTAGGTAATCTGCTTCGGTAAAAATTGGCGGAACCTGCAATCCATCTACTAGAAGAAAGTTACTGCGTAACATCTGAAACCAAGACTCACCTTAATTTCTCATCTGACTCCCCTGTGTTAATGAACAAAACAGTGACAACAACTTGAAGTTCTCTCTGTCTCAAAACATTAGTACTGCTACTAAACAGTAGCACGCAACAAAAAAAAAATCATGAAAAAGTCTAATGGCTAGATAGAACAAACATGTAGTGCAGATTACAGCAGCAAGGACGCATATGAGCACACAATTTAATAGTACAGGATGCATGCCACTAATTAAACACAGATAAATGACTTGGATTCTTGAGTTCACAGTCCAGCGAGAATAGAAAGAACATGTTATATTGAGTCACATGTTGTGATACTTGGACAGAGAAGAGAAGCAGGGGGAGGATGATGACACCATACCCGACGATGCTGCTCACTCAAGATGGTGAGGTGGCTGACCAGCTAGACTAGCACCATGGCCCATGGCACTCATCCCAGCCAGCTGCTGGATTGTGACATGCCCCGAACGGCTTCAGCACGCTCCAGCCTAAACAGCTGTTGCGCCACGACTCGTCTCACATTGATGCGACTCTGTGCCACGAATCGCCTCACATTGATGCGCCATAGGAGCACAACCAAAGTCGCCCTCGTGGACTCGTGGTGCACATGGACCTGCAGGCACGAGATGAGGTTGTGCCGCTTGCTCTGGTGCCTTTCATGCATCATGCCGGCAGGAGTGACACTATTCCCACTGGTAATAGAAAGAACATGTTATGTTGAGTACGCACGCTGTGATAATATGGACAGAGAAGACAATGGAGAGGAGGATGACGTCATACATGATGATCGATGCTGCTCACAGGAGATGATGTACCTGTCCAGTTAAACAAGCATGATGGCCCATGGCACTCAGCTAATGGATTGTGACCTTCTGCAAAGTCTTCATAGCGCACCAGCGGCCAGCCTAGCCAGCAGCTGCGTCCCCGCGGCGAGCGATCCATTTTCTTGAGTTTCCATTAATTACCTGAATGCACTTCATAGTAATAATTTGAATATATTAGAAAACAGTTCTCAATCTATTTGAGAATTATACAATGAAAACATTTTCAAAGATATCAAATTATACCGCATAATTTAGGAGACGAATCACATTCCATGCATCATAGAACTTCGGAAGGATTCTTCATCTTAATCAACTAAGATACTGCTGCGAAAAAGCACAAGGAACTCCACAGTTCAGCTAATGCTGGTAGCAACAACACGATTCTGGATCGAAGATGGAAACTATCGAGAGCAAAATGGAGGTTGGGGGAGAAAATGGACCTTTTTGGAGGAGATTGTACTGGACAACGGAGCGTGCAGAGCGGACTCGGGCCGCTCTCCTGCTAGTTTGGCGGCTTGACGTCGTGGACGGCGACGCCCACCATAGGTGGTGCATCTTCCAGTGAGCAGAAGCCGGAGGCTCGACACGCGGCAAGAAGTCGGACCCCGTCGTCCTCGACGGCGGCTGGCCGGCAGGCAAGGAGGTGGCTTTAGGGGCGACTCGATTGTGTTGCGCGGGGATGCGGCGCCGGTGAAGCTGCGGTGTCCGGTGAGGTCCTCGAAGCGTCATCCTAGGGGAGCAGCGGCGAGGTCCCAGAGAGGAAGCGGACGGAGTTCGCCGGTGTGCCGGACCCTCGGCCGCGGCGCCGTGCTTCCTTTGTGGGCGCGATGTGCCTGTAGAAGCCCCCCATGGCGGCGACGGTGGCGGGGTCAGCGGTGATTGCTGGCGGCGAGGAGGTGCCGCGCGAGGCAGGGGACGGGCAGAGAGATGGGGATCGACAGAGAGATGAGATGTCAGATGTGAGATGGTTCGTTCGTTTGTATCTTATGAATCCGCGTTCCTCCTGCATCCCTGCATCCGAAGATCTTCTGCCATCCGATCTAAATCGCCTGTGCCATCTCAATCCCATGCAGTTTTGCAGTTAACCGCCCGCATCCAGCCAATGCATTTTGCAAAGTACCCCTTGAATCACGTCCCACCCAACCAGCCCTTTGTCTTAT
Organism: Lolium perenne; assembly: GCF_019359855.2. Lineage (NCBI taxonomy): Eukaryota > Viridiplantae > Streptophyta > Magnoliopsida > Poales > Poaceae > Lolium > Lolium perenne. The sequence goes on along the minus strand of NC_067245.2, from coordinate 300,751,513 downwards.
CCCTAAACAAAAACAACACGGCAACGGCGGCGAGCTCTACAATCCCCGATAAAATCCATCGTGCTTGCCGTCGCCGGAAGCGAGATGTCATTTGACGGCCTCGACGCGATCTTCCTGCTCTATACAGGCCACTATCCGCCTCGGCGCACTTCCTCCTCGCTGGTCCCTAACGCAATGCCGCTAGTATCCACCGCTTCCTCGCCGCCGGCGTCCCCTACATGGTCGTCTTGAGGGTGTCCTCCTGAATACTTCTGACGACATCTGCTGTTACAGACTCGCGTCGGCTGTAACTCCCTTGCCGAGCAACCAGGCTAGATCGAGAAATTGGTCTCTGAATTTTTATTTGTTGTTTACTGTATGTATCTGATACTTGTAGATTAGCCTCCTGAGAAGCTAATCGACTGCATTGCTGTATAGCTTGTTGTTGGGTGTGTATAGCTTGGAAGTTTACAATCTGAATGTATGATTGTAAGTTGTTGTATCGGAAATTTCAGAAAGAAAAAATTTCTTATGCTTTGCTGTAGTTGCAATCTGATGTGTCCTGGCGTGATCTTATTATAACAGTCAGGCCATAGTATCAGATTAAACAACGACTGATCTATGTTCCTTCTGTCAAGCATATAAAGCAGATTCAGTTTATAATTATCAAATAGGGAACTGAATGGACAATGTATGAACTTATGATAAAACAAGCGGTTGTACTATGAAAATGGTGAAATCAAAGACTAAGTGGAGAAAATGTGATAGACGGGGAAGAACAGCTTGTTTTGTCCAACAGCTTGGTTTAGGAAGATTTAGTAAATTGACATTAATGATGATGAAAATTCTCCATTCCAAACAATGAACTTTATATTGAATCGTGGCCTCTTTAGGACTTCGTGACTTTTGGTCTTTGATTATAGCTTAATTTTTCAGTTCTTACCTGAGTGTGGACACTACAAACTGCTCTGAACATTTTATGTAAGTACTTGTTTCAGTACTGTGAGCTCTTCCAAAAGGCTCTCCAAAATGTTCTGAACAATTTCATACGTCTCAGTCTTGATTTACAATGTTTTCATCGCAGCAGTAAGTTTTTTGTTAACATATCTAAATGTGTATGGCCTGATTCAGTCACGTAAGAACACCTCAAATTGCAAATACTCACAGGGCATAAGAACTTGTTTCTTTCTAATATTTACATTCAAAACAACTTACATTCACTTCTTTCTGAAATATCAGTATTCATCGGAGATGTATGTAAGTAGATTCACCGTATAAACTCTATACGCACATACAACAAAGAGCAATTAATTGCAATCGTTTGATTACTCAAGAAGCCAATCAGCAAGTACAAGATACAGTAAACAAGAACAAGGAATCTTCAGTTGTAGCTGGTCAATCTCCCAAAGCTATCACAGAAGCAAAATTCTATCGTAGCTGGCCAATCTCCCAAGCCCTTGTGTGCTCGCAGTCCACGCGAGTCTGTACAAGGCCGGCGTCGTGGGGCACCAGAAGACAGCGACGGTGCGGAGGCTGCGGCCGCCGGCGGCCTCGGCGCCATAGACCGGCGAGGAGAACATGCGCGTAAGGGGCCTGTATAGGTCATTGAAAATCGCTTCGGGGCCGTCCAAATAGGCCTGTAAGTGGGCGCGGACGCCGGACGTTCCGACGACGGCAAGCACGATTGTGGAGCTCGCCGCCGTTGACGTGTTGTTTAGGGATAAGACAAAGGGCTGGTTGGGTGGGACGCGATTCAAGGGTACTTTGCAAAATGCATTGGCTAGATGCGGGCGGTTAACTGCAAAACTACATGGAATTAAGACGGGACGGGCGATTTAGATCGGATGGCGGAAGATCTTCGGATGCAGGGGTGCACGAAGGACGTGGTTTCATAAGATACGACGCCATAATAAATAGAGTGCGAATTATGCCGTGATTAACGAGGCGGCGGGTAATAATTACCAAGGTAAATTAATGCGTCGATTCATTTCCAGGATTTAAGTTCCCGCGTTGGATCCATCGTTTTTCTATGCATGAATGGTTTACTCTGATCATTGGTATCATGTAGTAGTATCATGCATATGATACTTGTATAATACTATTTTTATAGTGGTTAGTATCATGAAGTAGTATCATAGTCATGCTATATTTATTGCTTTTTAGAATCTCAATGCAAATTTATGCACAGGATTTGATTGGCATTAACTTTTCTCGTGACATGCGCTATAATACAGTATCTATCTATGTTACTCTAATATCCTCTCTCCTCCTTAATTAGCTACCACATCAGTATTTTTGTGGGACCAATGTGCATGATACTAAGTATGATACTACCACTATGGCTAGCCTTAGAGCATCTCTAACAGAGCCCCGAAACTGAAAAAGTGGTTTTCAGTCTTCCGAAAACGATAGTTCGTGCGAATTTGGCAGTGGCGCAGATTAGAAACCGTAAAACTGGAACTGAAAAGCAAAATTTGAAAGGGCGCGGGTAAATTCGGCGATGATCATAGTTCGACATCAAATTGATGCTCCGATTGAGCATCAAAACATACATTGTTCGTAAAATTAAACCTATAGTACTGGTACACCGGCGAGCGCTACTTAAGCTATGCAAAATGCGGCCTATAAAGTGGCCTACGCGCGCGGCGGTGTCGGTGGTGGCGCAGCGTGTCGGCGGCAGATGGTGCCGACGTTGTCGAGGATGAGCTTCACGCGTCATCGGCGTCAAGCTTGACTATTTCGAGCTTGACGCGGCGGACGCGGGCCTCCCGGCGGACGCGGGCCTCCCGGCGGGCCGCCTCGTATTCACGGACGAGGCGGACGGCTTCCGCCTCCTCCCGGCGGAAACGCTGGCGAGCCTCCGCCGCGCTGATGGCCTTGGTCTGCGCGAGGACGACGTCCTCCTCGTCGCTGCCGTGGACATAGTCCCCGGCGGAGAAGGTGGGCGACCGCGCGGGGACGAGGTCGTCGTCGTCGCCGCTGCGGCGACGGGGAGCCGCGGTGCGCGGCTTGGACCGGCCGGACGAGGAGCCCTCGCCGGCGTTGCCGCACCGGCGAGCTTTCCGGGGGCGTGAGCCCCGGTTCGTCCACCGGCGGGCGCTGCGCTTGCGCGCGCCCTCCGACCGGTTCCATTTGCGCCGCTTCGCGTCGGTGCGGAAGATGGGCGGACGCGGCGGCGAGTCGCCGCCACGGCCAGCGGAGCCGCCTCGGGACGCCATCGCCCTCCGTCGGTCGGTGGATTGCTGCCTGGTGCTCGCTGGATTGCTCGCCGGAGATGGTGTTTGGCGGCGGCGGAGGGAGAGAAACGGCGGAGGGGAGTAGGGTTTGCGACCCGAACTTCCCTCCGCGAACCCTTTTAATAGGGGCCGTTCGGAGATTTGTTCGGGCCCTGAAGTTATTTTACGGGTCGGCCCATCTTTTCGATCACTGATCTGCGACACATTCGGTCCGAACCCGTAAATCCACCGGAAAAGTTCGGTTCCGGCGTGGTTTACGGGTTCTGTTAGAGATGCTCTTATGACTATCGGATCGTGATACTACTCAGCCATGCATTCCTCTACCTAGCGTGTACAGCCAAGTCGATCGATCCGTTAAACATGACACTACTCCATTTTGACCATTAACCTTCCACCCCATACACACATGCATGCCAACGTGTCAAAACAGAGTACTACTACCTTATTTTCTTTCACTCATAAATTAACTATATTAACTACGTATATATATATATAGCCAACTTAATTCCCACTCTATTATACTAGTACAAACGTGCATCAGCTACCTAGTACCCATAACAAATAGCTAGTAGCGAGCGAGCGTGTAAGCCCGTGGGTCGACGAAGCGGCACCGACATACGAGAAAAGGTTGGTGTCTCCGAGTTGCGTATATTTATGGCCTACACGATATTTGCATGAATAGTCGATGAATGATTATCGATAGTTGCATCATCATTCTTGCACCATAGTGGCTGGTAATCAATTTACTGAATTATTTTAGAGGATTTGCAAAAACAAAAAATTCTAGTTTGGCATCGTAACGTGTAAGTTTTTTATCGAGTTGATATGCTATCTTTGCCATAGTGGGTTGACAACGAAGCCTTCTCAGAAATATACTAAGATTCTTTTTAGACTATATACAAACTATTTGATGTCAATATTCACACATTGAAAATTAAGGGTGTTTGGTTTTTTGTTTCGCCTCGGTCCACCAAAATCATAGGACCGGCTTACACCATCTCCTCATCGACGATGGCCTTGTGTCCAAGGCAACCTAGGCGCCAAGTGTCGACCTCGACCCTTGTTCTTCTGTGTCGACACCTAGATTAGTGGTAGTTATCATGTCCATTGAAAAAGGTGAACATTTCTCACAATTACTTTGCGGCTAGTCTATTGCAGCAGGGCGGCCGGAGTTTCACGGTTCCATCTGGACCTAGCCGGGCCTACGGGGCCTAGTGTGCTCCAGCTGCGTTGTGCGATCAGTTACTGCCTCTAGCGGTGGAGGTGGGTCCCCCCCGCTTGGTTGCGAGGTTGCTCTTCATCGCCACATCGATGTAGTGTACCTCTGTTGTTCAGGCCACTGGCCAGTGTCTCGAAGCGACTGATGATGGCGACTCCAATATTGTATTAGCGTATGGGTGGGTGGCCAAGATGGGTGGTGGTGCTTCCTTGTGCCAGTGTTTTTGTGGATGGGGGCGGGAGAAAACCATGTCTCCAAGCTGCGTAAATATATGGCCTACTTGATATTTGCATGAACGGTCGATAAATGGTTACGACTAGTTGCATCATCATTCTTGCACCATAGTTGCTAGTAATCAATTTACCGGATTATTTTAGAGGATTTGTAATAAAAGAAATTATAGTTAGGCATGATAACGTGTAAGTTTTTTATCAAGTTGATTTGCTATCTTTGCCATAGTGGGTTGACAAGGAAGTCTTCTCAGGAATATGCGGAGATTCTTTTTGATGTCAATATTGAGATATTGAAAATTAAGGGTGTTCTGTTTCTTGTTTCGCCTTGCTCCACCAAAATCATAGGACGGGCTTACACCATCTCCTCACCGGCGAAGGCATTGTGTCAAGGCAACCTAGGCGCGTAGTGGTGCGGATCGATCGTGGTGCGTCGTCCCTCTCTCCGTTGTTACTAGTAAGTATTTTCTTGACTTATTGATTGATTGATGCCATCCTAAACGGAGGGGCACATGCATGCATAGACGCGCGCGCGCGGAAGCTAGCTAGAAAGGGAGCGTGACTTCGGTCCGATGAAGAGGAAAGACACAGATGAGCGCATCCGTATCGAGGACATGGAGCCGACGGTCTTCGAGTCGCTTCTTCACTTATCTCCATAATTTTTAGTATTGAGTTTGAACAACAAGGAAGACGGTGTAGAGTCTTATAATGTTTTCAATATGTCTTTTATGTGAGTTTTGCTGCACCGGTTCATCCTTGTGTTTGTTTCAAATAAGTCTTGCTAGCCTAAACCTTGTATCGAGAGGGAATACTTCTCATGCATCCAAAATACTTGAGCCAACCACTATGCCATTTGTGTCCACCATACCTACCTACTACATGGTATTTTCCGCCATTCCAAAGTAAATTGCTTGAGTGCTACCTTTAAAATTCCATCATTCACCTTTGCAATATATAGCTCATGGGACAAATAGCTTAAAAACTATTGTGGTATTGAATATGTAATTATGCATTTTATCTCTTATTAAGTTGCTTGTTGTGCGATAACCATGTTCACTGGGGACGCCATCAACTATTCATTGTTGAATTTCATGTGAGTTGCTATGCATGTCCGTCTTGTCTGAAGTAAGAGAGATCTACCACCTTATGGTTAAGCATGCATATGTTAGAGAAGAACATTGGGCCGCTAACTAAAGCCATGATCCATGGTGGAAGTTTCAGTTTTGGACAACAATCCTCAAATCTCAAATGAGAAAATTATTAATTGTTGTTATATGCTTATGCATAAAAGAGGAGTCCATTATCTGTTGTCTATGTTGTCCCGGTATGGATGTCTAAGTTGAAGAATAATCAATAGCGAGAAATCCAATGCGAGCTTTCTCCTTAGACCTTTGTACAGGCGGCATAGAGGTACCCCTTTGTGACACTTGGTAAAAACAATGCATTGTGATGATCCGGTAGTCCAAGCTAATTAGGACAAGGTGCGGGCACTATTAGTACACTATGCATGAGGCTTGCAACTTATAAGATATAATTTACATGATGCATATGCTTTATTACTACCGTTGACAAAATTGTTTCATGTTTTCAAAATCAAAGCTCTAGCACAAATATAGCAATCAATGCTTTTCCTCTATGGAGGACCATTCTTTTACTTTCAATGTTGAGTCAGTTCACCTATTTCTCTCCACCTCAAGAAGCAAACACTTGTGTGAACTGTGCATTGATTCCTACATACTTGCTTATTGCACTTATTATATTACTCTATGTTGACAATATCCATGAGATATACATGTTACAAGTTGAAAGCAACCGCTGAAACTTAATCTTCTTTTGAGTTGCTTCAATGCCTTTACTTTGAATTATTGCTTTATGAGTTAACTCTTATGCAAGACTTAATTGATGCTTGTCTTGAAGTGCTATTCATGAAAAGTCTTTGCTTTATGGTTCACTTGTTTACTCATGTCATATACATTGTTTTGATCGCTGCATTCACTACATATGCTTTACAAATAGTATGATCAAGATTATGATGGCATGTCACTCCAGAAATTATCTGTGTTATCGTTTTACCTGCTCGGGACGAGCAGAACTAAGCTTGGGGATGCTGATACGTCTCCGACGTATCGATAATTTCTTATGTTCCATGCCACATTATTGATGTTATCTACATGTTTTATGCACACTTTATGTCATATTCGTGCATTTTCTGGAACTAACCTATTAACAAGATGCCGAAGTGCCGATTCTTTGTTTTCTGCTGTTTTTGGTTTCAGAAATCCTAGTAAGGAAATATTCTCGGAATTGGACGAAATCAAAGCCCAGGGGCCTATTTTTCCACGAAGCTTCCAGAAGTCCGAAGGAGAGACAAAGAGGGGCGACGAGGGGGCCACACCCTAGGGCGGCGCGGCCCCCCCCTTGGCCGCGCGGCCCTGTGGTGTGGGGCCCCCGTGCCGCCTCTTGACCTGCCCTTCCGCCTACAAATAGCCTCCGTGACGAAACCCCCAGTACCGAGAGCCACGATACGGAAAACCTTCCAGAGACGCCGCCAACGCCGATCCCATCTCGGGGGATCCAGGAGATCGCCTCCGGCACCCTGCCGGAGAGGGGAATCATCTCCCGGAGGACTCTACGCCGCCATGGTCGCCTCCGGTGTGATGTGTGAGTAGTCTACCCCTGGACTATGGGTCCATAGCAGTAGCTAGATGGTTGTCTTCTCCCCATTGTGCTATCATTGTCGGATCTTGTGAGCTGCCTAACATGATCAAGATCATCTATCTGTAATTCTATATGTTGCGTTTGTTGGGATCCGATGAATAGAGAATACTTGTTATGTTGATTATCAAAGTTATGCTTATGTGTTGTTTATGATCTTGCATGCTTTCCGTTACTAGTAGATGCTCTGGCCAAGTAGATGCTTGTAACTCCAAGAGGGAGTACTTATGCTCGATAGTGGGTTCATGCCTGCATTGACACCTGGGACAGTGACAGAAAGTTCTAAGGTTGTGTTGTGCTGTTGCCACTAGGGATAAAACATTGATGCTATGTCTAAGGATGTAGTTGTTGATTACATTACGCACCATACTTAATGCACTTAATACTGGAGGGGGTTCGGATGATAACCTGAAGGTGAACTTTTTAGGCATAGATGCATGCTGGATGGCGGTCTATGTACTTTGTCGTAATGCCCAATTAAATCTCACTATACTCATCATGATATGTATATGCATGGTCATGCTCTCTTTATTTGTCAATTGCCCAACTGTAATTTGTTCACCCAACATGCTGTTCGTCTTATGGGAGAGACACCTCTAGTGAACTGTGGACCCCGGTCCAATTCTCTTTACTGAAATACAACTTACTGCAATACTTGTTCTACTGTTTTCTGCAAACAATCATCTTCCACACAATACGGTTAATCCTTTGTTACAGCAAGCCGGTGAGATTGACAACCTCACTGTTTCGTTGGGGCAAAGTACTTTGGTTGTGTTGTGCACGTTCCACGTTGGCGCCGGAATTCCTGGTGTTGCGCCGCACTACATCCCGCCGCCATCAACCTTCAACGTGCTTCTTGACTCCTACTGGTTCGATTAAACCTTGGTTTCTTACTGAGGGAAACTTGCCGCTGTGCGCATCACACCTTCCTCTTGGGGTTCCCAACGGACGTGCCAACCACACGCATCAGATACCATTTTACATAATATATAAAAATTCATGTTTTTAAATTTTCTTTAAAACTAGTTAACATAAAATATTAGCATCTTGAAGGATTTTATTTTTGAAATTTCTAATATTTTCATATTTTTTTCAAAACTGAAAAGGCGGTCCGCGGGAGGAGGGGTGCGTGGGGCAAAATCTGGCCGACACTTACTTTTTCGGCCGACCTAGACCTGCGTTGGGCTTATCCCTGGCGCAAAAAAATTGTGCCTGCCAGTGGTATCCTCGTATCACCGGCACACCACTATAGCACCACCGGACCTCTTTTTTAGTGCGCCGACGGTAACTCGTGACCTATAAGCCTTTCTTTAGTAGTGTGATCTACCTAATCTGTTGCCGATCTAGGCGGAGTGTAAATTTTACCCCAGATTGTGGGTAAGTTCACGGTGCCTTTCAATAGTTGACACAAAGATTTCACAAAGGGATTGTTGCAAGGAATATTCCATGGATCTAACCGTTGAAGCTACATTTGAGGAGAGATCGAAGTTCCGTTGCAATGTTTGGGAGAAATCATATAATTTTTATAGCCTTTCAAGATTCTTTGTTGATCCGCCCGGAAGATAGAAGACGGAGAAAAACGTGCAACATTTGTTATGCGGAGGAACATGCTGATCTTGATAAACTTCGGTGGCTATGGCCTAACTGAGCAGCCTAGTTGATGATTAACCAAGGTGGTGAGTCCAGCCATGATAGCGTTAGGCGGATCCATACTGACATACTCTAGGCGGAACTCTTTACGTGCATGACGAGACGTATTCCGTATTAAGATAATACTTGTAGTGTCGGCTAGAATTCTTCCATGTAAACCCTAGATCTTGGCGCCTTTATAAACTAGATCCTGGAAGCCATTTAGGCATGCTACAACGCACAACCTTTCATTGTAATCACACACTTTTTGCCCTTACAGTGAATTATAGCAACAGTACGGTCTCGCCACCGTCGTGATATCCAACACAAAAAAATACAGGTATGCATCTAGGTGGCGAGGACAAGGGACAAATAATGTCCATCAGCGACGGGCGTTACATTAGATGGGTTTTTCGACCGTTAGAGACTCAGAATCATCTCTTACGAGGTTGAGTGACGGGTCAAAAGCCTATATGAGCAGAGGTTCAAGCGTTGGTTAGCGACAATGGATTATGTACAACGGAGCTATCGAATTGAAGAGGCTAAGTACAAGGTCTTACCTATTCCACCTATTCCTCTCACCTAGGCGACATGGCAGCAGTAGCCCCATTCCTCCATTTTGGCCTAGTTGTTAGGGTTAGGATTTGTTTGTTGTGGTGTGTTGTTGGGGTAGTGGGAGCGGCGCCCAGCTAAATTATTCTGCTTTAACTCTACTCCCATACCGTGGTGGTCTTCATGGCGGAATCACTAGTAGGAAAAGGCTCATTAGTGGCACACCAAAAACCACATACTGTGGCGCATAGGCAGTGCGCCACAGAATTCTCGCCACAAAACACTACTAGGAAAAGGCTTATAGCCGCACTTCTTACCGCCGGCAAGTAGGATTCCAAGATGCCGGCGGTAAGGCCTTCCAGGGTCGCCTCACGTTACCGCCGGCGAGTTGGTTTCAGGTCGCCGGGGATAGGGCATTTACCACCGGCGAATAGGGATTGGAACAGCCAGGGGTAAGGTGGGCTAAGAGCACCTGGATGGGCCTCCCCTTACCGCCGGCGAGTTTGTCTCGAAGATGGCGGGGGTAAATTAACTACCGCCGGCGAAATCGATTTACACGTGCCAGGGATAAAGTGGGCTGTTGTGAGCCAGTTGGGCCGAAATTACCGCCGGCGTTCCTGTTTCGTTTTCGCCGGGGTATTTGGTCATCTTGGATTTCTCCACCCGCACCCTACACAGAAAGAAAACCCTACATCCACATTTCCTCCCCACCCAGACATGGCGGCGACGGCCACCCACCGAGCCCGCCTCACCGCGGGCGCATCCCCTTCCCCGCATCCTCAGGATCCCCTCCTTTCCTTCGACCAAGTTCGTGCCGCCGGATTTCTCTGCTCCCATCGCCATTGCTGCTCTCTTCTTCCTCCTCCCACCCCTCGCCTCCTCTTCTTCTTCTCGCAATTTCTCCCCGTAAATTTCCCTCCTCTTCGTTCCCTGTACTGCGACGCACAGAGCCAGAACGGAGTGATTGGCAGGAGGCCGGACCCGCGCGCGGTGGCCGGAGGTCCAATTTTGATGCGCGGCCTCCTCGAGGTCCACTCGATTGGCAGAGGCGCCGCGTCCAGCAGCTCCGTCAAACTGAAGGCCGCTCCGGCATTGGACATGATGAGGTAGCCGGCAGATCTCCAGCCTCTCTTCTCCTCCTCCTCCCCCGCGCGGTTCTTCGTTTCCTCCGTCTCTGCCTGTGTTCAGATCGAGCCGTGCGCCGTTTCTGTCTTGTGTGCGTCTGATTTTTCGGTTTCGGCTTCTGTATCGCTTCGGTTGGTGGCGGATTTCATCGATTCGCCCGCCGGCTCAGTTCCGGCCGGCCTTGTAAAATTTTCAACCTTCTACGCGTTTATTCTGGCCGATGCTTCTTCTCCTCGAGTTTGGGCGTTCTCTGCTCTTGCTCCGGCGTGGTTGATCTGTGTTTGGTATTTGGATTCTGGGTGTGCCAATTTGCGCGGCTGCGTTTGACCCCAGATTAGGTGTTCCTAATCTCTGTATTTCCCAGTATTCTGCTTGTGCTCTGAAGGCAGCCTTCCAAATTTCTCTGTTTCCAATGATTTTCCGTCCGTGTCGTCTAGGCGAGCGGCATCCTTCGACCAAGTCCTTATATGCTATAGTTAGAAGAAAATACCACTACACTTGATCTGTTTTTCACATTTGCTGTTGAGTTCAAGAAGATATGCTATAGTATCCATGGTCATTTTTTTTCCACTTTATTTGCAGCTAGATCTCTTCCTAGTCACTCTCGAATATTGCCAGATCTCCCTTCGAATCATGCTTATTTATGAATAATAATTAATGCATATATGCCTGGCAGTGACTTCTTCTTTCTATTCAATTCTTTTGTACATGGAAACTCGTTGTCTAATGTCTATGAATTGGTACAGATGTTTCACACTTTACAGTATGTGATTCATTCTTTAAAGTGGTGCACCTTACTTGTCATGTCTTAGCTAGATCTGTAGTTATTGCTCTGAATATTTGTCGAAAACTCGAGTCAGGAAAACAGTTAATATAGTGCTTGCATTTGATCTTGAGATTTCTTATTAATCTAGTGGCAAACAGCAACGAAATCCCCTCAATTTTTCTTGGGTTTTCTGTAATTATGCATACTTTTCAATCAGATTTATACGGAGATGTTGTTTTGCTTGTGATGTCGGAGAGTTGCAGCACAAGGAGCCTCCAGGAAACTTTGGAAGAAGCTTGTGCAGATATAGAGAAACTCATTCCAATGATTATGCGTTGTAATATAATACGTGTTCTGTTTATAAATAAAATAAAGAGACAACTTGCCTTTACGTTGACTGTGTGGATCTACTGTTTTTTTTAATACTGTACAAACTTACCGCTGGCGAATTGGCGAATTGGCCTGTGTGCCAGGGGTAGTTCAAGGTACTGCTGGTGAATAGGCTAGGCGCCAGGGGTAACAAGTACCGCCGGCGAATACAAGAAAGTGCCGGTGATAATGTCACGTTACCGCTGGCGAAACGGAAGGTGCCGGCGGTAACCACTTACCACCGGCGAGATGATCGCCGGCGAATGCAAAGGTGCCGGCGGTAAGCCTTTCTAGTGTGCCGGCGGTAAGCCTTTTTCTAGTAGTGAAAATAAGAATTTTGTGCCGCACCTGACCATTGTGGTGACCCAGCGTACCACTGCATGGTGTAGTACACAAGTCGTTGACGTAACACAAGTGAAACACCGTTCCACTCATATTACATCTCTCAGAGTGGTACAACAGAAACATATGCGAGTCCAAGGTATGTCTATAGAAGTACACACGAGCTGTTTACATAAGATCAACACAACCTCCTACTTTACAGTGAGGTAAAACTTCAAATAAAGCTCCAGAAGAACGACTCGTAATGTATCTTATTGCTAACTCAAGTTTAAGAGCTACTTGGCTTGCTATAGAATCTAGCTACTTAGGTGCTATGATTAGGGAAAGGTTCTCTTCTATTACTAGTCTAGGTTTCCATTATAGCTGATGCAGAAGTTGACTCCATTGACTTCTTTGATTGGATTCTTCATCTTGTTGCAGTTGACTCCCTTGTCTTCGAGTTCCACGGTAGTTTCTCCTTCGGTGCCTTGATCTAAGAAGGGGGTTCAAACGAGATAGAATGAGTACGAGCGTACTCAGCAAGTTCATATTAGGAAATATGTGTATCATGCACTAGCTACAGCCATAGACCAGAAAGTCATAGGCCAATGCAAGTTTTCATAAACATTTCTTCAAAAGGTTTATTTTATTCTGAAAACTATGCCCGTCAGTCTTCACAGGTTGACTAGAACTTCGTGGAGTTCCTTTCCTGCCGCGTTCATAGCTCCCTTCCCGGAACAGGAGTGACAAATACAATTCTTGATACCCTCTGCAGAGGTGCGTTACTTTACCCCACAAGAGATCTTAACCATGTTGCCGGCCGAGAGTATGTCCCCGTCCACACTTCCTTTGGTGTGAGACCCAGTATAAGATCCAAGCCAATCACTGCCTTCTCCGCGACCCTGCAAACCCACCCTTTTGTCCAACCGTACACCTCCAGTAGACTTCCCCCGATAATACGGCTTTACTCATGGTGTACTCCGGACAATCCATCATAGATCGTAGAGCCATCATCACTAATGGATGGGGATTTAAAAGGCTATCCCAAACTACGGCAGTGCCTCCAACACCCCGCCGGCTCTACCAATCCGTTGGCGTGCAGAAGGGAAAAGATACAGCTGACTTCCCCAGAGCCATTATAGATCTTATGGATAACGCGATATGTACGGCGCTAGAATCACTGGACGGCATTGGTAATTAATCCTAGGGTGATATAACCCATGCAATGGAACCTCCACCATATCAACACATACCATGGTTCCATTGCCCACCACATAGTCATATTCATAATTGTAAAATAATACTTTGATTTTCAATGCATGAGTGATAAGTATAGTACTTTGCATATAGTTTGATACAAATAATCAAATGACATGAGCAAGCGATGAACTTGCCTTTCTTGACTGCAAGATTATGCAGGCAAAAGCTTCGATACGTGATAACTCCAAATGCTGAAATACCATCATCGTCCGGTAAGGACAATATTTAAAGAACTATCAAAGATGCTATAATGCATAGTATGAGATGCAATCGTCCCGAGCGTAACCTAACCTCAATGATTTAGGATGTATGAGTTGTAAAGATTTCTTTAGGGTTGGTTGCATTTTTAGAATGGTTCTCAAACAAGGTTCTTATTAGGGTTTGGTTATATTAGCATCATAACCAAGTGATGTAAGGCATCATAACAATCATACACATAAGAATAGTGATGGAATAATATGTAAAGAACAGTTGTCAATTTTAAGTTCTACAGAACATGGTTGATGATTATTTATATTATACTTCAAAAGAATAACTTTTGAAGAACATGTTCTTTAAGAAACATTTAGTATTTCAAAGAAGGATAGGGATTCTAAGGTTTGATTGACATTTGTACTTCAAAAGAATAACTTTTGAAGAACAGGTTAAATAAGAATATGAACTACTATGCATAGGAGCTATGGCTTGTAGGATAACGTTGCATAGAAAACAAAAATTTTCCTACCGCGAACACGCAATCCAAGCCAAGATGCAATCTAGAAGACGGTAGCAACGAGGGGGTATCGAGTCTCACCCTTGAAGAGATTCCAAAGCCTACAAGATGAGGCTCTTGTTGCTGCGGTAGACGATCACTTGCCGCTTGCAAAAGTGCGTAGAAGATCTTGATCACGATCGGTTCCGGCGCCACGAACGGGCAGCACCTCCGTACTCGGTCACACGTTCGGTTGTTGATGAAGACGACGTCCACCTCCCCGTTCCAGCGGGCAGCGGAAGTAGTAGCTCCTCTTGAATCCGACAGCACGACGGCGTGGTGTCGGTGGTGGTGAAGAAATCCGGCGGAGCTTCGCTTAAGCGTGCGGGATATGGTGGAGGAGAGAGAGACCGCTAGGGTTTGGGGAGAGGGGCGCCGGCTAGGGCACCCTTGAGGGGTGCGGCCATGGTGGTGGCTTGAGTGGCCGGCCAGCCCCTCTCTCCCCCTCTTTATATAGGTGGAAGCCCCAAGGCTTAGGTCAAAGAGTCCGAATAAGACCCCAACCAAAACCTTCCAAGTGTCCAAACCTAGGGAGTGGGACTCCCCTTTCCTTGGTGGGGTGGCCGGCCACCATGGTGGGGAGTCCACTTGGGACTCCTCCTCCCTTAGGTTGGCCGGCCAAGGTGGGTGGAGTCCCTTTGGGACTCCACCTTCCATCCTTATTTCTTCCGGACTTTTCTAGAACCTTCTAGAACCTTCCGTAGAACCTTCCGGATCATTTTAATTCACATAAAATGACTTCCCATATATGAATCTTATTCTCCGGACCATTCCGGAACTCCTCGTGATGTCCGGGATCTCATCCGGGACTCCGAACAAATATTCGAACTCCATTCCATATTCAAGTACTACCATTTCAACATCCAACTTTAAGTGTGTCACCCTACGGTTCGTGAACTATGCGGACATGGTTGAGTACTCACTCTGACCAATAACCAATAGCGGGATCTGGAGATCCATAATGGCTCCCACATATTCAACGATGACTTTAGTGATCGAATGAACCATTCACATACTATACCAATTCCCTTTGTCTCGCGATATTTTACTTGTCCGAGGTTTGATCTTCGGTATCACTCTATACCTTGTTCAACCTCGTTTCACGACAAGTACTCTTTACTCAAATGCCGTGGTATGTGGTCTCTTATGAACTCATTCATATGCTTGCAAGACATTAGACGACATTCCACCGAGAGGGCCCAGAGTATATCTATCCGTCATCGGGATGGACAAATCCCACTGTTGATCCATATGCCTCAACTCATACTTTCCGGATACTTAATCCCACCTTTATAACCACCCATTTACGCAGTAGCGTTTGGTGTGATCAAAGTACCTTTCCGGTATAAGTGATTTATATGATCTCATGGTCATAAGGACTAGGTAACTATGTATCGAAAGCTTATAGCAAATAACTTAATGACGAGATCTTATGCTACGCTTAATTGGGTGTGTCCATTACATCATTCATATAATGATATAACCTTGTTATTAATAACATCCAATGTTCATGATTATGAAACTAATCATCCATTAATCAACAAGCTAGTTTAAGAGGCATACTAGGGACTTCTTGTTGTCTACATATCACACATGTACTAATGTTTCAGTTAATACAATTATAGCATGATATATAAACATTTATCATAAACATAAAGATATAAATAATAACCACTTTATTATTGCCTCTAGGGCATATCTCCTTCAGTCTCCCACTTGCACTAGAGTCAATAATCTAGTTTACATTTGTAAAGATATAACACCTTGGCCTTCCGGTGTTTTATCATGTATTGCTCACGGGAGAGTTTTTTTTTTATTATTATTAGTCAACAGATCTGACACGCTCAGAAACGTATGTATTTTGTAATTCATTTGCGTCTCAACGCATTACTCATTTCCAAATGAGTCGGCGTTAAATATGTTTGATCTTCTGGTGGAACCTTAATTCCGCTGTCTGAAATATGTCACTAATATTGTCACACACAATATAGCTTCAAAATTCTGACTCTGTCGGAACTACACCAAGTTCTCAAAGAACCTCTTGACTTTAACATCCTTTGTCATTTGTCAAAACAATGACATATTCTGCCTTCTTTTGTAGAATCCGTCACAATATTTAGAACTCTTCTAAATCTAGCATAGACAACTTCTAGCTCATTGTGCTACCTTTTAAACAACACTTAGTCTAATTTGAGATTGAAATTATATTTTATATGTGACAAAACCAATATCGGTGTACCACCTTACATCGATTTGTTTGTCATTTCTTCATACAAAAAAATATATATATCCTTAGTTCTTCTAAAGTACTCAAGGAAATTCTTACTGTCGTCCAATGATCATCATATGAATCATTCTGGTATATGCTCATAACACTTTATAGCACATGATATCTGATTGTGTACATATTATTCGTGATCTATAATCACTCATGTGTTTTTACTCATTGAGTGTCAGATACACTCAAGTCTTGTTAAACCTTCACATGACAAGAACATTTTCTTAATATTTCTATATTGAACTATTTCAATATCCATTCTATGTACTTTGACTTAAACTTATCATGTGTTTCAATCTATCTTCATAGATCTTGACACTAAATATGTTTTAGTCCATATCCTTTCATTGAAGTTAATTTTCAATGAAACATTTTAATCAAGTATATAATTACATTATTTATAACCAACTATATGTCATCTACATAAAGTATTATAAATATGTCTCAGCGCTTCCACTTAATTTCTTGCAAATGCAAGCCTCTTCATCGTCTCTGATGAAATCAAAAAACTCTTTGACTATTTCATCTGGTGAAGATTCAAACTCCGCGATACTCACTTCATCAAATTGAAGTTTGTATACCTATCTAATATTCCACGGACCAGCAAAACTCTTGGTTGTATCTTGTATACACCTTTAATACATACTTCTGATAAGTAATGTATTTTGCCATCCTACTAGAATAATCCATATAGACTATAAGCATTTGTACGGAAGATCTAATCTTATCGTAGTCAACTCTTTGAACTTTGTCGTAAACAATTTTTCGACAAGTCGAGCTTCTTCAAGGATATTTCATCCAAGTCTATAGATCCATTTACTTTCAAAAAGTATTCATCAATTATGGATTTCATGGCGTATAGCCATTTTAACGGAGTCAGGGCCCATCATAGCTTCTTTGTTTGTAGTTGGTTTATCATTGTTCATAATCAATCCTTTGTCCACAAATCATTTATTTGATCACAAAGTAAACCATACCTACAAGGTTCAATATGTACTTTGATTTCCATGGCTAAAACACTTTGTAGTCATGGGAGCCATGATCGTCGTGGCCGCTTCCGAAACCAATTCCGATGCTGCGCTACTCTGATCATTATGCTCAGGTTCATAAACCTTATCAAATTATATTGTCCTCCCACTCAAATACTTCATTAGAAACAATTTCTTGGAAATAAGAAACATTGACAAACACTTTTGTCTTTGTCTCGTGGGAAGAATTCCCAATTAAATTCTCTGGGATAACCAACAAAGACATTCATCCGATTTTGGTTGTAAACTCTTAGACCAAAATTTAAAGAAAGGACTATTAGGGTTTATACCCATGCCATAACTTGTATGGTGTCATTTCATCGGATCATGATGATGCTCTATTCAGTGTAAAAGCGGTAGTCACTAAAGCATAATCCACAAAAATATAATGGCATCAATATTTTATCTCATCATTAATCCAACAAGGTTTGGATACATCTCTCGGATACTTCATCATCACTATGATACTCCAAGAAACGTGAGTTGTAGAACAATTTCATAACTCTCTTAGATGTTCGCTAAAACTTGTAATTCAAATATTTCCACCATGATCCAATCATAGATATTTGACTTTTCTATTACGATGATTTCCACTTCATGCTGAAGTTTATTTGAATCCATTCAAAATGTTTCAAACTTTTCCTTATTGAATATATCCACATATATACTCAATTCATTGTTTGAAAGTTTTCATGAAGTAGAAGAATCTCCCGCACACAACTATGCTCAGTGAACCACATACATCATTATGTATTTTTCACTAAGTTAGTTGCCCGTTCAACTTTTGGCCTATGAACGGTATTTTAATCATTCTCTTTAGAAAAGCTTTGCAAGCGCCAAATGATTCAAAAATCAAATGACTCCAAAAATCCATTTGCATAGAGTTCCTTCATGCGTTCCTTTCTAACATGACCTAAATGGCGGTTCCACAAATAAGTGGAATTCAAATCATTTGCCTTATGGCATTTTTAGCATCAGTGTTATGTATGTGTGTTTCACCATTAAAATTTATAATAACTTATCCATCGTTCATGGAGTAATGTCATAATTTGAACAACTCATTGTTTTTATTTGACCAGAGCAAAATAACAATTTATTAAGCTCTTTATTATAAATTCTAAGGGCTAGATAGAATGCCAATGACGAACATAATAACACTTTATTTTTGTTCCTGACATGCATTCCTATCATATTCCCTGTCAGTCACTTAGGCCATTGTATTCTTGTATTGCGTTGTTTTGTATGACACTTCATACCAACCAATATAGTACTAATACCCAAGAATTTCATAGTGTGAGTTAACTAGGAATACAACCATAACATGTATATCATTTATATACACCTGAGCTAGACTTTCTAGTCTTCTCTTTTCTTTTGCCAAAATATCTTTTGCGCTTTCTCTTTTAGCTTTCCTCATTATTCAGAAAAACACTTCAACATCATTAACTTCTAGGTTTGTTGGTCAAATACCAATAACCTTGAGGTTCTTACTTTGAAGTTGATCATCATATGACAAGTGTTCCAGATTTCACTATTAGTAACTTTGTAATATGATGAACAATTTCACTCATAATTTTATCCATCATATCATGACGACTTTCCGAGACCATGTCTGTACATGCTAGGCTCGTAAAGTTTTAACCTTGGTATTTGCATGTGCAAATCTAGCTTGCACCCGTTTTATGCACACATAGAATCTATCACACCCAATCATCACGTGATGCTTCGAAACGACGAGTCTTAGTAATGGTGCATATTTAAGGATGGTCACTTCATGGATATGCGAATATCATTAGTGCCCCAATAGTTGGAGGATTGTGACGCCTTGCGTCTTCAACCTTCGTACATTCCCATAAAACTTATGAGTTTATGTAGTCTCACCAAACTTTATTCTATCATCTTGCAATAAGGTCTTAGATATCACATATATCTCATACCTTGATTATTTCTGAAAACTAAATTTTCAGCTCCTTACTTTTCAAACAAATTTGAACTTCAAGTTTCACGGAGACAAGATAACTTTAGGTACTAATTGAAACCATAGCTCTTTGAATCAACAATGTGAGGTTTACTAAAAGTTTGCAATAGGACTTAATCAATTCTTGATTCTTTAACAATACGGTACCAATCCGTAAAGTTTCTAATCAGATTTTAACAGTATTTCTATCTCAGTAACAAGACTAGCGCATAGTAGTAAACGGATGCCAATACTACAAAATTAATTCAAAATACTACTCAGACTATGTTTATGATAATTAGTTCATGTTTTAATCTAATTACTAATGAACTCCCACTTAATACAACATCCCTCATAGTTATTAAGTGGTACACGATCCAAATTCACTACACCAAAAACCGATCATCACGTGAGATGATATAGCTTCAATGGTGAACATCAACATGTTGATCATATCATCCATATGACTCGTGTTCAACCTTTCGGTTTCCGTTGTCCCGAGGCCATGTCTGTACATGCTAGGCTCGTCAAGCAAACCCAAGTATTCCGCGTGTGCAACATGGCTTGCACCCGTTGTATGTGAATCGTTGAATCTATCACATCCGATCATCACGAGATGCTTCGAAACGACGAACTGTTACAACGGTGCATACGAGGGGAGAACACTTTATTATCTTGATATTAATGTGAGGGATCATCTTATAATGCTACCGTCGCGATCTAAGCAAAATAAGATGCATAAAAGGATTAACATCACATGCAGTTCATATGTGATATGATATGGCCCTTTTGTCTTTGCGCCTTCGATCTTCATCTCCAAAGCACGGACATGATCTCCATCATCAACGAGCATGATCTCCATCATCGTCGGCGTAGCGTCAAGGTTCATGGCGCCGTCTTCATGGTTGTTCACCTCATGTAGCAACTATTACAACTACTTTGAAATACTACTCAACATGAAAATTAAAGACAACCATAAGGCTCCTGCTGTTGCCACAATACAATAATGATCATCTCATACATATTCATCATCATATTATGGCCATATCACATCACCAAACCCTGCAAAAACAAGTTAGACGCCTCTAATTTGGTTTGCATATTTTACGTGGTTTAGGGTTTTCGAGTAAGATCTAATCTACCTACGAACATGAACCACAACGGTGATACTAGTGTTGTCAATAGAAGAGTAAGTTGAATCTTCACTATAGTAGGAGAGACAGACACCCGCAAAGCCTCTTATGCAATACAAGTTGCATGTCGAACGAGGAACAAGTCTCATGAACGCGGTCATGTAAAGTTAGTTCGGGCCGCTTCATCCCACTATGCCACAAAGATGCAAAGTACTCAAACTAAAGATAACAAGAGCATCAACGCCCACAAAACCATTGTGTTCTACTCGTGCAACCATCTATGCATAGACACGGCTCTGATACCACTGTAGGATAACGTTGCATAGAAAACAAAAATTTTCCTACCGCGAACACGCAATCCAAGCCAAGATGCAATCTAGAAGACGGTAGCAACGAGGGGGTATCAAGTCTCACCCTTGAAGAGATTCCAAAGCCTACAAGATGAGGCTCTTGTTGCTGCGGTAGACGATCACTTGCCGCTTGCAAAAGTGCGTAGAAGATCTTGATCACGATCGGTTCCGGCGCCACGAACGGGCAGCACCTCCGTACTCGGTCACACGTTCGGTTGTTGATGAAGACGACGTCCACCTCCCCGTTCCAGCGGGCAGCGGAAGTAGTAGCTCCTCTTGAATCCGACAGCACGACGGCGTGGTGTCGGTGGTGGTGGAGAAATCCGGCAGAGCTTCGCTTAAGCGTGCGGGATATGGTGGAGGAGAGAGAGACCGCTAGGGTTTGGGGAGAGGGGCGCCGGCTAGGGCACCCTTGAGGGGTGCGGCCATGGTGGTGGCTTGAGTGGCCGGCCAGCCCCTCTCTCCCCCTCTTTATATAGGTGGAAGCCCCAAGGCTTAGGTCAAAGAGTCCGAATAAGACCCCAACCAAAACCTTCCAAGTGTCCAAACCTAGGGGGAGTGGGACTCCCCCCTTTCCTTGGTGGGGTGGCCGGCCACCATGGTGGGGAGTCCACTTGGGACTCCTCCTCCCTTAGGTTGGCCGGCCAAGGTGGGTGGAGTCCCTTTGGGACTCCACCTTCCATCCTTATTTCTTCCGGACTTTTCTAGAACCTTCTAGAACCTTCCGTAGAACCTTCCGGATCATTTTAATTCACATAAAATGACTTCCCATATATGAATCTTATTCTCCGGACCATTCCGGAACTCCTCGTGATGTCCGGGATCTCATCCGGGACTCCGAACAAATATTCGAACTCCATTCCATATTCAAGTACTACCATTTCAACATCCAACTTTAAGTGTGTCACCCTACGGTTCGTGAACTATGCGGACATGGTTGAGTACTCACTCTGACCAATAACCAATAGCGGGATCTGGAGATCCATAATGGCTCCCACATATTCAACGATGACTTTAGTGATCGAATGAACCATTCACATACTATACCAATTCCCTTTGTCTCGCGATATTTTACTTGTCCGAGGTTTGATCTTCGGTATCACTCTATACCTTGTTCAACCTCGTTTCCTGACAAGTACTCTTTACTCGTTGACAAGGTATCAACTTGTCAATGCCTATGGATTGTAGGCTAGGGTTTAGTTGGAAGTAGAGGGTAAGTAGATCTCGAAGGTTTCAGCCGAAAAGTACTCGACGATTATGAAAACTAGGGTTTGCAGACAATGATTCGATTGATTCTTCGTCCCTCGACTCCCCCTTTATATAGGAGGTGGAGCCGAGGGATTCGTACTATACAAGTTTACAGAGTCCGGGACGGTTCCTAACTCATCCCGCCAGATTACAAATAACACTTCCTATTACAACTCTATCTTTTCCTCAAATACATCTTGGGCTCTCGAATCTTCTTATTCTTCGGGTAGTGGGCCTTCAGTAAACCCCGGGTACTATATTCGGCAGGCCCATTTGGGATGCCTATGTCACTCGTACCGTGGTATGTGGTCTCTTATGAACTCATTCATATGCTTGCAAGACATTAGACGACATTCCACCGAGAGGGCCCAGAGTATATCTATCAGTCATCGGGATGGACAAATCCCAC
The DNA here is from genome assembly GCF_019359855.2 of Lolium perenne. Taxonomy (NCBI): domain Eukaryota; kingdom Viridiplantae; phylum Streptophyta; class Magnoliopsida; order Poales; family Poaceae; genus Lolium; species Lolium perenne. Next base: position 300,728,958 of record NC_067245.2, on the reverse strand, counting down.
TGTTGATCCATATGCCTCAACTCATACTTTCCGGATACTTAATCCCACCTTTATAACCACCCATTTACGCAGTAGCGTTTGGTGTGATCAAAGTACCTTTCCGGTATAAGTGATTTATATGATCTCATGGTCATAAGGACTAGGTAACTATGTATCGAAAGCTTATAGCAAATAACTTAATGACGAGATCTTATGCTACGCTTAATTGGGTGTGTCCATTACATCATTCATATAATGATATAACCTTGTTATTAATAACATCCAATGTTCATGATTATGAAACTAATCATCCATTAATCAACAAGCTAGTTTAAGAGGCATACTAGGGACTTCTTGTTGTCTACATATCACACATGTACTAATGTTTCGGTTAATACAATTATAGCATGATATATAAACATTTATCATAAACATAAAGATATAAATAATAACCACTTTATTATTGCCTCTAGGGCATATCTCCTTCATGGCTTTCTAGGGTTTACTATTGAATTCATTTAGTTCCACTAATAAGAACTAGTTGGGTGCTTTAATTAGAATGGGTTTATATGTAACAAGTATTGGTAGAGTTATTACTATGGTTGATTATGGTATCCTATCAAAGGATGATGGTAAAGATGGTTCTATAAATTAGCTACTAGGGTTTACTATGGTTTCTCATTTGCTTCACTAAATAATCACTAATAGTTTCTAAGCTAAGTGACTTATCATTTCCTAAGTAGGGTTTAGTTGATTAGGAGCATGTGATGTGATTTGCTACACAAGGTTGGTATTAGGGTTTATCATCATGGTTTAACTAGGGTTTGATGGTTGAGGTTAATCCTAATGGTGTGGTATATAGAATATTGTTCAATGCTACTAATTCAATTAATAAGTTAGGGTTTATACCTAGGTGATACTAGTGAATCATATAGGTTTTAATTAAGAATAGGAACATGAAATGACAAGCTCATGTGAATTGGTTTTAGGTTGATGGATCATGATTATGCATTCATTGGTTACTTATCAAGGTTCTACAAGTAAAGTTGAAATTCACATGATCACATGTGATAAGCAACTAGGGTTTTAGAATTGAAACAATTTTGAGATGATCACATGAACTAATGGAATCAAAGTCTTACTAAATTGAAACTAGGGTTTCTAAGTTATGGTACAACTCCTAAAATAATAATTGATAAATAGAGTTGTGGTTACTAATTACTTTGAATCAAAATTGGTAATGGTTTAACATTTTATTAATTTTTACAAGATTTAATAATTAGAGTAACTCCTATTTTGGTTTAATTAAGAATCAGGGTTTAATAATTGTTATTAGGTTTAAAACAATTAACTTGTTAACTAAAGATGTTTAAGTAAATAAGTTTTGGATTTACCAAAATAATATTGGCTTATAATATTTTCTTGAGTTATTACTTATTTAAAGAAAATGGTACATGGTAATTTGCAAATTAGGGTTTATGAATTACCACTAATAATTAAGTTAATGCAAATATGGTAAATAAGATTAATCCTAACATTTTACTTAGTTACTGAATAGTTATAATTTAATTTTGTAACTTTATTATTTATTGAATTCAATTTGCATTTTAAATAAATGAAAAGGCATAATTAATGAAGTTAAAAATAAATGGATTTTTATTTTGTCACACATTTTTGTTTTATATTTTATTTGAATAGAGTTTATTTTTATGAGCATTTTTATATATTATTTATCTTTTTCTGAGTTGAAATGAATTTTTTATGATTTTACAAAGTTTCAGCAATTTACTGGAATTTGAATTAAATGGAAATTACTAAGCATACCGGTTCACTGCCTAACCCGAGACACTGACGGGTGGGACCATTGACTGGGTCAGTTGCCACGCGGGCAACGACCAGTCAACGACGCTGACGGGGCAAGACACGTTACCCACGCCGGCGGCTTGACGCCGGCGGCCAGCGCACGACGGCGCCGCCAGTTTACGGCCTCCCGGGATGAACTACTGATGGCTCTCGACTCCCCTCGACTCGCTGAAGCTACTGGTGGTGATGGATTAGCAAAAGGCTCACCGGAGCATCGTCGGAAACGATGACCTGCGGCGGTGCTCTCCGGCGAGGAATCAAACGCGAGCTACAGATGATACCGGGAAACGAAAGTGGGCTCGAAAGATGCGGAATCTCACCGTGAAGCTCAAGGTGTGGTCGGCGACGACGATGACTGCCGGAGTTGAGCTTGATTTGACCATTGCCGGCGATGTACTGAGAAAGGGAACGACGAAATTGGATTGATCCCGAGCTCCCCTTGACGCTCTGCTCCTCCAGGATGCTCTACGAGATCAGGCGCGTTGAATGAGCTGCGCCATGGCCTCCAGGATGACCTCAATCGACGGCAACGTCATGAACTCCAACGAGGTGCTGCGGATGATTGTGGAAGATTGAGAGGGATAGAGAGAGAATTGAAGGGCGGCGAAGAACAAGGACTATACGGTGATGATCTCCACCTATTTATAGGCTGAGGGAACCCTCGAGGCTTCGACACGACGACGGCGACGGGCAGGAGGTGGCGGTCTCTGGATGATCTAGTCTGGCGAAGATCTTTCTCCTGCGGATAGACTCGGACGCGAGAGAGATTGGGCGAGGTTCTGAGAGTACTGACGACGTCCGAGACGAGCTTATCAACGACGAGGACGTGGCCTACTGGCGCAAGCTCGCTGTCGACGCCGGGGAAGAGAACGAAGACGATGGCCTCCTCTCGCACGATTTTTGAAGCACTTGAAACGGTATGTGGGTTGTTTTCGTTGGTGGGCTGGGCTAGTACTGGGCTGTCGACGTGGTGGTAATGGGCTGCTACGGTACTAAGGTCCAGGTAAGTTTCCCTCCACTTCTTATTTCAAATTTTCATTTCCTTTTTCTATTTTTTTATTTACTGGTTTGAATTCAAATTGAATTCTGTTTTGTTTTACAGGTTCTAAAATATTTGAGTATTAAGATAATTTGATAATCATGTTTACTGCATTGTTTTGTTGTTGAACAACCATTTTATAATTGATTAATTTTAGTTCTTATGAGGCACAAGTTAAAAGTGCAAATAGATATGAATTTTAGGGTTCAATTCCATTACTTTAAATTTAGGAATCAATTCTGTTTTAAAAGATCTGAAATTGAGAACATGTGCATGGTGAACATATTATATTTTGCAAGTGTTTAACCATATTGATTACTCACATATAAATTAATTATGGCTAGGGTTTAACAAATGGTGAAGGAAATGGGATTGGTTCATGATTTTATGTGAATGATGGTTCTTAGAGTTTAAGAAGATGGTTGGATTCACTCTATGTTAAACAATTTTGCTTAGCAAACTACTACTTGAGTTATTTAAAATAGATCCTAAGCTCATTATGGTTAATTCAATTGCTCTGGTGGTTATTCTATTTTATAAACTACTATTTCATTTGGTTCCCAAAGCAAGTACTTGGGAAGCAAAATAGAATTGAATATTGGTTCACTCTACTCACTAAAGGCATTTAGTCCTAAGTATAGATGGCTTGATTTATATTTGTGATCCATGATACACAAGTGGGGACATAATATTTTATGTGGGGTGGATACTACATGAAAGGTTTAGGGTTTTGCATAAGCTTCACTAAATTGAAGTATAACTAGGCATGAGGTATGGCAGGGTTCTAATTATAATCCAAGTTAATCCATGGGTTGGAATTCAAATGTAGTTTAGGGTTTAAGTAGTGATCACCAATGTGATACACAACTAGGATTAGAATATGAGCATAAGCTTTGGTTATGTTTCACTAATGGAACATGGCTCTCATCTACAAGATTAAAGGTTGGTTTAAACAAGTAAGATGTAATACTACTCTAAAATTCTCTAGGATAGACATGGCTATGGTTAGCATCTATAATCTCTCTCACTTCTAAATGTCTTGTAATAGCCTAAGGTCCTACTCAAGATATGATGATATGATCCTCTAAATATATGGTTTGCCTAGGGATTCTACCTTGGTATTTTCTGTAGCTTGTTCTTCAGGAAATCTGATAAACCTGCATCTTGTGGTATGCCTCCACCTCATAGCTTCTTCATCTTGATCCTAGCTAATTCACATGGAAGGTCTCAAGTGTTTGGTTTCCTTGTAGCATGGTACAAGATGTCCAAATTGATGAAGGGTGTGGCTCTATTTATAGGCTTGGGCAAGCTCTAGTATCATGACACATAGGTGGTGACTCTTGTGTTGGTTAGATGAGTAAGGTGCTTGGTTGTCATGCCCTCATCCATAGCAATCCTTTGAGCATGAGGTGGCATAGCTTGGAAAGCAAGTCATGTAGATATTTTCATCCTATGTGGCAAGATCATTATCCTCTCATATGATTTATTTTTGGATAGCCAAGTGGCATTTGTTACTAAATATCTTGTGGATGGTTTTATTATTGTGGATGAGTCACTATATCATATTGGATTGGATTTATATTATAATATTGATCAAAAGATCAAGGTTGAAGGTTATTCCTCAAATTTGGATAGTTGGTGTTTGATTTCACCAAGGCATGATCATATGAGTTTCAAAATACTCATAGTCAGTTTGATTCAAATAGTTTGAACTATAAATCGTGATGTAAATGGATTTAGTTTTATGATATTCCATATATTTAATAAGTTATGATTTAAATAAGAATGTGTGGCTTTTATGCACTTTAGACCCTGTGGTTTACCATATTTGGTAATAAGTTTAGAAGTGAATTAATTTACACACAAAGGTAGTTGCCAACTTTTAAGTGTTAATAAGTTAGGCTTCGATTCTTAAAGAATGTGTTGATATAAATCTAATTCTATTTGATCTAATCCATAGATCAAATCATCTCTACCCAAAACAAGGTTTTAGCAAAGATCACAGTGAAGTTTATAGCGCTTGACTTGATGATCTACTTCAGTTCCAGCAAGTCAAGTAAAACTTCAGTTACTGTGGTAAGTTTTATTTGAAGCGCGAAAATTCCCCAGATTTTCTATGCATGAATGCAATGCACACTTCGGTGTTCTCTCATTTTGTAGCCTCTAAACCTGGGATATTACAGCCTCTCCCCCTTAAACTGAACTTCGTCCCGAAGTTCGAACGCTCTCATGTTTCGGAATGTTGAAATGTCTTGAACAGATCACCATCCTTCAACTCCATGGTGATCATATTAGATATGATTGATTATATCTCTGGTCCAGATCCTTCCGGAAGTCTTCTGATGTCTGGCACTGATACTTTCTTTTATTTTATGATTTCTTCCAACACTCTAAGCTTATAGGCTTACTATCCAAAGATTCTTGGATTAAGACATCTTATTGCGTTAATGGACTTTACTAATGGTTGTGGTGACATCTTCCTATTTGGGTACTTAAAACTTGGTTCTATCAGCTGCGATGTAATATGGCACTATGGTGTATTAGCTGCGATGTCCAAACCTTAATTCTAAAAGATTCATTTAAGGTAGGGTATTGTTTTCCCTTACTACCATAACGAAAGTAATGGTACTTCGTAAGGTATTTACAATAGGCATGGTCCTGGCAGTTTAGTCCTACGAATGGATTAGACTCATTTAGTCCATCCAATCATGGCTTCTAGTTTATACTAGTTATCTTCCTTTTGGTTTCTTTAGGTTCCATGAAAGGAATCTTTCTAATAATCATTAGTGTTGGTATGGTCAAACTCCTTCGGTCTTAAGCCTTCTTAAGCTTTGATTGTCCTCCGACATCTTCTTCCTCCAACTTCATTATCTAAGGCTTACTTAAGTTCTCTTGGTTTCGAGTAATTACAATTACCCACTCAAGTTAAGGTCTAACCCTTACTTCCTCGAGATATGAACCTCGGCTTCTGGTCTAACAACCTCCTGAGAGTACTTTTATATGGGTACTTTCGAACAACCTTATAAAAATAAGATCGGACTTCCTCTCAGTTCAGACCTTCTTCTTTATCTATCACACTACAAATAATATCTTAATACTTCTCCTTCAGCCTTCCTCTCCCCCTTGGAGTTTACTAATGATCTTCAAACTTCCTTTCTTCTAATCATTAAACTCCAAGGTTAGAAGATTAGTCTTGGTCTAGCGTATAGTTTGTACTTTTCTAAAGTCTCACGAAGAATTCTTTGCGGTGTATCCACACAATTGTGGGTATCCGATGTGAATCTTCCGACTAAATGTTTACCAACTACGAGATACCAGCTGTGAAATACTAGCTGCGGAATTCCCCTCTCTTTTAGGGTAAAGAAATGTTCAGGCTGTGGGCTATCTGGTACCAGCTACAGACTATCTAGCACCAGATGTGGCTTATTGGATACCAGCTGTGGCTATGTTATGGTTTTAGTCAATATCTACCTACCAGCTGTGGCTACTTACATAGTTTTAATTAAGATATACCTCACTTTACATTCTTTCTCTTCATGATTATCCTATATCAGCTGCGGTCTTATTATACCAGCTACGACTTCACTTGTCTATTTTCCTTCTTCCAGGGTTTGTTTTGTAAGAAAACCACTTGTTGACACTATGAAAATAGTATTGTAAGTGACTTCACTTTCATTCCCTTCTTCCATAATGAATACGGCTCCACTTCTACTGCTCCATATTCACTATTTTTCTCACTTTCATGATACTTCCATGTTGAAGTACTCCTTAATTAAGGATAAAAATGAGTTTCGATTGGTCCTTCCTTCAGATTGTTGTGGTTGCTTCCCACAATTTTTTTTACTTCCTTCTTCAAGTGAACCTTCATCTTGTCTTCAAATCTTCAGAATTCGTCACTTCCTTACATGAATACCTTTACCCTCTAGACCTATAACATCAAGTAAGAGCTTGATATTGCAACATGCATTTGCATATCAAAGTCAAACTTCATGTATGGATCTAGTCAATCAATGAAGATTCGAGAAAATCCAAGAAAATCCAGCTTTGTGCATACAATACACATCTTTATATGCCTGAATATAATAATTGGGTAAGACATCCCTAAACATCAGGATCAGATGTGTAGTATATAACACCACATAAGATAGGTTTAGGTTGTGATACTTAGCACAATACGTGAATTTCTACTAGTGGTCTCAACATTTATCTTAATTGCACATTTGCAATGAGACAAACTTGAAACAAAATGGCCTGGGATAGTTGAAGTTAACCTAGTTTTCTTTGGAAGTACTAACAAAATAGGCTACCATATATATGTGCTATTGAAGACTACTTCCTATAATACAATTAGTTCTAACATGTCTACTCTAAACACATGATTGTTTAGAATATACCACCTTTAAACTCTAGGATTTCTCTATGTGATATGCTCTAAATAAGCCTTCTTTAAATTAAGGACTATGGTTCTAACATTCTTGACACAGTTTCCAGGATTTTAAGGCCTAAGCTTTCGAACTATTCCCTAAATCCTACTCCTTATCATCCTTTTGTTATCGTACTTATGATGTTCTACTCCATCATACCATGATTCTCAAGTGAATCATATATGAGTACCTAGTTTATTATTGAAAGTAGACTCATGTAACTCCTATCACTCTTCCTTACCTCCTATGATTGACTCATCATAGACATATACTACCTTATATAACTTATCTCCCTTACTTAACATCAGTCATTTGACATTTTTTTAATGACTCTTACTTAACCATAAGTTGCGTTGGTATACTACTTCCAATAGGATATCTTCCTTGTGGTTGTATCCTCTCTTTGGACTACCATGTTTTGTATACCAACTGTGGTCTACTACCACCAATTATCTTAAGCTTCAATGGTGTTCTAATTATTTGGAATGAAGACAGATAACTAACTAACTTTACTTAAGAAAGATAGATAAGAAAGATTGACTCAAGTGTGTCAGGATTATTCTCAAGTGAATACCCATCTCAAGTCAAAAGAATAGTTGGTTTAGCATAGTTGGCTTAGCTAAATCCCTTCCTATAGACACTACCAAACCTATAGGTCTCCTTTAAAGGGTTTTAATCCTAGGGTCAAAGCATTTGCTCTGATACCAGCTGTGGTGACCCAGCGTACCACTGCATGGTGTAGTACACAAGTCGTTGACATAACACAAGTGAAACACCGTTCCACTCATATTAGATCTCTCAGAGTGGTACAACAGAAACATATGCGAGTCCAAGGTATGTCTATAGAAGTACACACGAGCTGTTTACATAAGATCAACACAACCTCCTACTTTACAGTGAGGTAAAACTTCAAATAAAGCTCCAGAAGAACGACTCGTAATGTATCTTATTGCTAACTCAAGTTTAAGAGCTACTTGGCTTGCTATAGAATCTAGCTACTTAGGTGCTATGATTAGGGAAAGGTTCCCTTCTATTACTAGTCTAGGTTTCCATTATAGCTGATGCAGAAGTTGACTCCATTGACTTCTTTGATTGGATTCTTCATCTTGTTGCAGTTGACTCCCTTGTCTTCGAGTTCCACGGTAGTTTCTCCTTCGGTGCCTTGATCTAAGAAGGGGGTTCAAATGAGATAGAATGAGTACGAGTGTACTCAGCAAGTTCATATTAGGAAATATATGTATCATGCACTAGCTACAGCCATAGACCAGAAAGTCATAGGCCAATGCAAGTTTTCATAAACATTTCTTCAAAAGGTTTATTTTATTCTGAAAACTATGCCCGTCAGTCTTCACAGGTTGACTAGAACTTCGTGGAGTTCCTTTCCTGCCGCGTTCGCAGTTCCTTCCGAACGAGGGAGTGACAGTCCACAATTCTTGATACCCTCTGCGAGAGGTGCGGTACTTTACGCCAGATGAGATCTTAACCATGTTGCCGGCCGAGTGGGGGTCCCCGTCGACACTTCCTTGGGTGGGAGGCCCGATATAAGATCCAAGCCAATCACCGCCTTCTCCGCGACCACCGCAAACCCACCCTTTTGTCCAACCGTACACCTCCAAAGAGACTTCCCCGATAATACGGCTTTACTCATGGTGTACTCCGGACAATCCATCATAGATCGTAGAGCCATCATCACTAATGGATGGGGATTTAAAAGGCTATCCCAACCTACGGCAGTGCCTCCAACACCCCGCCGGCTCTACCAATCCGTTGGCGTGCAGAAGGGAAAAGATACAGCTGACTTCCCCAGAGCCATTATAGATCTTATGGATAACGCGATATGTACGGCGCTAGAATCACTGGACGGCATTGGTAATTAATCCTAGGGTGATATAACCCATGCAATGGAACCTCCACCATATCAACACATACCATGGTTCCATTGCCCACCACATAGTCATATTCATAATTGTAAAATAATACTTTGATTTTCAATGCATGAGTGATAAGTATAGTACTTTGCATATAGTTTGATACAAATAATCAAATGACATGAGCAAGCGATGAACTTGCCTTTCTTGACTGCAAGATTATGCAGGCAAAAGCTTCGATACGTGATAACTCCAAATGCTGAAATACCATCATCGTCTGGTAAGGACAATATTTAAAGAACTATCAAAGATGCTATAATGCATAGTATGAGATGCAATCGTCCCGAGCGTAACCTAACCTCAATGATTTAGGATGTATGAGTTGTAAAGATTTCTTTAGGGTTGGTTGCATTTTTAGAATGGTTCTCAAACAAGGTTCTTATTAGGGTTTGGTTATATTAGCATCATAACCAAGTGATGTAAGGCATCATAACAATCATACACATAAGAATAGTGATGGAATAATATGTAAAGAACAGTTGTCAATTTTAAGTTCTACAGAACATGGTTGATGATTATTTATATTATACTTCAAAAGAATAACTTTTGAAGAACATGTTCTTTAAGAAACATTTAGTATTTCAAAGAAGGATAGGGCTTCTAAGGTTTGATTGACATTTCTACTTCAAAAGAATAACTTTTGAAGAAACAGGTTAAATAAGAATATGAACTACTATGCATAGGAGCTATGGCTTTCTAGGGTTTACTATTGAATTCATTTAGTTCCACTAATAAGAACTAGTTGGGTGCTTTAATTAGAATGGGTTTATATGTAACAAGTATTGGTAGAGTTATTACTATGGTTGATTATGGTATCCTATCAAAGGATGATGGTAAAGATGGTTCTATAAATTAGCTACTAGGGTTTACTATGGTTTCTCATTTGCTTCACTAAATAATCACTAATAGTTTCTAAGCTAAGTGACTTATCATTTCCTAAGTAGGGTTTAGTTGATTAGGAGCATGTGATGTGATTTGCTACACAAGGTTGGTATTAGGGTTTATCATCATGGTTTAACTAGGGTTTGATGGTTGAGGTTAATCCTAATGGTGTGGTATATAGAATATTGTTCAATGCTACTAATTCAATTAATAAGTTAGGGTTTATACCTAGGTGATACTAGTAAATCATATAGGTTTTAATTAAGAATAGGAACATGAAATGACAAGCTCATGTGAATTGGTTTTAGGTTGATGGATCATGATTATGCATTCATTGGTTACTTATCAAGGTTCTACAAGTAAAGTTGAAATTCACATGATCACATGTGATAAGCAACTAGGGTTTTAGAATTGAAACAATTTTGAGATGATCACATGAACTAATGGAATCAAAGTCTTACTAAATTGAAACTAGGGTTTCTAAGTTATGGTACAACTCCTAAAATAATAATTGATAAATAGAGTTGTGGTTACTAATTACTTTGAATCAAAATTGGTAATGGTTTAACATTTTATTAATTTTTACAAGATTTAATAATTAGAGTAACTCCTATTTTGGTTTAATTAAGAATCAGGGTTTAATAATTGTTATTAGGTTTAAAACAATTAACTTGTTAACTAAAGATGTTTAAGTAAATAAGTTTTGGATTTACCAAAATAATATTGGCTTATAATATTTTCTTGAGTTATTACTTATTTAAAGAAAATGGTACATGGTAATTTGCAAATTAGGGTTTATGAATTACCACTAATAATTAAGTTAATGCAAATATGGTAAATAAGATTAATCCTAACATTTTACTTAGTTACTGAATAGTTAAAATTTAATTTTGTAACTTTATTATTTATTGAATTCAATTTGCATTTTAAATAAATGAAAAGGCATAATTAATGAAGTTAAAAATAAATGGATTTTTATTTTGTCACACATTTTTGTTTTATATTTTATTTGAATAGAGTTTATTTTTGTGAGCATTTTTATATATTATTTATCTTTTTCTGAGTTGAAATGAATTTTTTATGATTTTACAAAGTTTCAGCAATTTACTGGAATTTGAATTAAATGGAAATTACTAAGCATACCGGTTCACTGCCTAACCCGAGACACTGACGGGTGGGACCATTGACTAGGTCAGTTGCCACGCGGGCAACGACCAGTCAACGACGCTGACGGGGCAAGACACGTTACCCACGCCGGCGGCTTGACGCCGGCGGCCAGCGCACGACGGCGCCGCCAGTTTACGGCCTCCCGGGATGAACTACTGATGGCTCTCGACTCCCCTCGACTCGCTGAAGCTACTGGTGGTGATGGATTAGCAAAAGGCTCACCGGAGCATCGTCGGAAACGATGACCTGCGGCGGTGCTCTCCGGCGAGGAATCAAACGCGAGCTACAGATGATACCGGGAAACGAAAGTGGGCTCGAAAGATGCGGAATCTCACCGTGAAGCTCAAGGTGTGGTCGGTGACGACGATGACTGCCGGAGTTGAGCTTGATTTGACCATTGCCGGCGATGTACTGAGAAAGGGAACGGCGAAATTGGATTGATCCCGAGCTCCCCTTGACGCTCTGCTCCTCCAGGATGCTCTACGAGATCAGGCGCGTTGAATGAGCTGCGCCATGGCCTCCAGGATGACCTCAATCGACGGCAACGTCATGAACTCCAACGAGGTGCTGCGGATGATTGTGGAAGATTGAGAGGGATAGAGAGAGAATTGAAGGGCGGCGAAGAACAAGGACTATACGGTGATGATCTCCACCTATTTATAGGCTGAGGGAACCCTCGAGGCTTCGACACGACGACGGCGACGGCGGAGGTGGCGGTCTCACGGATGATCTAGTCTGGCGAAGATCTTTCTCCTGCGGATAGACTCGGACGCGAGAGAGATTGGGCGAGGTTCTGAGAGTACTGACGACGTCCGAGACGAGCTTATCAACGACGAGGACGTGGCCTACTGGCGCAAGCTCGCTGTCGACGCCGGGGAAGAGAACGAAGACGATGGCCTCCTCTCGCACGATTTTTGAAGCACTTGAAACGGTATGTGGGTTGTTTTCGTTGGTGGGCTGGGCTAGTACTGGGCTGTCGACGTGGTGGTAATGGGCTGCTACGGTACTGAGGTCCAGGTAAGTTTCCCTCCACTTCTTATTTCAAATTTTCATTTCCTTTTTCTATTTTTTTATTTACTGGTTTGAATTCAAATTGAATTCTGTTTTGTTTTACAGGTTCTAAAATATTTGAGTATTAAGATAATTTGATAATCATGTTTACTGCATTGTTTTGTTGTTGAACAACCATTTTATAATTGATTAATTTTAGTTCTTATGAGGCACAAGTTAAAAGTGCAAATAGATATGAATTTTAGGGTTCAATTCCATTACTTTAAATTTAGGAATCAATTCTGTTTTAAAAGATCTGAAATTGAGAACATGTGCATGGTGAACATATTATATTTTGCAAGTGTTTAACCATATTGATTACTCACATATAAATTAATTATGGCTAGGGTTTAACAAATGGTGAAGGAAATGGGATTGGTTCATGATTTTATGTGAATGATGGTTCTTAGAGTTTAAGAAGATGGTTGGATTCACTCTATGTTAAACAATTTTGCTTAGCAAACTACTACTTGAGTTATTTAAAATAGATCCTAAGCTCATTATGGTTAATTCAATTGCTCTGGTGGTTATTCTATTTTATAAACTACTATTTCATTTGGTTCCCAAAGCAAGTACTTGGGAAGCAAAATAGAATTGAATATTGGTTCACTCTACTCACTAAAGGCATTTAGTCCTAAGTATAGATGGCTTGATTTATATTTGTGATCCATGATACACAAGTGGGGACATAATATTTTATGTGGGGTGGATACTACATGAAAGGTTTAGGGTTTTGCATAAGCTTCACTAAATTGAAGTATAACTAGGCATGAGGTATGGCAGGGTTCTAATTATAATCCAAGTTAATCCATGGGTTGGAATTCAAATGTAGTTTAGGGTTTAAGTAGTGATCACCAATGTGATACACAACTAGGATTAGAATATGAGCATAAGCTTTGGTTATGTTTCACTAATGGAACATGGCTCTCATCTACAAGATTAAAGGTTGGTTTAAACAAGTAAGATGTAATACTACTCTAAAATTCTCTAGGATAGACATGGCTATGGTTAGCATCTATAATCTCTCTCACTTCTAAATGTCTTGTAATAGCCTAAGGTCCTACTCAAGATATGATGATATGATCCTCTAAATATATGGTTTGCCTAGGGATTCTACCTTGGTATTTTCTGTAGCTTGTTCTTCAGGAAATCTGATAAACCTGCATCTTGTGGTATGCCTCCACCTCCTAGCTTCTTCATCTTGATCCTAGCTAATTCACATGGAAGGTCTCAAGTGTTTGGTTTCCTTGTAGCATGGTACAAGATGTCCAAATTGATGAAGGGTGTGGCTCTATTTATAGGCTTGGGCAAGCTCTAGTATCATGACACATAGGTGGTGACTCTTGTGTTGGTTAGATGAGTAAGGTGCTTGGTTGTCATGCCCTCATCCATAGCAATCCTTTGAGCATGAGGTGGCATAGCTTGGAAAGCAAGTCATGTAGATATTTTCATCCTATGTGGCAAGATCATTATCCTCTCATATGATTTATTTTTGGATAGCCAAGTGGCATTTGTTACTAAATATCTTGTGGATGGTTTTATTATTGTGGATGAGTCACTATATCATATTGGATTGGATTTATATTATAATATTGATCAAAAGATCAAGGTTGAAGGTTATTCCTCAAATTTGGATAGTTGGTGTTTGATTTCACCAAGGCATGATCATATGAGTTTCAAAATACTCATAGTCAGTTTGATTCAAATAGTTTGAACTATAAATCGTAATGTAAATGGATTTAGTTTTATGATATTCCATATATTTAATAAGTTATGATTTAAATAAGAATGTGTTGCTTTTATGCACTTTAGACCCTGTGGTTTACCATATTTGGTAATAAGTTTAGAAGTGAATTAATTTACACACAAAGGTAGTTGCTAACTTTTAAGTGTTAATAAGTTAGGCTTCGATTCTTAAAGAATGTGTTGATATAAATCTAATTCTATTTGATCTAATCCATAGATCAAATCATCTCTACCCAAAACAAGGTTTTAGCAAAGATGAAGTTTATAGCGTTTGACTTGATGATCTACTTCAGTTCCAGCAAGTCAAGTGAAACTTCAGTTACTGTGGTAAGTTTTATTTGAAGCGCGAAAATTCCCCGGATTTTCTATGCATGAATGCAATGCACACTTCGGTGTTCTCTCATTTTGTAGCCTCTAAACCTGGGATATTACACCCATGCGCCACAAAAATAATAATTTTGTGGCACACCTGCCCATGCGCCACAGAAAGTTTTATTTCTGTGGCGCACCAGGTGCGCCACATAAAGAGAAAATCTTATTTCTGTGGTACACCGGCGGTGGTGCGCCACAATTTTTTTTTGAATTTCAAAAAAATGGCGGCCAGATCTACATCTAGATCTGGGGCCGCCGAATTTTTTGAAATTTTGCCGAAAGGTCGCCGGAGGTGGGTGGTTGGGTGGGTTGGGTTAGCGGGTGGGTGTGGTGGGGTGGGTGGTGGAGGAGGTGGTGGTGGTGGAGTAGGAGGAGGTGGTGGTGGTGGTGGAGGAGGAGGTGGTCGCCGGAGGAGGAGGAGAACGTGGTGGTGGTGGTGGTCGTGGTCACCGGAGGAGTTCGTCGGAGGAGGTCGCCGGAGGAGGAGGAGGAGGTCGACGGAGGAGGAGGTGGTCGCCGGAGTAGGAGGAGGTTGTCGGGTGTGGGTGGAGGAGGAGAATGGAAAAGAAGGGAGGAGAAAGAGGAGAATGGAGAAAGAAGAGAAGTGGAGGAGGAGAAGGGAGAAGAGAAGAAGGAGAAGTGGAGGAGGAGGCCCCCGAAATTCAAAATTCTGCACTAGAATTCTATGGCGCATGGGTTTATGGTGCGCCACAGAATTGTTTTTTCAAATTTTCTATTTTTGGAGGAAAATATCTTGACTTTGCCATAACTTTTTACTCTTTTCGAATTTGGCGATTCAAAAAACTGTCCAACTGAGCAAGCCTGGGTGAATTTGGATGTATAATTTTCATGGGAATATTTTGATATATTATGCTTTTTTTTTCGAGTTCGTATGCAACCAGGAATCCGGTTTGATGATTTTTCAACGCAATTTTGTAAAAAAATCGAAATTCATATTTGTTAATTTTTAGTGGTACTAAATGAAATAATACATGGGCATCTCGGAGGATTTTATTTTTTGAAATTTCTATCTATTTTTTTTTTGTATTTTACAGTGCTAAAAAAGGCGATCCACGGGGGCGTGGAGTTGCGTGGGGAGCAAAAAAAAATTCTATGGCGCATCGCAGAAATGTGTATTTTTCTATAGCGCACCAGGGCCAGTGCGCCACAGAATGTCTTATTTCTGTAGCGCAGCAGAGCCAGTGCGCCACAGAATGCCTTATTTCTGTGGCGCACCAGGGACAGTGCGCCACAGAAATAGCGAAACCAATGATTGGGGCTGAAAGGGTGTGGGCCCCACCGAATTTCTGTGGCGCATGAGATTGGGGTGCGCCACAGAAATAAGCTATTTTTGTGACGCACCGTCTCTGGTGCGTCACAGAAACTGTTTCTGTGGCGCATGAGTAGCTGGTGCGCCACAGAAATAGAATCCCATCTATAAAGCTTTTCCTACTAGTGCATCTCCGAGTTGATGTCAATGTATGCTTGTTGATCCTCTAGGTTGGCCTCTTGGTCTTCTCGTGAGATTAGTTTCTCAGTGTGTCACTAGTGTTCATCATTATCCACGGTGACACATGGCCTAGGGTGAGGAGGATGCTATGGAGCGAGGGTATTAGTCCTAAGGTGGTGGACTGTCATTATTCCCCGACTTTGTTGATGGGCTAGGGTGGATGTTGGTCCAAGGCAGCACCAGGATGTCCCTGGTCGACGTGCCATAACAACATGTGGCTCGCTGCTTGCAGTGGATCTAGCAATGGTGGAGTCTCGGCGCATCATTGGAATTTAGCGGCGGCCGCTAGTTTCGGCAAGTGCAGGAAATCGTAGAGATGTTTTGTATTTTTTTTTATCCTTTAGAGTTCCATCATGGTATGTCTTATAGTTTCCACCTTTATAGTTTCATATAATTTTATTTTCTATTGATAATAAACCGTTGTGGTTGCTTAAAAAACCCAATGATGACAATAAGGACTAACAATAAGGAGTCTTTGAAGTTTTCAGGTTTTTCTTTGAAGTATTGCGGTTTTGAGTTGTGGTTGTTTACGATTTCCTAAGGTGTAGTCCTCGTGTATGACACAAAGATCGAGTTTCCAAGTGCAAGAGTTTTTACCGAACTATCCAACAAGATTCCCCAATCTCGTTTTGGAGATTGACGGGGGCACGAATCCTCACCGCTTGTTATATTACCATCTCGAAAGTGGCTTGAAGCCATACAACAAGATTCTCAATCTCACGCCCGCCTGTCTGCCTTTGCCATGGGAAACATCAGCTCCTGCTTGGTTAAGCCCCCCGTGCCGGCCGAGACGTCGTCGAGATGCGCGACGCCGACCGCCACCGCGGCGCACAATTTCATCGTAGAGAACTACTCGCTGCTGCTTGACGGCATGGGCGTCGGCAAGTTCGTCAGCTCGACCAAGTTCAGCGCCGGTGGCAACAACTGGAACATCAGATTCTACCCTGACGGCGACGGCCGTGAACCGGGATACGCTTCAGCCTTCTTGCATCTCGTAGGAGGGCCAGGACCAACCCACGTGAAGGCCAAGTTCACTTTGAGTCTGCTGGGAAAAGATGGTAAAGTATACAAAGATTCCAAACCTGTGAGCATCGCGCCGACCTTTGAGAGAGGGGGAGTTAATAGTACCTGGGGCGTCATCAAGTTCGTCGAGAAGTCCATGCTGCAAGAAGCAGACTGCTTCACCGTCAGGTGTGATTTGACCGTCCTCAAACAGGCCGTCGTGCACAAGATGTAGCCAGATCTTCCCATTCTGCAATTACCACGCTGCCATTAATTATTTTGCTTCTAAAAACCTGGTTGTATAGATTCTTATAATACTAGACAATCTCAGCCCATGTTGTTTGAGGTTAGCGGGAAGGGGCTGTATAGGAGCAAGCCCCGTAAGACAATTTGTGGTGTTATTGTGCTCCAATGGATATGTGTATTTTTGTGCATCTTCACTTTTCTGTCTCATTAAGTTGTATGACATGTACAATTTCGCTATGACTGGTGAGAATTTGAGTGCGTTGCGTCCCGGAATTATGTGAATCCAAGAAAAGTTCATGTGATAGCTACATGTTTAATCTCAATCCTTTGTGCTAAATCTGAATATCTAAATCGTGCAATCTTCTCGCATCTAGGTTGAGTCCCCAAGCCATCTGATGTCTCCATGTTAGGGTTCAAGCAGGCTTAGAAGGAATCATGATTAATTGTAGGCATTGATTAAATAACTGGGCCCTTATCTAAGAACTAGTTGAATGCCCGTGCGTTGCTACGGCTTTCCTATTTTTCTCTTGCTGTATGGATGTAAATATGATGCATGTGAACTTATGTTGAGAAGTTCAGAAGAAATAGCATACGATCTGTCTATGAACCGAGCATGGCAAACCAAAGAACAGTGCTAGGAAAGTTTACAAAAAAATCAGAGATTCAGTCCTATTGTATTTTCTATGCTCGGCTGGTGTTGTGGCACTCGATTGATCAGAGCGCACGGTGGCGAGGGCCATTCTCTCAATTGCGCTAGCATAGTTGTTGTCAGGCAGTAGACTTCGGTAACATGCTCCGCTAGATTTCCTCCTTATACGATGGTATTCGCCGGATCAAGCAAAAATTAGATTTGAAGAACCATCTGAATTGGCAATCATGTGAAATTGGGACCTCACCCTCGTGGATCAGCAGACAATAGTTGTTGCTTCCTTCGCGATAATTAAGGGTGTGATACATAAACTTCTCCGGCATACCTTATCTTGAACCCTTGTCTTTTTTGCCACTTGCACTTCAGATTTACATTAACCTCCATGCATGATCATGGAGACACCAAGAAATATACATTATTTTTTTTAAATTAAGAACACACTATGCAAGATCCTCATACACCAACATGTAATCGTGATGTCACATGTCACAAAGTTGACACAAAAAACAAAACAAGGACAAATGTTTGAGCAGATGATGCAAGAGGTTGACTTTGACAACTGAAAATTCTCTGCTAAGTGTTTTTAATTTCACTAAACAAAATAGGTTTATGTATGCCAAAATTGACTAACCTGTAATATTTAGCCTTTCCAAAAATAACAAGTGCATAAGATTTACTGAATATTTCTCGTAAAACTTGAGAAGCTCAAGTCTAACGTGCTCGCCCTCTCTTTGGTTTCGTTTCCAACGTTTCCAAATTTTCTGATGTTTGGATGGCATAATTTCATGATTCGAACTCTTGAAGGAGATCTTTTATAGGGATACACAACATGATATGAAAAATGAATGAACAATTTACATTCTATGTAAGTGAACTAAAAAATGTGATAGATATATTTGGTATACATACGGTTTAGGTAGTCTAGGATAGAGATATATCTTGTGTCTTGTCTTGCACTCCAAGATGATCCCTGTACGCCTATATATACTCGCCCATGAGGCTCAATACAACATCCAACATATTCCGCATATCTCTCTCCCTCTCTATCCTTCAACATGGTATCAGAGCGGCGCCGATCCTAACCTAGCCGCTGCCCAAGCTTCCGCGCCGCGCCGCCCCCGGGGAGGTCGATCTCCATGATCTACTCCGGAGGCCGCGCAACCCGTACGAGGGTTCGTCCGCCGATCCGTTGATCCGCTGCCCTCGAGTCTTTTTTTTTTCCAATATGTAGATTGGTTTTCTTTTTGCGTCGCCGGTCGCTCGACCGGCGTTTTCTTTTTTGGTTTACCGATCATAGATCGGATTGAGTCGCCCACCGTCGCCATCACCGCGCGCCTCTACTCCGACAACGGTGTCGATCTACACCGGCCATCTTCACCAACCGCACGGCACAGCCGCACGTGCCGCACACGGGGCGCCCCTACGTGCGACGCCGCAGGCTGTCTCGCCCACGCGGTCTCCATCGCTGGTCCATCTTCGCCGTCATCGCCCGGGACTACATCGACAACGCCGCCATCGACTTCGATCTGCGCATCGTCCACGCCATGGCACATGTAGCGCCGCCGTCGGTCTGATCAACCGACCCCGCGCACATCTACGCCAAGCAATTCCCCGAGCACGCACCTACCACCGATCAAGCAAGGGTTGCTGCTGCGTCGCCCCTTCGGGCCGCAGCGTCGCGGCCTTTGGTCCACGCCGCTAGCCGCTGCCGCACCGGCTGCACCAGCTCCGCGCCGGCCGCCCCGGTCGCTAGGCCGGCTGCACCGGCTGCCGCGCCGGCCGCCCGGTCGCTAGGCCGGCTGCTCCGGCTGCCGCGCCGGCTGCCCCTCCACAACCTCGTCCTCGACCCCTGCCGCACCCTCTGCTGCGGCTACAGCTACGCCGCCCCCTCCGGCCGTGCCGTTGCTGCACGCGGTCGCCTTCACCGTTCCCCGCGCGTCGATGTCCGAGGCCACCACAGCGCCGCCCCTTCGGCGCGGGTCGCCTCCATCCGCGCATGGTCTTCGTCACGCCGCTGGGTCTTCCTCGCCTACTTCGTGTACCGCCGCCGTACCCCCACCCCCGGTCGCCGCTGGGCTCGCCAACCACTTCAGGTCGCGCTGGGCTCGCCGACCACCGCAACGCCCGTCTAGGCGTCCAACATGACCACCCCTGGTCACCGCTGGATTAGCCGCCTTCTACGTCTCCAACCGTCTCGACTTCGTCGCCCGTGCCATCGCCTCGTCCCCGTCTACACCAGCTGCTACTCTACTCTGAGAACCGCGGGCAGCGTCGGCATCTCCGTCGATCTGCGACCGCGATGCTTCCGGAGGCCTCCTCTGCTAGTCCCTCTGACACGGCGATAAGTTCATGATGGTCCCTGCCCCTCGCATGCCCGGTACTAGCAACACCGGAAGTGCCTTCGTCCCCGACACGTTCCCGAGTCTGGCAAACTCGCGCCGGACGTCTCGTCTTCATCGGCTTCAACAACGTCTTCTTCGGCATCGCCTCTACGACTGCCTCGACCGCGTCACCGACTTCTTCTATGTGTACTCGGTTCTGGCAAAACCGAAGTATGCCTTCGTCCCCGACGTGCGCCTGGTTCTGGCAAAACTAGGGCCGCTCCTCGTCCTCGACGGCTCGGACTGCATCGACTTCGGCATCGACAACCTCCACGACTGCATCGACGCGTCTCCGTCACTCTCCTCGCGCACTACGCGCTTGCGGCTACATCGACACCGGCACCCGCCCACGACATCGACCACGGCACCCCCTTCGCGCGGCTCCCTCGACCAAGGTTGCAGCACCCACGCTCTCGGGTGCCTTGACATCGGCATAAAGGGCTACCACCTCGCTTGCGCCTCACCAGCCTCCTCTCCAGTCCAAGCATCCGCGACGCAACTCCGTCCACGACGTTCCCGCTACGACTGCGGGGGAGTGTCAGCCTTCTGGGGTCCACTTCGGTTTATCTCCAGTCTGACCATCCGCGACGCTACTGTTGTTCACGTCACTACCGCTACGACTGCAGGGGAGTGTTAGAGATATATTTGGTATACGTACGGTTTAGGTAGTCTAGGATAGAGATAGATCTTGTGTCTTGTCTTGCACTCCAAGATAATCCATGTACGCCTATATATACTCGCCCATGAGGCTCCCAATACAACATCCAACATATTCCGCATATCTCTCTCCCTCTCTATCCTTCAACAAGGGTGAAACACATATGAACTGAAACATCATATTGTTTGCATAAGTAGTACAGAGATACAACAAAAATCATAATGAGATGGATGACTATTAAAAATGTCCGAACATCAAGAATTTCTTACAAGTAATGAATTGGTGGTAACCGATATGCGTGATCCTTTGAAGCCAGATCCTTTTGAAGCCATTAAAAAAAGTCAAAACTGAAGTAACAATGCAGCAGCGCTGAAGGGGTATATATACAAGGTACTCGGCGAATAAATATCGAACTTTAACTATAGGAATAGCTTACATCATGAAAAAAAATGGTTATATGGACCTTGTAAATACTGAGAACAAAGGGTCGAAAAGAAAACATTAGCTTTCGCAGTTTGTGACGCAGATATAACATAGTGCTGCAAGATAGACTATCCGAAGTATCTGACTAAGAAGACAGAGATGGCACAATCCTTGATGGTGTGTTCAGTCCCTGCTCTATGAACTCTACTATTTCTCTACCATGACCGTGCTCCTTACCTTTTCCGCTGCTGCCACCACTTCCTGGAAATTTAGAAGCAGTACATTCCTACAGTGCAAAATCTAGCTATTTCTGAAAAACCAAACAACTCTAGTCTGATTTTATTTTGCTTCTTTGACCCAGCTGCGAGAATTGATGCGAAGGAAAGTATTGTTGATTAGATTAGTAAACCGCTAAGTCATATGTGAGATTATTCATGGTTAATAAACCATTACAGGAGCAACCTAACATGTTCAGTGGTCAGGGAAAGCCCCATATTTTCTTCTTCAATCAAATAGTAGCGCTTCTAATTATCAGAACAAAGAAATTAGGGGCATTTGAGCAAATCTTTTGTTACCGATGTACATGGGTCTCGTCCCTCCATATCTGGCATGAAAACACGTATGACAGTCCAAATGTAAAACTGTGAACCTAAGAAGATATACCACTTTGAAGATGGAAAAAAATAGCGCGCTATTTCAACGCTAATAGCACGCTATAGCATATCTGGAGAGCCGACGCTACGCTATTTCGGCGCTATAGCGCGCTATTCGCGTTAATAGCACGCTATAGCATGCTAATAGCGTATTTTTAGACTCACGCTATTTTGTTATAGCGCGCTATTTTTTCCTTGAATACTATAGAACCTGTAAACAGCGGCAAATGATATTTGACAAATGATTGTACCTTTTTTCGATAAAGGGCGATTTTATTACTCAAGTTCAAGCAATACACCCAGCCTCTGCATAACTAAGATGCACACAGCCGTTTAAAGGTTCACAAAAGTACAACCAGGTGCACATGAAAACACATGAGAACTTTGTGTGATAAAAGCAAAACGCTAGACCGTAGGAGGCAAAATCCTTCGACTATGCAGCCACCCATGTTGGGTAATAAAATCCTTCGCCGTTTCCTCCAATCGTGTAGACACCTCCGTAAATAGGTCGCGGTCCTCCAAACGCTGGAGCGACGACCATGAACGGAGCAACGCCGTACATCTGTAAATGACCTGCATAAGAGAAGAGTTTTTATTATCAAAAACCTTGCCATTTCTACATAGCCACAGCGACCATATAACTGCTATCGCTCCCACTCTGATAAGAACTTTAAACCTAGCATCCACTCCATTTAGCCAATTGCCAAAAATATTTGCCACGCTTTTTGGAGGATATAAGGTAGAACCTATCTGAATGATTGACCATATAGATCTAGCGAACTGGCATTGAAAGAACAAGTGTTTTATTGTCTCCTCTTCGTGACAGAAAACACACTTCGTACATCCATGCCAATTCCGCTTTGCAAGATTATCTTTAGTAAGAATAACCCCCCGACGAAGGTACCAGGCGAAAACTTTAGTTTTTAGTGGTATCTTCATCTTCCAAATAGATTTATAATTAGGTACCGGTTGAATAGGTTCAATTAAGGCAGAGTACATGGAACCAACAGAAAAAACTCCGTTTTTTGTAAGATTCCAACGAAACTCATCTGTTCCTTGTCGCAGTTGGACAGAAGCTAATCTTTGCATTAGCTCATTCCAAGAGTTCAAACGAGGACCATTGAGATCACGCCTGAATGTCACAGACGGAGGTGATGTTTCCATCACCTTTTGTATAGTATCATGCTTATGTCTCACAATATTGAATAGGGCTGGATATTGTTCACGGAGAGTGGTTGTTCCCAACCATATATCCTCCCAGAACCTTATCTCAGACCCATCCCTAATGGAGAAAGAACCATGTGGAAAGAAGTATTTCTTAGTTGCCATAAGACCTGCCCAAAAATGCGAATCTCCTGGCTTCCAAATAACCTGAGATATTGCCTTTGAGCCAACATACTTTCTCCGCAGCAAATTTTGCCATACACCATCCTCAGTTAATAACCGAGCTAGCCATTTCCCTAGCAAAGCTCTGTTCTTAACCTCCAGATCATGGACCCCAAGTCCACCTTGATCTTTGGGACGGCAAACGACACTCCATTTTGTCAACCGGTATTTTTTCTTCTCACTATCCCCTTGCCAAAAGAACCTAGATCGGAAGAAGTCCAATCTATGTAGGACTCCCTTAGGCAACTGGAAAAAGGAAATCATATACAGTACCAAGTTTGTGAGTACTGAATTGATGAGAACCAATCTTCCACCAAGAGATAGTAACTTTCCTTTCCAACTACTAAGTCGTTTCTGAAGTCTTTCCTCAACGAGCTTCCATTCAGCTATAGTGAGCCTCCGGTGGTGAACCGGAATGCCTAAATAGCTAAGCGGAAAACTGCCCAACCCACAACCGAAAAGTTCGGTATATAGGTTTGCCTCGTCTTGGGCTTCGCCAAAGCAAAACAATTCGCTCTTATGGAAATTTATTTTGAGACCCGACAGTTGCTCAAACGCTGACAAAATTAATTTCAGGTTTGTAGCTTTCTGTATGTCATGATCCATGAACAGAATTGTGTCATCGGCGTACTGAAGAATTGATAAACCTCCGTCAACTAGGTGAGGTACCACTCCTTCAATTTGACCATCAACTTTAGCACGCTCAATTAAAATTGCCAACATGTCCGCAACAATGTTAAATAACATTGGAGATAGTGGATCACCTTGTCGTAAACCTTTTTTTGTTTGAAAGTATCGTCCAGTATCATCGTTTACTTTGATGGCGACACTTCCTCCAAAAACAAAGTTATTAATTAAAGCGCGCCACTCTTCCGAAAAACCTTTCATACGGAGTGTTTGTTGAAGAAACGACCATTTGACTTTATCATAGGCTTTTTCAAAGTCGATTTTAAGGATAACTCCGTTCAACTTTTTGCGGTGCAACTCATGGATTGTTTCATGCAATGTAACGACTCCATCTAGGATATATCGTCCTTGCATGAAAGCAGTTTGAGTAGGTCGCACAACATGATCTGCCACCGAGTTTAGCCTAATAGTAGCGACTTTGGTGAAAATTTTAAAGCATACATTTAGAAGGCAAATTGGTCTAAATTGTTGGATCCTTTCCGCATCATTAACTTTAGGGAGCAGAATTATTTCCCCAAAGTTGATTCGGAAAAGGTCCAACTGTCCAGCATGGAGCTCAACGAAGAGAGCCATCAAGTCGTTCTTAATGAATTCCCAGAAGTTCTGGTAGAACTCTGCTGGAAATCCATCGGGACCCGGTGCCTTATTGAGTTCCATTTGGAAGACCGCTTTTCTCACCTCCTCTTCTGTGTAATGATTCGTAAGAAAAGCATTTTCTTGAGGCGACACCTGAGGGATATCATTTATCCTAGATTCATCTAAAGATATATCTGATTCCTCCGGTGCACCGAAAAGACCTTTATAATATGATGTAATATAAGACTTGAGCTGCTCATGGCCCTCAATCAGACCCTCATCTTGCGATAGAGAATGAATACGTTTCTTCCTGTGTCGACCATTGGCGACACTATGGAAGTATCTCGTATTTGAATCTCCTTCAAGAATGAATTGGGCCTTAGCTCTTTGGTACCATTTGAGTTCCTCTTCTCTCAGTAGTCCAGCTAACTTTGCATTGTATTGACTCTTAAGTTCAATTTCTTGCGTAGTTAATGGGCGTACTTCGGCGCTTGCCTCTAAATCATCAATTGATGAAGAGAGAGAGAGTTTCTCCTGCTTAAGCCTTGACTAAGTGTCTTGCCCATCCACCAAGGTATCTCCGAACCGATCGAAGTTTGTTATTCCACCTTTGAATGGGGGTAGACCCAGCGACCGGCTGTTCCCATACCTTCTTAACCATATCTGAGAATCCATCCCTATACAGCCATCCAAGTTCAAATTTGAACGGACGACGGCGCTGAGGTGTTGGAATTCCAGTGGAAAGTAAGATAGGAGCATGATCCGACAAAGATACAATCCGAGGTAAAACTCGTAGCGACACGAGAGGGAATTTCTCTGCTCAGTCCGAATCCATGAGTACTCGGTCTAATTTTTCATATGTAGGTTCAGGAAGACTGTTAGCCCAAGTAAAGTATCTTCCAACCGTTGTCACTTCTCTTAAGTCCAAACTGTCAATGACAGCGTTGAACAGAAAAGGCCAATGGTTGTCAAACCTTCCTTTGCTCTTTTCATGAGGGTATCGCAGCAAATTAAAATCACCACCTATAACCATAGGATATGGATTATCTTTTGCTAGATTAACCAACTCCCGAAGAAAAGCAGGCTTAAAGTTATCCTGTGCGGCCCCATAAACAGAGACCAAACTCCAAATGAAATTATCTGACTTATTCCGAATGTGAAGTTTTATGTGAAAATCTCCACCCGAATTATCCAGAATTTCCATGGTTGAAGATCGGACTCCTATCAATAGACCGCCGGAACGTCCCCTAGGTGGACGGGATACCCAATCGAAATCTTCCCGCACGATAGGCGATTTAGAAAATTCGTTGAGTAATTCCGTTTACCTGTCTCGGAGATGGCAACAAAATCTAAAGCATAGTCTCTGATGGATTCAGCGATGTGTAAGTGTTTAGCAAAGTCTTGGAGACCTCTGCTATTCTTAAACATGCCATTCATTTAGAAACTGTTGCAGATTTTGTCACTCTAGCCTTTTTATTAGGCCATGCGTTCCTTTTAATATTGGAGGCTCTGGATTTGCGATTTGTTGCTTGTAGTTCGAAGCACGAACCAAGCATCGCGTCATCCGTTCCTACCTCCAGAACCTCTCCAACAATCTGTGTGAGAAGCTGGCCATCCGTAATGGCGTACGCTTCGTCATCATCAACATTAGTCGGAGAGGAAGTAGACTTAGTTCCAAACATAGGAGTGAATTTTAATCTATCAAACTCCAAATGTTTTAGAGCTTTAGTCGAAACAGAAATAGTATCTAAAGACGAACCCAAGGAGACTCCAACACTATTCAGTTTGGCGGAAACCTGAGGTGTAGAGAAAGATAAAAATGATTTAGTGCATTTATCCATACCCTTAGAGTCGAGGTTAGTCGCCGCTTTACGGCGCATTGCCTTGGCCATGGAGTCCTCATCCGTGTGCGAAGCACCGTTAGGAGCGACTCCGTGGCGCGTACTCCGACGTGTTGGAGTGTGCACACCGGCGCTCGAAGTATGGGCACCCTTAGAGGAGGGTAACGGCGTAGCAGGCCCCTCCTCTAAAAGAGCTCCCGCACCCACACTCGAGTCCGGGGGACCGATTGTCGAAGTAGTACGTCCCCCAAGACCATCCGAAGGAGCAGGACCTCCGCGTGTCGCCGACGAGGAGCCATGCGCGGCCACAGCAGCCGGCCCGATCGCATCCCGTCCGGCTGCACGGTGGCCTGCACCCGGCCGCAGCGGCCAAGGTCGGGCGCACGGCGACTCGCACTGGGCTGCAGCGTCCAAGGCGTAGGTGGCAACGCCTTGGACCAGCTGCCCGCCGCAAGGCCGAGGTGGTGGCCAGCCCTGCCACGATGCCGCGGCCGGGCGCGCTCCGCCACGACCACGGGCGAGGCCGGGCCGACCCAGGTGGCGACCGAGCCAGCGCAAGCTCCGGCTGCGCCGCCGGTTGCTGTCCCACCGAGCCGCCTGGCGATGTGGCGGAGACGGACGTGGAGACGATCGGTGGGTGTAGGGGAGCACGGGCGTCCAACCCAGCACCACCTAAAGACTCCGCCGAAGACGTACTCGAAGCCGCCCTCCTAGCAGCCGCTGGCGTCGTGCGTCCGAGAGTACACACACGTCCGCGCGCTGGTCTGTCGGACCTCGGGGACTCCGAAGCACCCCACACCTGATCGGTCGCAGCGCCAGGAGATAACTGCGAGCCCCGAGCCTCAAGGGTGGGACTAGTCCGCCGCAATCTTTCCACAATCTCCTTAGCCTTGGGAGTCTGTGGGCTTGGGTTGAACGGAGTGAGAGCCATGATCGCCGCGGCAGTCCGCGTGCCACCGGATGTAGAATTCCCACCTCCACCCCCCACCCCTTTGGGCGCCACCGAAGCTGATGGTACAGGTCGAACCTCTGAAGTGTCCATAGCATCCTCGTCTCCAGCATCGTTCCCATCACCTTCATCATCGGCATCATCCTTCTTAACCCAAATCAAGGGAACAAAATCGGCCTCAGGTACATAGTCCTCGGGTTCTCGGCGAAAACGAAACTCGAAGGCCTTAAGCTTAACCACTACATCAGACTTGATTATTTTTCCGGAATCTGAGATTTTCTCCAACACTTTAGCATCTATCATAGCAACCTGAATGCGGACCACTGCTCTGCGTCTGAGGCTTAGAAGATCAACATCAACTGTCTTTCCCAGTAGCGAACCCACTGCCCATAGCCCTAAGAAATGCCTAAGTGTATGAGGAACCCCATCAACATGTAACCACACCTTATGTAGCTCGAACTTGTGCGGTACTTCCGATGACTGCCAAGCGGAAATAGACATGGTGGAATTGAAACCCGGGACGGTCACCTGGATGCCATCAACCCTGTCAAGGTCCTCAAAGGAAGGGACGCTGATAAGGAACCTGAGCTCGTCAGTGGGTACAGCCTCCCACCTCCATCCTGGCCTGTCCGAACACCGTCTCGCCACCTGCTTGGCGATCACATCCGCAGGCACCACCTCTCCAACCACAACAACAAGAGCTACAGGAGACTGAGTGGGCGCAAGCGCATCATTAACCACAGAGTCTGGCATCGCCGTAAAGTAAGTCTCCAGCAGGCCAGCCCCAGTAACATAAGCTGAAGGGCGGGGCGCTCTAAGCACAGGACAACGCAAAGTCGGATGAGCAATTTTATCACAAAAGTAACAGTAGTGCTTGACCCTACAATCCTTGGTTGCGTGAGAATTATCAGAACACTTCGAACACCACACAGCCTTCTTGACCTTAGTCATCACCTTAGAACCATCGTCAAGCTCAGCAATCGCGGCGGGCTGGGGCACGGTCTGGACGACACCCTGCGTCTGCCCTTGCACCGCCACCATCGGTTGATGTGCCATGACCTGCTGCTGAGGGACTGCAGGCTGTTGCGGATAACCTTGCGGGATAAAAGGATATTGATACATATTGGGATTCCCCATCCCTTGGTGCACCTGTCCCTGCATCTGTACCGCTTGAGAATGACCATGCTGAGGAGGAGCTTGAGGTGCCGCACCACCAGGTGCAAGGCCTGAAGGAGTCCCTGCCTTTTTCTTCTTGCTTTTACGCTTCGGCGCCACACCCGGCGCAAAAGGCTGCTGTAAAGGGAAGCTTGGGGCCGGCTGCTGCTGAAACCCCTGCGCTGGCTGCTGCATGTACATAGGAGCTGGCTGCTGCTGCCCTGCCAAACCGAACTGAGGACGAGTCGGAGCCGCGAACGCCGGTTGCCCCGCAGCGAAACCGAAACCATAGTTCGGCGCCAGCGGGCGAGGAGGTCCCTGCGTCCCTGGAGCCAGGGGTACAGGGGGAGGTCGAACTTGCGCTGCGAAGCCGGGACCAGCCGGACGACCACTCCCCTGCGAAACCACTGCGGGTGCAGGAGCGGGTCCCCGATGTGGCGGCTGGGCCGCCATAGTCGCGGGAGGGCGAGCAGCGACCTCCGCGAACGAAGGGAGCCGCAGGGGCCTCCAACCTCGACGGAGAGAAGTTGACGACGAGTCCGACGAGAAGGCCTTCGATGCCAAAGCAGAACCGCCGACAGCCCCCGGCGTTGTCAACGGAGACGACGATGATCTTGGATCCGGCGCCGCCCTTGAAAACTTGGAGGAAGACGACGGGGAGGGAAGGTCGTTTGGCGAAGAAGACCTTGTGGCGCAGACCTCAGATGACTTCCCAGGAGAGGGCGAGAGCGATGGCGTCGAAGGAGGGCTTGGTGCGTCGATGGCGGCTGCTCGGTCGTGTGAGGAGGAATCCGAAATCGAGGAAGAACGATCCGAACGATCCCTCCACAGGAACCTGAGCGCATGGCCCAACCCGGCCCACGTACACCCTGCATGCGTCACTGGTCCACCGTTCTGCACCAGATTTGAAAACTCCGTAGATGCCGCCTCTTTCGTAGTAACCGTCGACGACGGCGTCCGGCAGGGGATGAAGTCGGCGATGACCGGTGGCGGGACACGGCGGCGTGGAATAGGACCCCGCCACACCCCAGCCCGAAGCTTCCTCTGCATGGCGAAGCCGTAGGGCGAAGGAGATCCGGTGCCCGCCTCCGTCCCAGCGGTCGAAGCGGAAGGATTGTCACCTGCTGACGCCGGCGAGACCTCCGCTTCTTCAGACCTGCAGACAGATGAACACCCATAAACCATACCTGCGGGGGCCGGCGAGTGTTTTTCCCAGAACCTTGACGCAGGGGTCGGATACCCGATATCCATCCAGAAATCTTGAGCTAATTCCTCGTCGGACCTCCTGCCCCGGCGCACGACGGTTGACCATTCCGGCGCCTTCGGCGATCCGATGACCGCCATAGCAGCCTCAAACGGCACATCAGATGCATCGCCGTCGGAGGAGTCCTCTCCCTCTTCGACCAAAACGCTGAACTGGGAACCCCCGCTCAAGGCAGACGCCGGAGAGGACGATCCGATCCTGCCTCGGAGACCTCCCGGAGCCAACGTGAGCCGACGCCGTCGGCTCATCCTCTCACCTTGTCCTACTCACCGTGAAGAGCAACCACACCATGAGCTACTGGAAATCCAGCGGTCGAAGCAAACGTTAACTGAGAGTTTTCAAGCAGCAGGAACCATGACAACACGGGGAGAGAAACAAGCAGCTCGGAAATCCTGATCAGTACCAAAAATGATTGTACCTACATGCTCTCATGTGTGGAAGAGGTCCCGTAGGAACCTGAAACAGCACTGGGACCACAAAATTTAAACTGCATGCCTCAAAGTTAGCTTACCTTGGTGGAGAAGCACAACAAACTGCAAGATGCAAATGTCAAATATTGGCATACAAATGTGAACTGAACTGGTTGACAGCAGAACAAACTAAATTGAGGAAAAAGCTTGAGTTAGGGGCAAAAGTAACATGCCAGTTACCACCAGGGAGGTCCAAGCTCGGCCAGCCGCTAAAATACAAATTCAAAAATATAAGGAAAAGCAGAAGTGCGGAACCTATAGTCGATAGATTTGTTGTTGCTAGTGACCAGTTCCTCTTCCTCCTGCAACCTCAGTTCCTAATCTTTGAACGTGTAAATGAAGCATTGCCAAGAAAGTCGAGCACGGCTGTCACTCCATGATCAGAAGAGATGTTCAATATTGACCAGAAACCAGAAGGTCAGGTGTGGGGCAGAAGGAATCAATGAACCCATCAAACCCATAAATAAGATCAGTGATGCGCCGGAGGTACGGCGAGAGAGGCGAGTACCTAAGGACTGACCTGACGTGCTGGTTAGGATGTCCGCTGTATGGTGGGGACATTATTCAGAGGAAGCACTGCCGGCCACCACCATCGCCGCAAAAAAAAAATATTTTCGTCAAACCAGATTTGGAGACGTGGTCTGCAAGTGAGGTGGCCGACCCAAAATGTTATTCCTTGGCTGCCGAAGCTGTGTGCAACCGCCCCGCATTTTGGTCGCCGATAGAGCAGCGATGCGAGCAGGGGATATGCATTCGCATTGCGGTGTCGTCGGGAGGAAAATGAGGAGACTGCGGGAAGGGCACTTGCCGTGGTCGGGAGCTCAATCGACAACGCTGCCGCGCGGGCTCAATCGCCGAGGCCGCAGCCGCAAGCTCCGTCGAGGCCGCCGCCACTGTAGCGAGCTCCGTCGAGGCCGCGCCGCGAGCTCAATCGCCGAGGCCGCCGTCGCGAGCTCCGTCGAGGCCGCCGCCGCGAGCTCAATCGCCGAGGACGCCGCCGCGAGCTCAATCGCCGAGGACGCCGTCGCGAGCTTCCTCGAGGACGTCGCGAGCTCCGTCGAGGCCGCCGTCGCGAGCTCCGTCGAGGCCGCCGCCGCGTGCTCAATCACCGAGGCCGCCGTCGCCATTTTCTCACGAAGCTCAGCTCGGTGTAGCAATGTGTGCAGGGGAACTCCTCGAGCAGTCAGAACAAAAGTGAGGGGATAAGGAAAGTTTAAGAAAAGAAAAAAACGAAAATACATTATTAGAGAGGTGGGGCCTGCCAGGACAGGTGTCTTTTAATTATTGGACCTGCAGTATAGTGCGTGCAGGGCTCCCTGCAGGAGAGCCGAACCCGGAACAGAATGGTAAGGTAACGTCGAACGAGGTGGATGTTTGTTTTATGATGATCCCAAATTTTAGCCCGGATTGCTTTGATAGATCCCATGTTTGCTTTCCGGTGATTTACTTCCACGTTTTCTTTCCCGTGATTGGTGTTCGTTGTCCATATTTATATAAATTACCATGATTGTAGCGATCCTCTGATTGATTGGTATATAAAATTTCCTTAACTCATGATTACAAACGTATTGGACGCGCATGCGATCGGGCGGAGCTGATTCTCTGAATGTTTGATGGGCGTTGAATTCGAGGGTTGAGATTGCTACAATGTTTGATGTCAAAGTGACACACCATCCCCAACTCCAATATAAATAGTAAAGATTTGTCCAAGAGAAATTAATGTGTTACTAGAAAATATTCTTTGAAACGGTTTTGCCAAATCCAAGTCAGCTAAGACTTTCTTACATCTAAGTCCGAGACTTTCTTACATCCACTAGTGGAAAATAGGGCTTCCGTGGGAGCCATTTGTCGCGGGCGCGCCTGCACCCGCGACAAATGGGGTGGCCACGTCGCTCCGAAGCCGGCAGAGGCTTTTGTCGTGGCCTTTTGTCGCGGGCCGTATTACGACCCGCGACAAAAGGGGTCGGCACCCCTTTTGTCGCGGGTCGTAATATGGCCGGCGACAAAATGGCCATGCCTATATATATATAGACAAGCAGCCAGCTACCCCCTACCTCATTTTTTCCTTGGTGGTGAAGGTGGAGGTGTATGCTAGCTCATTTTTTCTACATGTGCACAAGAGGTGTTTGATGGAATGCTTGTGAGAGGGATGCCACTTGGTTTTATTTGATAAGATTTCTCCTCTTTTTGATCCTAAAAGGTTAGCAACTATTTTCTCGACTATATATGCATAGTCCGTACAATACTAATTTTAGAAAGGTGATTGCATCTGATACATATATAATTGTACTTATGATGCAGATGAGTCATCCGTGGATGTACGGTAACCGATGTGCTCCCGCTTTCAGAGAGGGCGTGAATTCTTTCCTGCTTGTGGCCGAGGCCAACAAGTCGAAGCAAGGTTTTATGTGTTGTCCATGTCTAAAATGTAAGAACGAGAAGGATTACTCTTGCTCAAGAGACATTAAGAGCCACCTGCTTCGGTTTGGATTCATGTCCAGCTATAATGTTTGGACCAAGCACAGAGAAGAAGGGGTTATGATGGAAGACGGCGATGAAGAAGAAGATAATGATGACCAATACCGATCTATGTTCTTTGAATGCGATGATACCGCAATGGACGACAATGAAGAAGAAGGAGGTGAAGAACAGGCATCAGATGATCCTGTTGATGATGATCTTCGTCGGGCCCTTTCTGATGCAAGAAGAGACTGTGGCACGGATAAGGAGAGGTTGCAGTTCGACAAGATGTTAGAGGACCACCACAAATTGTTGTACCCAGGTTGTGAAGATGGGCAGAGAAAGCTGGGTAGCATATTGGAATTGCTGAAATAGAAGACAGAGGTCGGTGTGACTGACTCGGGATTTGAGAAATTGATGATAATATTAAAGAAGTTGTTTCCAAGAAATAATGAATTGCCCGTCAGTACATATGAAGCAAAGAAGGTTGTCTGCCCTCTAGGATTAGATGTGCAGAAGATACATGCATGCATTAATGACTGTATCCTCTACCACGGTGAGAAGTACGAGAATTTGAATAAATGTCCGATATGTGGTACATTGCGGTATAAGATCAGAAAAGATGACCCTGGTGATGTTGAGGGCGAGCCACCCAGGAAGAGGGTTCCTGTGAAGGTGATGTGGTATGCTCCAATAATACCACGGTTGAAACGTTTGTTCAGAAACAAAGAGCATGCCAAGTTGTTGCGATGGCACATGGAAGAACGTAAGAAAGACGCGATGTTGAGGCACCCCGCTGATGGTCGGCAATGGAGGAACATCGGGAGAGAGTTCCCGGATTTTGCAGGTGAGGCAAGGAACTTATACTTTGGTCTAAGTACAGATGGCATGAATCCTTTTGGGGAGCAGAGCTGATCCACGGCCACTGCCCATGACTTTATGTATCTACAACCTTCCTCCTTGGTTGTGCATGAAGCGGAAGTTCATTATGATGCCAGTGCTTATCCAAGGCCCAAAGCAACCCGGCAACGATATTGATTTGTACCTAAGGCCATTAGTTGATGAACTTTTGGAGTTGTGGGCCAAACCAGGTGTATGTGTGTGGGATGAGCACACCGAGCAAGAATTTGACCTACGAGCGTTGCTATTCGTAACCATCAATGATTGGCCTGCTCTTAGTAACATTTCAGGACAGACGAACAAAGGATACAACGCATGCACACACTGTTTAGATGAGACTGAAGGTAAATATTTGGGAAAAAGCAAAAAAGTTGTTTACCCGTACAATCGCTGTTTCCTTCCGCGCAAGCATCCCTTAAGGAAAAAAGGCAAGCATTTCGATGGCGAGGCAGACAACCGTCCGAAGCCTGTCCCCCGTAGTGGTGCTGATATATTATTTGACATGGTCAAGGATTTAAATGTTATCTTTGGAAAGGGTCCAGGCAGTCGACCTGTTCCGAAAGATGATGACGGACACGCGCCCATGTGGAAGAAGAAATCTATTTTTTGGGAGCTAGAATATTGGAAAGTCCTGGAAGTCCGCTCTGCAATCGACGTGATGCACCTGACCAAGAATCTTTGTGTGAATATTCTAGGTTTCCTGGGCGTGTATGGGAAGACAAAAGATACACCAGAAGCACGGGAGGACTAGAAACAACATAAAGGACTAAACGGCAATCATCCAGGGAAGTTTGAAGGGCCTGGCAGCTACGCTCTTACCAAACAAGAGAAGGAGATCTTTTTTGAAGCCCTATGCAGTATCAAGGTTCCGTCTGGTTTCTCGTCGAATATAAAGGGAATAGTAAATATGAAGGATAAAAAATTCCAGAACCTAAAGTCCCATGACTGCCACGTGCTTATGACACAATTGCTTCCGGTTGCATTGAGGGGACTTCTACCAGAAAATGTTCGACTAGCCATTGTGAAGATATGTGCATTCCTCAACGCAATTTCTCAGAAGGTAATGGATCCAGAAACTTTGTCAGGATTACAGGAAGATGTGGTCGAATGTCTTGTCAGCTTCGAGTTGTTGTTCCCACCATCCTTCTTCAATATTATGACGCACCTCCTCGTTCACCTAGTTGAAGAGATTAGAATTCTCGGTCCTGTATTTCTACACAATATGTTCCCCTTCGAGAGGTTCATGGGAGTTTTAAAGAAATATGTTCATAACCGAGCTAGGCCGGAAGGAAGTATCTCAAAGGGCTACGGAACGGAGGAGGTCATTGAGTTTTGTGTTGACTTTATTCCTGACCTTAAGCCGACTGGTGTTCCTGAATCTCGGTATGAGGGGAGGCTGATGATACGTCTCCGACGTATCGATAATTTCTTATGTTCCATGCCACATTATTGATGATATCTACATGTTTTATGCACACTTTATATCATATTCGTGCATTTTCTGGAACTAACCTATTAACAAGATGCCGAAGTGCCGATTCTTTGTTTCTGCTGTTTTTGGTTTCAGAAATCCTAGTAAGGAAATATTCTCGGAATTGGACGAAATCAACGCCCAGGATCCTATTTTGCCACGAAGCTTCCAGAAGACTGAAGAGGAGACGAAGTGGGGCCACGAGGTGGCGACACCATAGGGCGGCGCGGCCCAAGCCCTGGCCGCGCCGACCTGTAGTGTGGGCCCCTCGTGTGGCCCCCTGACCTGCCCTTCCGCCTACAAATAGCCTTCGTCGCGAAACCCCCAGTACCGAGAGCCACGATACGGAAAACCTTCTAGAGACGCCGCCGCCGCCAATCCCATCTCGGGGGATTCAGGAGATCGCCTCCGGCACCCTGCCGGAGAGGGGAATCATCTCCCGGAGGACTCTACACCGCCATGGTCGCCTCCGGAGTGATGTGTGAGTAGTCTACCCCTGGACTATGGGTCCATAGCAGTAGCTAGATGGTTGTCTTCTCCTCATTGTGCTTAATTGTCGGGTCTTGTGAGCTGCCGAACATGATCAAGATCATCTATCTGTAATTCTATATGTTGCGTTTGTTTGGATCCGATGAATAGAGAATACTTGTTATGTTGATTATCAATTTATATCTATGTGTTGTTTATGATCTTGCATGCTCTCCGTTACTAGTAGATGCTCTGGCCAAGTAGATGCTTGTAACTCCAAGAGGGAGTATTTATGCTCGATAGTGGGTTCATGTCTCCGTGAATCTGGGGAAGTGACACAAATCTCTAAGATTATGGATGTGCTGTTGCCACTAGGGATAAAACATTGGTGCTGTGTTCGAGGATGTAGTTACCGATTACATTACGCGCAATACTTAATGCAATTGTCTGTTGTTAGCAACTTAATACCGAGGGGGTTCGGATGATAACTTTGAAGGTGGACTTTTTAGGCATAGATGCATGCTGGATAGCGGTCTATGTACTTTGTCGTAATGCCCAATTAAATCTCACTATACTCATCATAATATGTATGTGCATGGTCATGCCCTCTTTATTTGTCAATTGCCCAACTGTAATTTGTTCACCCAACATGCTGTTTATCTTATGGGAGAGACACCTCTAGTGAACTGTGGACCCCGATCCAATTCTCTATACTGAAATACAATCTACTGCAATATTGTTCTACTGTTTTCTGCAAATAATCATCATCCACACTATACATCTAATCCTTTGTTACAGCAAGCCGGTGAGATTGACAACCTCGCTGTTTCGTTGGGGCAAAGTACTTGGTTTGTGTTGTGCAGGTTCCACGTTGGCGCCGGAATCCCTGGTGTTGCACCGCACTACATCTCGCCGCCATCAACCTTCAACGTGCTTCTTGACTCCTACTGGTTCGATAAACCTTGGTTTCTATCTGAGGGAAACTTACTGCTGTACGCATCACACCTTCCACTTGGGGTTCCCAACGGTCGCGTGCTGTACGCGTGTCAAGCTAAATTTATGGCGCCGTTGCCGGGGAAGTGAAGGAACAAGATTTCTAGCTCCCACGTCAACCACGCGCCAGCAAAGTAAATTTCTGGCGCCGTTGCCGGGGAGATCAAGACACGCTGCAAGGGGAGTCTCCACATCCCAATCTCTTTACTTTGTTTTTGTCTTGCTTAGTTTTATTTACTACTTTGTTTGCTGCACTAAATCAAAATACAAAAAAATTAGTTGCTAGTTTTACTTTATTTGCTATCTTGTTTGCTATATCAAAAACCCAAAAAAATTAGTTACTTGCATTTACTTTATCTAGTTTGCTTTATTTACTATCTTGCACTCTATATTAAAAATACAAAAAAAATTAGTTACTTTTGTTACCATGTCTAGCTCTGAACCTGTTACTTCTTCACCTGAAGAATTAGTCTTCACTTTTAAACAAGGGGATGAGGAGAGTTTTAAGGATGCTTGGTCTAGAATTTTTACTTCTTATCGTAAAACTGAACCTCAAATGACTCTAAGTTTGCTCCTTAGTAACTTTTATTTTGGTCTTATGATTCGCTATAGATATGCTTTGGATGCTTTAGTGGGAGGAGATTTCCTTCATTGCAATGGGGATCAAGCTTTTAATGCCATAAAGAAGTTGGTTGCATCACATGATTCAGCTAATAACTTTGATTCAGCCCTTATTAGCATTTATAATAGATTAAACAATCTCGAGATAAGTACATCTCGTTTGGATGACAACTATCACCATGTTCGTAATCGTCTTGAACAAGTTTTAGTGAACTCTAAACCTTCATTATGGGATCCTACTATTAAAATTGTTATCGGTGATCAAACTCTTCGCGCCAACTGTGATATTATGTCTGAATTTTGCCTTATACCTGAGAGCATTTATAAATCTTTGAAACTTTGGGGAGTTGATGAAGGAGGAGAAGAAATAACTCTCATTGATAACTCTGTTATAATTCCTAAGGGAATAGCCGCAGGTGTGCATACGACCATTCTTGGAAGAACAATATCCATTGATTATCTTGTTATTGAATGTGTAGGGACAGGAAAAATCACACTCGGAAGATCCCTGCTGAAACTATTGGGAGCAGTCATAGATGTGGGAGAAGGCACCCTGGAATTCACCTCTACACCGGGGGGGAAATCATATATTTCCTAAATCAAAGAGAAAGAAAAACAACAAGAAAGGTAAGGGTAAAGCCCAAGGTAAGGTTGATGCACCACCCTCCGATAACACTTGATACACACTTTCTGCGCCTAGCTGAAAGGCGTTAAAGAAAAGCGCTTATGGGAGACAACCCATGTTTTTACTACAGTACTTTGTTTTTATTTTGTGTCTTGGAAGTTGTTTACTACTGTAGCAACCTCTCCTTGTCTTAGTTTAGTGTTTTGTTGTGCCAAGTAAAGTCGTTGATAGTAAAGTTCATACTAGATTTGGATTACTGCGCAGAAACAGATTTCTTTGCTGTCACGAATCTGGGCTGTTTTCTCTGTAGGTAACTCAGAAAATTATTCCAATTTACGTGAGTGATCCTCAGATATGTACGCAACTTTCATTCAATTTGAGCATTTTCATTTGAGCAAGTCTGGTGCCTCGATAAAATTCGTCAATATGAACTGTTCTGTTTTTGACAGATTCTGCCTTTTATTTCGCATTGCCTGTTTTGTTATGTTCGATGGATATTTCGATTCCATTGATTTTCAGTAGCTTTGTGCAATGTCCAGAAGTGTTAAGAATGATTATGTCACCTCTGAACATGTATATTTTGATTGTGCACTAACCCTCTAATGAGTTGTTCTAAGTTTGGTGTGGAGGAAGTTTTCAAAGATCAAGAGAGGGAGATGATACAACATGATCAAGGAGAGTGAAAGCTCTAAGCTTGGGGATGCCCCGGTGGTTCACCCCTGCATATATCAAGAAGACTCAAGCGTCTAAGCTTGGGGATGCGCAAGGCATCCCCTTCTTCATCGACAACATTATCAGGTTACTCCCCTGAAACTATATTTTTATTCCATCACATCTTATGTGCTTTTCTTGGAGCATCGGTTTGTTTTTGTTTTTGCTTTGTTTGAATAAAATGGATCCTAGCATTCACTTTGTGGGAGAGAGACACGCTCCGCTGTAGCATATGGACAAGTATGTCCTTAGGCTCTTCTCATAATATTCATGGCGAAGTTTCTTCTTCGTTAAATTGTTATATGGTTGGAATTGGAAAATGATACATGTAGTAATTTGCTATAATGTCTTGGGTAATGTGATACTTGGAAATTGTTGTGCTCATGTTTAAGCTCTTGCATCATATGCTTTGCACCCATTAATGAAGAAATACATAGAGCATGCTAAAATTTGGTTTGCATATTTGGTCTCTCTAAGGTCTGGATAATTTCTAGTATTGAGTTTGAACAACAAGGAAGACGGTGTAGAGTCTTATAATGTTTTCAATATGTCTTTTATGTGAGTTTTGCTGCACCGGTTCATCCTTGTGTTTGTTTCAAATAGCCTTGCTAGCTTAAACCTTGTATCGAGAGGGAATACTTCTCATGCATCCAAAATACTTCAGCCAACCACTATGCCATTTGTGTCCACCATACCTACCTACTACATGGTATTTCTCCGCCATTCCAAAGTAAATTGCTTGAGTGCTACCTTTAAATTTCCATTCTTCACCTTTACAATATATAGCTCATGGGACAAATAGCTTAAAAACTATTGTGGTATTGAATATGTACTTATGCACTTTATCTCTTATTAAGTTGCTCGTTGTGCGATAACCATGTTCACTGGGGACGCCATCAACTACTCTTTGTTGAATTTCATGTGAGTTGCTATGCATGTTCGTCTTGTCTGAAGTAAGAGCGATCTACCACCTTATGGTTAGAGCATGCATATTGTTAGAGAAGAACATTGGGCCGCTAACTAAAGCCATGATCCATGGTGGAAGTTTCAGTTTAGGACAATATCCTCAATCTCATATGAGAAAATTAATTGTTGTTACATGCTTATGCATAAAAGAGGAGTCCATTATCTGTTGTCTATGTTGTCCCGGTATGGATGTCTAAGTTGAGAATAATCAATAGCGAGAAATCCGATGCGAGCTTTTGATACGTCTCCAACGTATCTATAATTTCCGATGTTCCATGCTTGTTTTATGACAATACCAACATGTTTTGCTCACACTTTATATCATTTTTATGCGTTTTCTGGAACTAACCTATTGACGAGATGCCGAGAGGCCAGTTGCTGTTTTCTGTTGTTTTTGGTTTCAGAAATCCTAGTAAGGAAATATTTTCGGAATCGGACGAAATCAATTCCGGGGATCTTATAATTTCGCGAAGCTTCCAGAGCACCGGAGAAAGGCCAGAGGGGTGCCAGGGGGGCCCCACACCCTAGGGCGGCGCGGCCCAAGGGGGGGGCGCGCCCCCCTATGGTTTGGGCAGCCCAGGCCCCCTCCGACTCCGATTCTTCGCCTATTTAAGCCATCGTGACCTAAAACTTCAACACCGATTGACGAAACTCCAGAAAGACTCCAGGGACGCCGCCACATCGCGAAACTCCAATTCGGGGGACAGAAGTCTCTGTTCCGGCACCCTGCCGGGACGGGGAATTGCCCCCGGAGCCATCTCCACCGCCGTCTTCACCGCCATCTTCACCGCCATCGCTGCCTCCATGATGAGGAGGGAGTAATCCATCCCCGAGGCTGAGGGCTTCGCCGTAGCTATGTGGTTCATCTCTCTCCCATGTACCTCAATACAATAATCTCATGAGCTGCTTTACATGATTGAGATTCATATGAGTTTTGTATCACAATTCATCTATGTGCTACTCTAGTGATGTTATTAAAGTAGTTCTATTCCTCCTGCACGTGTGTAAAGGCGACAGTGTGTGCACCGTGTTAGTACTTGGTTTATGCTATGATCATGATCTCTTGTAGATTGCGAAGTTAACTATTGCTATGATGGTATTGATGTGATCTATTTGGTTATGTTGATCTATCTTACACTATAAGGTTACTAAAATATGAACATTAATTGTGGAGCTTGTTAACTCCGGCATTGAGGGTTCGTGTAATCCTACGCAATGTGTTCATCATCCAACAAAAGTGTAGAGTATGCATTTATCTATTCTGTTATGTGATCAATGTTGAGAGTGTCCACTAGTGAAAGTGTAATCCCTAGGCCTTGTTCCTAAATACTGCTATCACTGCTTGTTTCTTGTTTCTTGTGTTACTACTGCTGCAATACTACCACCATCAATTACACGCCAGCAAGCTATTTTCTGGCACCGTTGCTACTGCTCATATATATTCATACCACCTGTATTTCACTATCTCTTCGCCGAACTAGTGCACCTATTAGGTGTGTTGGGGACACAAGAGACTTCTTGCTTTGTGGTTGCAGGGTTGCATAAGAGGGATATCTTTGACCTCTTCCTCCCTGAGTTCGATAAACCTTGGGTGATCCACTTAAGGGAAAACTTGCTGCTGTTCTACAAACCTCTGCTCTTGGAGGCCCAACACTGTCTACAGGAAAAGGAGGGGGAAGTAGACATCAAGCACTTTTCTGGCGCCGTTGCCGGGGAGGAAAGGTAAAAGGTACTCACACTCCGGACCTCGGCTACCAAGCTATTTTCCGCCATTGTAAGGACTCAAAGCTATTTCCTTTAGATCCTGCAATTGCAACTTTTTGTTTCTTGTTTACACTAGCTAGGCATAATGGAAAACAACAACAAAATTGGTGAGCTTTTTAATCTTTTTCCTGATTTAGAATTGTTTGATGCGAAAATTAAAAAACCTATGGAACCTTATTTGCATGTTAGTAGCGATGTTATTAGTATGAATGCAATTACTGCTAATGCTATGGAGAAGTCTAAGCTTG
Source organism: Lolium perenne (assembly GCF_019359855.2). Lineage (NCBI taxonomy): Eukaryota > Viridiplantae > Streptophyta > Magnoliopsida > Poales > Poaceae > Lolium > Lolium perenne. The sequence continues at coordinate 300,687,431 of NC_067245.2, read as the reverse complement.
GGGAAGCTAGTTTTTGTGATCTTTTTAGCTTCCCATCTTTAGGGGAGAAAATTTGTTCTGATAATGCTTTATCTTCCATATGCGATAACTCTAATGATGCTTCTGATATTTTGAATCCACCTGCTGAAAGTATTCCGTATAAAATACCTATGAAAATTATTGAACGTGTTATGGACAATCACTATAAAGGGGATGGAACTGTCCATCCTAGAGATCATTTACTGTTTTTGCACGAATTATGCGGGTTATTCAAGTGTGCAGGTATCTCTATGGATGAAGTGAAGAAGAAGCTATTCTCCGTTTCGCTGTCTGGTAAAGCGGCGCATTGGTATAAATTGTTGGAGAATAGGCATTCTCTTGGTTGGGAGGAAATTGCATCTCTCTTTTATTCTAAATTTTATCCTCCTCATGAAGTGCATATTGATAGGAATTATATTTATAACTTTTATCCTCGTGATGGAGAGAGTATTCCTCAAGCGTGGGGGAGATTGAAGTCACTAATGCTCAAATGTCCCATTCATGAGCTCCCCCGTAATGTTATTGTTAATAATTTTTATGCGAGGCTTTCAGGACAACACAAGGACTATCTGGACGCGTGTTCGGAGGGATCTTTCACAAGCAAGGAGGTTGAAGCTAGGTGGGATCTTCTTGATCGGATTGAGGACAACGATGAAGGATGGGAGAACGACAAAGGTAAAGAGTCAGGTATAAATTATGATTATGAATGCATTGAAGCTTTTATGGATACCGATAAATTTCGAAATATGAGTGCTACTTATGGTCTTGACTCTCAAGTTGCTGCAAATCTTTATAAAGCCTTTGCTTCTCATTTTGAATTGCCTAAAAATAATTTTGATAAGTATCATGAACCTTTTAAAGAGGCTTGCATGAAGAATGAAATTGTTGTTAATTATTGCAATAAGCATGCTCAAACTCCTAAAAATGCTATTTCCTATAAGCATGTTAATTTTTGTGGAATACATAGACCATGTGGAATTAATCAAATCAAAGATGAATATTGTATCCATCATGCTAATGAAAAAAACTAGAAAGTGGTTTAGGGCTCTAGATGATCTTGGTAAAAAAGTTTGTGCCCTCTATCCTTTTATTTGTGAAGTTTGCCATGAAGTGGGTCATTTTAATTTTCAATGCTCCTCCAATGATAATTTGAACCCAATGAGTGCTGCAAATTTGTATTGTGATGATGAAATTTCTCCTAATCAGCATGATGAACTTACTTTATTTTTGGGGTGTGAAGAACTATCGAGAAAAATCTCTTTGTTACATATGAGTGATCTTGATATTGATGATGTCCTGCATGGGTGTTTTTCTTATTGCATTGATAATAGCCATACAAATACTTACATACAAAATATTTTAGAAGATGACACCTTGCCAAAATATGATAGGACCGCTGTGTGTTTTCAACTAATTAATGAAAAGGAGGGATCCTCCCAAGTTTCTTCTATTGTTTCTGAAAGTAAATCAGGTTATGCGGACAAGCCACCCTTCAAGCCTCTTCCTCCTGAAGAAGGGAACGAGGAGAAGGAAGAGAAGAAGAAGAAGAAGGGAACGAAGAAGAAGAAGAAGAAGAAGAAGAAGAAGAAGAAGAAGGAGAATAAAAAGAAAGAGGTAACGGCGTATCCCCGCGTGAATGAGATAACGCTAGGTAACCGTAAGTATGTTGCTCCTAATGATTATTGTGATAATGAATCTGAATATGATGATCTTCCTATGCCCTTTACATACATTAGCAATCATGATTTGAATGAGCACACTACTTTTGATATTGCAAATCTCTGGGAAATTAATTCTGAAAATGATGATGATAATAATTGCCATAGTGTCAGTGCTATCCATGCTTCCTCCCATAATGATATAGAAAGCTCTAAGCTTGGGGAAGAGGTGTTTGAAAATCCTTTAGCTACTGGTCATTATGTTCTTGATACATCTCCTTCCAATAACAATGATGGTATGGATACAGATAAACCGACTGTGAAAGATAACTATTTTATTTCCTATGATGACAATGTGCCTCCGATCTCTGATGATTATTACAAAGAATGCTATGATATAGGTTCTAACTATCCTTATGAAACTTGTCATAGTCATGATTGGGTTACCAAAAACAATTCCCTTAATATGCAACTTGTTTACCATGTTCAAATTCTTGATAATAATCTTGCTCCAATTACTATTAATGAGAATAACTCTTCTTATGCTAAATTTAATGATACTTCTATGCATATGAACCATGATAAGAATGTTTTAAGTGATGGGTATATTGTGGATTTCATCAATGATGCTACTGAAAGTTATTATGAGAGAGGGAAATATGGTCGTATGCATCTTAATAATATTAAGTTTCCCCTCTTTATGTTGAGAATCTTGAAGTTACTCGTGTTTTATCCTCTTATGCTTGTCACTTTGTTCTTCATGAATTCATTTGTGTACAAGATTCCTCTTCATAGGAAGCATGTTAGACTTAAATTTGTTTTGAATTTGCCTCTTGAAGCTCTCTTTTGCTTCAAATACTATTTCCCGCGAATGGATTATTAAAACTGCTGAGCCCATCTTAATGGCTATAAAGAAAGAACTTCTTGGGAGATAACCCATGTGTTATTTTGCTACAGTAATTTGTTTTTATTTTGTGTCTTGGAAGTTGTTTACTACTGTAGAAACCTCTCCTTATCTTAGTTTTGTGTTTTGTTGTGCCAAGTAAAGCCTCTAATCGAAGGTTGATACTAGATTTGGATTTCTGCGCAGAAACAGATTTCTATCTGTCACGAATCTGGGCTGTTTTCTCTGTAGAAAAATCAGAAAAATATGCCAATTTACGTGCGCGTTCCTCAGATATGTACGCAACTTTCATTAGTTTTGAGTTTTCTGATCTGAGCAACGGAAGTATTTATTAGAAATTCGTCTTTACGGACTGTTCTGTTTTGACAGATTCTGCCTTTTATTTCGCATTGCTTCTTTCGCTGTGTTGGTTGGATTTCTTTGTTCCATTACCTTCCAGTAGCTTTGAGCAATGTCCAGAAGTGTTAAGAATGATTGTGTCACCTCTGAACATGTGAGTTTTTGATTATGTACTAACCCCTCTAATGAAGTTTATGAGAAGTTTGGTGTGAAGGAAGTTTTCAAGGGTCAAGAGAGGAGGATGATATACTATGATCAAGAAGAGTGAAAGCTCTAAGCTTGGGGATGCCCCGGTGGTTCACCCCTGCATATTCTAAGAAGACTCAAGCGTCTAAGCTTGGGGATGCCCAAGGCATCCCCTTCTTCATCGACAACATTATCAGGTTTCTCCCCTGAAACTATATTTTTATTCCGTCACATCTTATGCACTTTACTTGGAGCGTCTGTATGTTTCTTGTTTTTGTTTTTGTTTGAATAAATGCTTGTGTGGGAGAGAGACACGCTCCTCTGGTTCGTATGAACACATGTGTTCTTAGCTTTTAATTTTCATGGCGAAGGTTGAAACTGCTTCGTTAATTATTATATGGTTGGAAACGGAAAATGCTACATGTAGTAATTGGTATGATGTCTTGAATAACTTGATACTTGGCAATTGTTGTGCTCTTGTTTAAGCTCTTGCATCATATACCTTGCACCCATTAGTGAAGAAATACATAGAGCTTGTTAAAATTTGGTTTGCATGAGTGGTTTCTCTAGAGTCTAGATATTTTCTAGTAAGATGTTTGAACAACAAGGAAGACGATGTATAGTTTTATAATGCTTGTAATATGTCTTTTATGTGAGTTTTGCTGTACTAGTTCATGCTTGTGTTTGCTTCAAACAACCTTGCTAGCCTAAACCTTGTATCGAGAGGGAATACTTCTCATGCATCCAAATCCTTGAGCCAAACAACACTATGCCATTTGTGTCCACCATACCTACCTACTACATGGTATTTTCCGCCATTCCAAAGTAAATTGCTTGAGTGCTACCTTTAAAATTCCATCATTCACCTTTGCAATATATAGCTCATGGGACAAATAGCTTAAAAAACTATTGTGGTATTGAATATGTAATTATGCACTTTATCTCTTATTAAGTTGCTTGTTGGGCGATAACCATGTTCACTGGGGACGCCATCAACTACTCTTTGTTGAATTTCATGTGAGTTGCTATGCATGTTCGTCTTGTCTGAAGTAAGAGCGATCTACCACCTTATGGTTAAGCATGCATATTGTTAGAGAAGAACATTGGGCCGCTAACTAAAGCCATGATCCATGGTGGAAGTTTCAGTTTTGGATATATATCCTCAATCTCAAATGAGAAAATTATTAATTGTTGTTACATGCTTATGCATAAAAGAGGAGTCCATTATCTGTTGTCTATGTTGTCTCGGTATGGATGTCTAAGTTGAGAATAATCAATAGCGAGAAATCCAATGCGAGCTTTCTCCTTAGACCTTTGTACAGGCGGCATAGAGGTACCCCTTTGTGACACTTGGTTAAAACATGTGCATTGTGATGATCCGGTAGTCCAAGCTAATTAGGACAAGGTGCGGGCACTATTAGTATACTATGCATGAGGCTTGCAACTTATAAGATATAATTTACATGATACATATGCTCTATTACTACCGTTGACAAAATTGTTTCATGTTTTCAAAATCAAAGCTCTAGCACAAATATAGCAATCGATGCTTTCCTCTTTGAAGGACCATTCTTTTACTTTTATTGTTGAGTCAGTTCACCTATCTCTCTCTACCTCAAGAAGCAAACATTTGTGTGAACTGTGCATTGATTCTTACATACTTGCTTATTGCATTTGTTATATTGCTTTGCATTGACAACTATCCATGAGATATACATGTTACAAGTTTAAAGAAAACCATGAAACTTAATCTTCCATTGTGTTGCTTCAATGTCTCTACTATGAATTTATTGCTTTATGAGTAACTCTTATGCAAGACTTATTGATGCTTGTCTCGAAAGTACTATTCATGAAAAGTCTTTGCTATATGATTCAATTGTTTACTCATTGCATTTACATTGTTTCGAATCGCTGCATTCATCTCATATGCTTTACAATGGTATGATTAAGATTATGTTGGTAGCATGTCACCTCAGAAATTATCTTTTATCGTTTACCTACTCGAGGACGAGTAGGAACTAAGCTTGGGGATGCTGATACGTCTCCAACGTATCTATAATTTCCGATGTTCCATGCTTGTTTTATGACAATACCAACATGTTTTGCTCACACTTTATATCATTTTTATGCGTTTTCCGGAACTAACCTATTGACGAGATGCCGAGAGGCCAGTTGCTGTTTTCTGTTGTTTTTGGTTTCAGAAATCCTAGTAAGGAAATATTTTCGGAATCGGACGAAATCAATTCCGGGGATCTTATAATTTCGCGAAGCTTCCAGAGCACCGGAGAAAGGCCAGAGGGGTGCCAGGGGGGCCCCACACCCTAGGGCGGCGCGGCCTGATACGTCTCCGACGTATCGATAATTTCTTATGTTCCATGCCACATTATTGATGTTATCTACATGTTTTATGCACACTTTATGTCATATTCGTGCATTTTCTGGAACTAACCTATTAACAAGATGCCGAAGTGCCAGTTCCTGTTTTCTGCTGTTTTTGGTTTCAGAAATCCTAGTAACGAAATATTCTCGGAATCGGACGAAATCAACGCCCAAGTTCCTATTTTCACCGGAAGCATCCGTAACACCGGGAAGGACCGGAGGGGGCACTTTGGGCCCCCAGACCATAGGCTGGCGCGGCCCAGGCCCTGGCCGCGCCGCCCTATGGTGTCGTCGCCCCTTCGACCCTCCTGCGCCGCCTCTTCGCCTATATAAAGCCCCTGGATCGAAAACCCTGATACGTTCGACGAAAACCACAGAAACCTTCCAGAGCCGCCGCCACCGCGAAGCCAAGATCTGGGGGACAGGAGTCTCTGTTCCGGCACACTGCCGGAACGGGGAAGTGCCCCCGGAAGGCTTCTCCATCGACACCGCTGCCATCTCCACCGCAATCTTCATCACCGCTGCTGCTCCCATGAGGAGGGAGTAGTTCTCCATCGAGGCTCGGGGCTGTACCGGTAGCTATGTGGTTCATCTCTCTCCTATGTACTTCAATACAATAATCTCATGAGCTGCCTTACATGATTGAGATTCATATGATGATGCTTGTAATCTAGATGTCATTATGCTAGTCAAGTGAGTTTTACTTATGTGATCTCCGGAGACTCCTTGTCCCACGTGTGTAAAGGTGACAGTGTGTGCACCGTGTGGGTCTCTTAGGCTATATTTCACAGAATACTTATTCACTGATGAATGGCATAGTGAGGTGCTTATTTATATCTCTTTATGATTGCAATGTATTTGTATCACAATTTATCTATGTGCTACTCTAGCAAAGTTATTAAAGTAGTTCTATTCCTCCTGCACGATGTAATGGTGATAGTGTGTGCATCCGTGTTAGTACTTGGTTTATGCTATGATCATGATCTCTTGTAGATTGCGAAGTTAACTATTGCTATGATAGTATTGATGTGATCTATTCCTCCTACATATGCATGAAGGTGACAGTGTGCATGCTATGTTAGTACTTGGTTTAGTCTTTTGATCTATCTTACACTATAAGGTTACTTAAATATGAACATTAATTGTGGAGCTTGTTAACTCCGGCATTGAGGGTTCGTGTAATCCTACGCAATGTGTTCATCATCCAACAAGAGTGTAGAGTATGCATTTATCTATTCTGTTATGTGATCAATGTTGAGAGTGTCCACTAGTGAAAGTGTAATCCCTAGGCCTTGTTCCTAAATACTGCTATCGCTGCTTGTTTACTGTTTTACTGTGTTACTACTGCTGCAATACTACCACCATCAACTACACGCTAGCAAGCTATTTTCTGGCACCGTTGCTACTGCTCATATATATTCATACCACCTGTATTTAACCATCTCTTCGCCGAACTAGTGCACCAATTAGGTGTGTTGGGGACACAAGAGACTTCTTGCTTTGTGGTTGCAGGGTTGCATGAGAGGGATATCTTTGACCTCTTCCTCCCTGAGTTCGATAAACCTTGGGTGATCCACTTAAGGGAAAACTTGCTGCTGTTCTACAAACCTCTGCTCTTGGAGGCCCAACACTGTCTACAGGAAAGGAGGGGGAACGTAGACATCAAGCTATTTTCTGGCGCCGTTGCCGGGGAGGAAAGGTAAAAGGTACTCACACTCCGGACCTCGGCTACCAAGCTATTTTCCGCCGTTGTAAGTACTCAAAGCTATTTCCTTTAGATCCTGCAATTGCATCTTTTTGTTTCTTGTTTACACTTGTTTGACATAATGGACAACAATGAGCTTTTTATTCTATTTCCTGAGTTAAGACATGGATGGTTTGATCCGAAAATTAAAAAACCCATGGAACATGTTAGCATGAATACTTTGAACACCATTGTTGCTAATAATATGGAAAATTCTAAGCTTGGGGAAGCTGGTTTTGATGAGCATGATATTTTTAGTCCCCCAAGCATTGAGGAGAAAATTTTCTTTGATGATACTTTGCCTCCTATTTATGATGATTATAATGATAGTGGTCTTTTGGTGCCACCTACTATGGAGAGTAAATTTTGTTGTGATTATACTATGCCTCCAACACTTGATGAGAATAATAATGATAGCTACTTTGTTGAATTTGCTCCCACTACAACTAATAAAATTGACTATGCCTATGTGGAGAGTAATAATTTTATGCATGAGACTCATGATAAGAATGCTTTGTGTGATAGTTACATTGTTGAGTTTGCTCATGATGCTACTGAAAGTTATTATGAGAGAGGAAAATATGGTTGTAGAAATTTTCATGTTACTAAAACACCTCTCTATGTGCTGAAATTTTTGAAGCTACACTTGTTTTATCTTCCTATGCTTGTTACTTTGCTCTTAATGAACTTGTTTATTTACAAGATTCCTATGCATAGGAAGCATGTTAGACTTAAATGTGTTTCTAATTTGCCTCTTGATGCTCTCTTTTGCTTCAAATACAATTTCTTGCGAGTGCATCATTAAAACTGCTGAGCCCATCTTAATGACTATAAAGAAAGAATGCTACAGTACTTTGTTTTATATTTGTGTCTTGGAAGTTGTTTACTACTGTAGCAACCTCTCCTTATCTTAGTTTTGTGTTTTGTTGTGCCAAGTGAAGCCTCTAATCGAAGGTTGATACTAGATTTGGATTTCTGCGCAGAAACAGATTTCTATCTGTCACGAATCTGGGCTGTTTTCTCTGTAGAAAAATCAGAAAAATATGCCAATTTACGTGCGTGTTCCTCAGATATGTACGCAACTTTCATTAGTTTTGAGTTTTCTGATCTGAGCAACGGAAGTATTTATTAAAAATTCGTCTTTACGGACTGTTCTGTTTTGACAGATTCTGCCTTTTATTTCGCATTGCTTCTTTCGCTGTGTTGGGTGGATTTCTTTGTTCCATTACCTTCCAGTAGCTTTGAGCAATGTCCAGAAGTGTTAAGAATGATTGTGTCACCTCTGAACATGTGAGTTTTTGATTATGTACTAACCCCTCTAATGAAGTTTATGAGAAGTTTGGTGTGAAGGAAGTTTTCAAGGGTCAAGAGAGGAGGATGATATACTATGATCAAGAAGAGTGAAAGCTCTAATCTTGAGGATGCCCCGGTGGTTCACCCCTGCATATTCTAAGAAGACTCAAGCGTCTAAGCTTGGGGATGCCCAAGGCATCCCCTTCTTCATCGACAAATTATCAGGTTCCTTCTCTTGAAACTATATTTTTATTCGGTCACATCTTATGTGCTTTTCTTGGAGCGTCAGTATGTTTCTTGTTTTTGTTTCTGTTGAATAAATGCTTGTGTGGGAGAGAGACACGCTCCGCTGGTTCGTATGAACACATGTGTTCTTAGCTTTTAATTTTTATGGCGAAGGTTGAAACTGCTTCGTTAATTGTTATATGGTTGGAAACGGAAAATGCTACATGTAGTAATTGGTATGATGTCTTGAATAACTTGATACTTGGCAATTGTTGTGCTCTTGTTTAAGCTCTTGCATCATATACTTTGCATCTATTAGTGAAGAAATACATAGAGCTTGTTAAAATTTGGTTTGCATGAGTGGTTTCTCTAGAGTCTAGATAATTTCTAGTATCGAGTTTGAACAACAAGGAAGACGGTGTAGAGTCTTATAATGTTTTCAATATGTCTTTTATGTGAGTTTTGCTGCACCGGTTCGTGCTTGTGTTTGCTTCAAACAACCTTGCTAGCCTAAACCTTGTATCGAGAGGGAATACTTCTCATGCATCCAAATCCTTGAGCCAAACAACACTATGCCATCTGTGTCCACCATACCTACCTACTACATGGTATTTTCCGCCATTCCAAAGTAAATTGCTTGAGTGCTACCTTTAAAATTCCATCATTCACCTTTGCAATATATAGCTCATGGGACAAATAGCTTAAAAACTATTGTGGTATTGAATATGTACTTATGCACTTTATCTCTTATTAAGTTGCTTGTTGTGCGATAACCATGTTCACTGGGGACGCCATCAATTACTCTTTGTTGAATTTCATGTGAGTTGCTATGCATGTTCGTCTTGTCTGAAGTAAGAGCGATCTACCACCCTATGGTTAAGCATGCATATTGTTAGAGAAGAACATTGGGCCGCTAACTAAAGCCATGATCCATGGTGGAAGTTTCAGTTTTGGACATACATCCTCAATCTCAAATGAGAAAATTATTAATTGTTGTTACATGCTTATGCATAAAAGAGGAGTCCATTATCTGTTGTCTATGTTGTCCCGGTATGGATGTCTAAGTTGAGAATAATCAATAGCGAGAAATCCAATGCGAGCTTTCTCCTTAGACCTTTGTACAGGCGCATAGAGGTACCCCTTTGTGACACTTGGTTAAAACATGTGCATTGTGATGATCCGGTAGTCCAAGCTAATTAGGACAAGGTGCGGGCACTATTAGTACACTATGCATGAGGCTCGCAACTTATAAGATATAATTTACATGATGCATATGCTTTATTACTACCGTTGACAAAATTGTTTCATGTTTTCAAAATCAAAGCTCTAGCACAAATATAGCAATCGATGCTTTTCCTCTATGGAGGACCATTCTTTTACTTTCAATGTTGAGTCAGTTCACCTATTTCTCTCCACCTCAAGAAGCAAACACTTGTGTGAACTGTGCATTGATTCTTATATACTTGCATATTGCACTTGTTATATTGCTTTGCATTGACAATATCCATGAGATATACATGTTACAAGTTGAAAGCAACCGCTGAAACTTAATCTTCCTTTGTGTTGCTTCAATGCCTTTACTTTAAATTATTGCTTTATGAGTTAACTCTTATGCAAGACTTATTGATGCTTGTCTCAAAGTACTATTCATGAAAAGTCTTTGCTTTATGATTCAGTTGTTTACTCATGTCATTACCATTGTCTTGGATTGCTGCATTCACTACATATGCTTTACAAATAGTATGATCAAGGTTATGATGGCATGTCACTCCAGAAATTATCTGTGTTATCGTTTTACCTCGCCGGACGAGCAGAACTAAGCTTGGGGATGCTGATACGTCTCCGACGTATCGATAATTTCTTATGTTCCATGCCACATTATTGATGTTATCTACATGTTTTATGCACACTTTATGTCATATTCGTGCATTTTCTGGAACTAACCTATTAACAAGATGCCGAAGTGCCAGTTCCTGTTTTCTGCTGTTTTTGGTTTCAGAAATCCTAGTAACGAAATATTCTCGGAATCGGACGAAATCAACGCCCAAGTTCCTATTTTCACCGGAAGCATCCAGAACACCCGGGAAGGACCAGAGGGGGGGCACTGGGCCCCCAGACCATAGGCCGGCGCGGCCCAGGCCCTGGCCGCGCCGCCCTATGGTGTCGTCGCCCCTTCGACCCTCCTGCGCCGCCTCTTCGCCTATATAAAGCCCCTGGATCGAAAACCCTGATACGATCGACGAAAACCACAGAAACCTTCCAGAGCCGCCGCCACCGCGAAGCCAAGATCTGGGGGACAGGAGTCTCTGTTCCGGCACACTGCCGGAACGGGGAAGTGCCCCCGGAAGGCTTCTCCATCGACACCGCTGCCATCTCCACCGCAATCTTCATCACCGCTGCTGCTCCCATGAGGAGGGAGTAGTTCTCCATCGAGGCTCGGGGCTGTACCGGTAGCTATGTGGTTCATCTCTCTCCTATGTACTTCAATACAATAATCTCATGAGCTGCCTTACATGATTGAGATTCATATGATGATGCTTGTAATCTAGATGTCATTATGCTAGTCAAGTGAGTTTTACTTATGTGATCTCCGGAGACTCCTTGTCCCACGTGTGTAAAGGTGACAGTGTGTGCACCGTGTGGGTCTCTTAGGCTATATTTCACAGAATACTTATTCACTGATGAATGGCATAGTGAGGTGCTTATTTATATCTCTTTATGATTGCAATGTATTTGTATCACAATTTATCTATGTGCTACTCTAGCAAAGTTATTAAAGTAGTTCTATTCCTCCTGCACGATGTAATGGTGATAGTGTGTGCATCCGTGTTAGTACTTGGTTTATGCTATGATCATGATCTCTTGTAGATTGCGAAGTTAACTATTGCTATGATAGTATTGATGTGATCTATTCCTCCTACATATGCATGAAGGTGACAGTGTGCATGCTATGTTAGTACTTGGTTTAGTCTTTTGATCTATCTTACACTATAAGGTTACTTAAATATGAACATTAATTGTGGAGCTTGTTAACTCCGGCATTGAGGGTTCGTGTAATCCTACGCAATGTGTTCATCATCCAACAAGAGTGTAGAGTATGCATTTATCTATTCTGTTATGTGATCAATGTTGAGAGTGTCCACTAGTGAAAGTGTAATCCCTAGGCCTTGTTCCTAAATACTGCTATCGCTGCTTGTTTCTTGTTTCTTTGTGTTACTACTGCTGCAATACTACCACCATCAACTACACGCTAGCAAGCTATTTTCTGGCACCGTTGCTACTGCTCATATATATTCATACCACCTGTATTTAACCATCTCTTCGCCGAACTAGTGCACCAATTAGGTGTGTTGGGGACACAAGAGACTTCTTGCTTTGTGGTTGCAGGGTTGCATGAGAGGGATATCTTTGACCTCTTCCTCCCTGAGTTCGATAAACCTTGGGTGATCCACTTAAGGGAAAACTTGCTGCTGTTCTACAAACCTCTGCTCTTGGAGGCCCAACACTCGTTTCTGTGAAAGGAGGGGGAATGTAGACATCAAGCTATTTTCTGGCGCCGTTGCCGGGGAGGAAAGGTAAAAGGTACTCACACTCCGGACCTCGGCTACCAAGCTATTTTCCGCCGTTGTAAGTACTCAAAGCTATTTCCTTTAGATCCTGCAATTGCATCTTTTTGTTTCTTGTTTACACTAGTTTGACACAAGTATAGGGGATCGCAACAGTCTTCGAGGGAAGTAAAACCCAATTTATTGATTCGACACAAGGGGAGACAAAGAACACTTGGAAGCCTTAACAGCGGAGTTGTCAATTCAGCTGCACCTGGAAACAGACTTGCTCGCAAGAGTTTATCGATAATGTAACAGTTTTATAGCGATGGCAGTAGTGAAATAACAGCAGCGAGTAACAGAGAGACAATAGTAGTGATTTTAGTAAACAGCAGGATTAAAATACTGTAGGCACGGGGACGGATGACGGGCGTTGCATGGATGAGAGAAACTCATGTAACAATCATAGCAGGGCATTTGCAGATAATAATAAAACGGTGTCCAAGTACAAAGCAATCAATAGGCATGTGTTCCATATATAGTCATGCGTGCTCGCAATGAGAAACTTGCACAACATCTTTTGTCCTACCAGCCGGTGGCAGCCGGGCCTCAAGGGAAACTACTGGATATTAAGGTACTCCTTTTAATAAAGTACCGGAGCAAAGCATTAACACTCCGTGAACACATGTGATCCTCACATCACTACCATTCCCTCCGGTTGTCCCGATTTCTGTCACTTCGGGGCCATCGGTTCCGGACAGCGACATGTGTATACAACTTATAGGTAAGACCATAAACAATGATTATCTTCATGAAACAATAACATGTTCAGATCTGAGATCATGGCACTCGGGCCCTAGTGACAAGCATTAAGCATAACAAGTTGCAACAATATCATCAAAGTACCAATTACGGACACTAGGCACTATGCCCTAACAATCTTATGCTATTACATGACCAATCTCATCCAATCCCTACCATCCCCTTCGGCCTACAGCGGGGGAATTACTCACACATGGATGGGGGAAACATGGCTGGTTGATGTAGAGGCGTTGGCGGTGATGGCGGCGATGATCTCCTCCAATTCCCCGTCCGGCGGAGTGCCGGAAACGGAGACTTCGGCTCCCGCGACGGAGTTTCGCGATGTGGCGGCGTTCCGGAGGGTTTACGGCGACTTCGACTTCTCTCTCGTGCGTTTTAGGTCGAGGCCGATAAGTAGTCCGAAGGAGGGCGTCGGAGGCCGGCCGAGGGGCCACACCACAGGGCGCGCGGGCCCCACGGGCCGCGCCGCCTCTATGGTGTGGGGCCCTCGGGCCTCCACCTCAATTGTCCTTCTGGCTCCGTTAGTTTCTGGGAAAATAGGGCCTTCGCATAAATTCCGAGGATTTTCCCGAAAGTTGGATTTCTGCACAAAAACGAGACACAGAGCAGCTCACTGAAAACAGCGTTAGTCCGTGTTAGTTGCATCCAAAATACACAAATTAGAGGCAAAACAATAGCAAAAGTGTTCGGGAAAGTAGATACGTTTTGGACGTATCAACTCCCCCAAGCTTAGCTTATTGCTTGTCCTCAAGCAATTCGATTAACAAGCGAGCGATAAAAGAACTTTCACGAACACATTTGCTCATATGATGTATATATTCTCATGCAATGGCTAATACTCAAGCAGTTCATAATGAGATACATGCAAATAAGATCATCTAACAGCTATGTCAATCATGGAGAGGTACCAACAATTAATAAGAAGCATCATGAATCATGTATATAAGCAAGATTGCAATGTTCATAAGAGAGTATGATAAAGTGGTATCTCGCTTGCCTGTATTTGATTGGCAAAACATAAATGCCCGGGCACCTCTGGAGTTCATAGAAAGACTAGAAGTAGTGATTGTCAAAAGATAAATGCATCAAAGTTATACCACAATCAATCATATTTTGAGACAAGCATATTATACTAAGAATGATAGTTGTGCTCTCAAGATAGTGCTCAAAGAAATAATGGAGACACAACATAAAAGTAAAAGATTGACCCTTCGCAGAGGGAAGCAGGGATTAACATGCGCTAGAGCTTTTCATTTTTGAAATCAGGAGTAAAATTATTTTGAGAGGTGTTTGTTGTTGTCAACGAATGGTAATGGGTACACTAACTACCTCGCCAACCGGACTTTCAAGAGCGGCTCCCATGAATTATTGCATATTTATTTGGCACTCCTTCCAACCTTTCTTGCACAAACCATGGCTAACCGAATCCTCGGGTGCCTGCCAACAATCTCATACCATGAAGGAGCGCCTTTTTATTTTAGTTTTATTATGATGATGACACTCCCCCCAACCTTTGCTTACACAAGCCATGGCTAACCAAATCCTTCGGGTGCCGTCCAACAATCACAAACCATGGAGGAGTGTCTATTTAAGTTAATTAATTCGGGACTGGGAATCCCATTGCCAGCTCTTTTTGCAAAATTATTGGATAAGCGGATGTGCCACTAGTCCATATGAGAGTCCGTCAAAAGTAAATGACAAGGTTGAAAGCTAAACACCACATACTTCCTCATGAGCTATGAAACATAAACACAAATTGAGAAGCATTTTGAAGGTTTTAAAGGTAGCGCATGAGAATTTACTTGGAATGGTTTGAAATGCCATGCATAGGTATTTATGGTGGACACTCTGGAATAACTTGGTTTTCAGGTGTTTGGAAGCACGAGCAGCGTTCCCGCTCAGTACAAGTGAAGGCTAGCAATAGACTAGGGAGCGACAAATCAAGAGAGCAGTAACTGTCATAATCATGCTTGCGGCAAAATAAATTAACGGAGGCATAAAAGTGATACAAGAACTCTGAAGCAATATAGATCATCGAGGCTTAATTGACTTTTTGTTCAGTCATATGCATGCGTGAGCATGTGCCAAGTCGATATAAATGAATCATTCAGAGGAGGATACCACAATGCCATACTTACTTATGAATAAAACAATGCAAGCAAACATCCATGACATGCTACTCATATTAATAAATTGGAGCTAAACATGAGAGATCATGAACTACTAGACTTTATCAAATAACATATACCTCACATGAACCAACTAAGCATGCTCACATGGATGAGTATATGTACAAAAATGAAAACAAATAGAGTTCATACCAGCCTCTTACCACAATCAGATTGTCGTAGATCGTCATTATTGCCTTTTCACTTGTGTAGCTTGGATAATATGAAATGAAAACCACGCTCCAGCCACCGAAGACCATTGAACTCATAAAGAACTTTACAAACCAAAGAAGAACAGCAAATATTTTTGGTGTTTTCAAATTGCAAATAAGAACAAGAGGAAACAAACAAACAAAGCAAAATCTTTTTGGGTTTTCTTATAGCAAACTAGCAATAGCAAATAAAGTGAAACAAATGCAAGAAACCAAAGCAAACAAATGGTGAAGAGAAACAACAGAAATATTTTTGGTCTTTTTGTGTTTTGGGGAAGAAACAAAGCAAAAACAAGAAATAGCAAACTAAAAGAAACACAGAAAAGCGAGATGGCAGAAATCTGCCAAAACCTGACAGCAGTACATAAATCGATTTTTACAAAAATCTTAAGTTGCTCAGATCGAAAAGTGTTCAACTAATGAAAGTTAGATAACAACCTGGGGAACCTGCACAAAAATTGGCAGCTCAAAATGACGCTCTGGCTATTTTTGAGAATTTTTACGGTAACGTTCCAGAATCTGTTTTCAGGCAGCACTTCCCCAAATATTATCTTCCTCTCATTAGAAAACCACTCAAACGAACAAAACAAGTATGTGCAAGTATCCAGCAACCATAATATGCAAAGAATGAGTGATGCCGGTATACCTCCCCCCAAGCTTAGGCTTTTGGCCTAAGTGGAGTTCAATCCCATCGATCCCATGAAGTAGTGTCTCCGTAGTATGACGAAGATGGATCGTATTCTGGGTATGTACTAGAAGAAGCACCGGGATATGTGACGGTGTAATCATAGGAGGGCTCGACGTCCTCGGAGTCATGCTGCTGGTGGAAATCTTGTATCTTCATATGTTCATCTACCTCCTCCTTAGTGCACGACCATGACTGCCTGTCAATACTGAACAAACCTGGTTGGGGAAGAGGGATTTCCTTCTCCTCCCCATCAGAAAACAACATTCTATACACCATATTATCTAAAGTAGAATCAGTAGTAACAAAATGATGACTCTTCATAGCAACAATATCAAGTTTCCTAGGGGCCAATGGCACATCATTAGGATCAATAGGAAGATTTAGATATGTTAAAACACGCAGTGCAATAGTTCCTCCAAAAATAGGCCCCCTGGTAGTCAGGCGGCGAGCAATAAGAGCACCAAGGTGATAAGATGTTTGACCAGTAAGTGCAATATTCAAGAAAGCAAGATGGTAACTAGAAATGTTGCTAGTGTTCTCCCTACCAAGAATGCTAGTAGCAATGTAGTATGCAAAATACTTAATAGCGGGGAGTTGAATGTTCCTTATCTTGCCCCGCTGAATGGTGCGACAATCATCATCGGTGATCCCTCGGTAGAGCGCCAACAAGTCCCGGGGGTTGTCATCAATCCTACTTGCTGTACCTACAGGGGCAATATCCAAGGCACGACAAAAATCCTTCAATGGCATAGTAACAGGATTACCATAGATCCTGAATGCAACCGTTGGCTCATATTGCTTGTTGTTGAACTGGAAACTCTCGACGAAGATTTTGGTGAGCAAGTAGTATTGCTCCCTTTCATCTCCCATATAGGTGGTTAACCCTGCCCTGTTGACAAGGGTTAAGAAATCCTCCAATATCCCTGCATTCCTTAGAAAATCATAGCATGGAAAAGTAGAAGCATTAGGAGGCCCGTTGTCCTCTTCGGGCGCGAAGCTAGGCGCGATGATGTCTTCATTGTATGATCGCCTAATCCGGGTGGCGGCCCTAGAAGGCCTCCCGGTGCTGGTTGTCCCTTTCTTGAACAACTCTCCAAAGCTGAACTTCTTCATAGCTTCTCTGAAATTTTCAACAAATGATATAAAAATTTGATTTGGTGACATATAATTGAGGGAAACTACCATAGGAACTTGCTAGAGTACTAATCATGCATCAAAACTAGTTTCTACCACTTAGAACAAGCATGCAAGCTCACTAAACATGTTACCTACAGCAGCAAAATATTCAAGATATACTCAACCAAACGAAATTCTACTTGGATGGGTGGAGAAGTCACATACCGAAGAGCAAATGTGCCAAATTTCAGACAGAAATCTGGGCTGAGCAAAGAGATCGAGAAATCTGGAGCTCTGGAGCAAAAACGCGAGTGAGAGGAACTTGGTACGAGTTTTTTCGGGAGAGAGAAGGTGCTGGGAGAAAGAGATGACAAAGTGGGGCAAAGGGGGGCCCACACCACATGGTAGCGCGGCCACCTCCTTGGCCGCGCCGGCCTGTGGTTTGGCGCCCTCTGGTGCCCCACAGGTCATCCTCTGGTGCTCCCAGGTGCCTCGTCGAAAAATAGGACCAACGGTATAATTTTTGTGAATTTTTGAAAACTTTGAAAAACGCACATTTCTGGGTATTTAGTTTATTATTACTGGCCAGGAAAATTTTTGAAATCTCCATATAACTAAGGAACTTTGCAAATTAAAAGTGCTACAGCAACTAGAGCAAGTGGAGGAAGAAAGAGATGTTGTTTACCCTCTCTATGCATATAAAAAGTATTTGTTAACAAGGTTGATCAAGTCTTGCCACCAAATAAATTTTACATAGCATAAGAAGAAATAAACCTCAAATCAATCATGTTACCTTGAATTGTATTGATATGGATCCAATCACGAGAGTTTGATATTCTTCCTTAGGCTCATATATAGGACAATCAATAGTTCCCACTTTGATAGTTCTCACATTAGAAATAGTATTAACTCCACATACTTTATCAATCTTCTTGGGGAAATAGACGGTATGCTCCCTATCATCAACATTGAAAGTAACATTTCCTTTATTGCAATCAATAACAGCCCCTGCGGTGTTAAGAAAAGGTCTCCCAAGAATAATAGACATATTATCATCTTCAGGCATTTCCAACACAACAAAATCAGTTAATATCAAGCAGTTAGTAGTAACTTGAACAGGAACATTCTCACATATACCAACAGGAATAGCAGTAGATTTATCAGCCATTTGCAAAGATATATCAGTAGGTATCAACTTATCTAAGTAAAGTCTCTTATAAAGAGAAAAAGGCATAACACTAACACCGGCTCCCAAGTCACATAGAGCAGTTTTAACATAATTATTCTTAATAGAACAAGGAATAGTAGGTATACCTGGGTCGCCCAACTTCTTTGGAATTTTGCCATTGAAAGAGTAATTAGCAAGCATAGTGGAAATTTCCTCATTGGGGATTTTCCTTTTGTTAGTAACAATATCTTTCATATACTTTGAATAAGGAGGCAATTTAATAGCATCAGTCAAAGGGATTTGCAAGAATAAAGGTTTCATCCAATCACAGAATTTATTATAGTGTTCTTCTTCCTTTGATTTTAGTTTCTTAGCAGGAAAAGGCATTTGCTTTTGCACCCAAGGTTCTCTTTCATTACCATGTTTCTCAGCAATAAAGTCTTCTTTAGTATACTTTTTATTTTTAGTATGCTTCTCAGGTTCTTCTTCAACCTCTTCTTTATCAGGAATATCATTCTTATCATTATCTTTATCATTATCATGTTCATTACCACTTTCAGTTTCAGCATCAGAAATAGAAATACTATTAGGATCATTAACAGGTTCAGAGGATTCTACAACATTTTTATGTTTCTTCTTCTTTTTCTTCCTAGAATGAGTACTAGGTTCAATGCGTTGAGAATCTTGTTCAATTCTTTTGGGATGCCCTTCAGGATATAGAGGATCCTGGGTAGAGACACCACCTCTAGTTGTTACTTCATAAGCATGTTTCTCTTTAGAATTATTTCCTAACAAGTCATTTTGCACTTTAGTGAGTTGATCAATTTGCGTTTGAATCATATGAAAATGTTTAACAAGCATCTTAACATCATTGGAGGTTCTCTCCACAATATCATGCAATTCACTAATAGCTCAAGAATTTTCCATTAAATGATTCTCTACTCTCATATTAAAATTTTCTTGCTTAACAATATAATTATCAAACTCATCTAAGCATTGTGCAGGAGGTTTCGAATACGGAATATCTTCCCTAGTAAAGCGTTGAAGGGAGTTTACCTCAATCATGGATGAAGGGGGAATTATCTCACATATATCTTCTATAGGAGGTAGATTCTTCACACCTTCAGATTTAATACCTTTCTCCTTGAGAGACTTCTTGGCTTCCCTCATATCTTCATCATTCAATTCAATTAAACCCCTCTTCTTCAATATTGGCGTTGGAGTTGGTTCAGGCGTAGTCCAATCATCATGATTCCGGCTTATTTTAGCCAATAATTCTTCAGCGTCGTCTGGAGTTCTTTTCCTGAAAACACAACCAGCACAACTATCCAGGTATGCCCTAGACTCAATGGTTAGTCCACTATAAAATATATCAAGTAAATCATGCTTTTCCAAATCATGCTCAGGCCGAGCTCTAATAAGAGAGCAAAATCTCGCCCAAGCCTCAGGCAATTTCTCTTCATCTCCCTGGTCAAAATTATAAATTCTGTGCAAAGCAATATGTTGAGCACTAGCAGGAAAGTATTTGCGGAAGAAAACATCAAGCAATTCTTTTGGACTTCTAATAGAATTAGGTGGCAAATTATTATACCAAGTTTTAGCGTCATCCTTTAATGAGAATGGAAAGATTTTAGCAACAAAGTAAGTACGCATCTTGACATCATCAGAAAACAAGCTACTCAGAGTAGATAACTCAGTCATGTGTTCAACATCACTTTCTTTTTCAGTACCACAAAAGGGTGTTTTCTCAACAATAGCTATATGAGATAGATCAAGAGAAAAATCATAATCTTTATCCCTAATGTTTATAGGAGATGTGGCAAACTTAGGATCAGGAGACAGTTTATATCTAATGACATGTTCTCGCAAGCAACTTTTTAATTTTTCTTGCATCAGTAGTAGCATTGCATTTTTCAATAAAATCATCATTAAGCTCCACATAATCTTCATCAGGATCATCACTAAAATAATCAAGTTCAGGTGAACTAACAGGTGTAGTAGCATTAGGAGTTTCAGTATTTTCAATTTGTCTAGACCTAGCAATCGTAGCATCTAGAAAGGATCCCAATGAACCACTATCATCAAGCACAGCAGAACCATTATCAATATTATGAGAGTTTTCAGATTCAGCAGAAGTACCCGCATGTGAAGCATGCGGCGGTGAAACAAGTTTATCAATCACAGATGGTGAATCAAGAGCAGCAGAGGTATTCAGAATTGTACCTTTTCTTGTAGTGGATGGTAATATGGCGATCTTAGTATCGCGAGGTTTACCCATGATGGAGAATTTGCAGCGAACAATATTAATCCAAGTGAACTTCCAAATAAAGCTATGCTCCCCGGCAACGGCGCCAGAAAATAGTCTTGATGACCCACAAGTATAGGGGATCGCAACAGTCTTCGAGGGAAGTAAAACCCAATTTATTGATTCGACACAAGGGGAGACAAAGAACACTTGGAAGCCTTAACGACGGAGTTGTCAATTCAGCTGCACACGGAAACAGACTTGCTCGCAAGAGTTTATCGATAGGTAACAGTTTTATAGCAATAGCGATAGTGAAATAACAGCAGAGTAACGAGAGACAGCAGTAGTGATTTTAGTAAACAGCAGGATTAAAATATTGTAGGCACGGGGACGGATGACGGGCGTTGCATGGATGAGAGAAACTCATGTAACAATCATAGCAGGGCATTTGCAGATAATAATAAAACGGTGTCCAAGTACAAAGCAATCAATAGGCATGTGTTCCATATATAGTCGTGCGTGCTCGCAATGAGAAACTTGCACAACATTTTTGTCCTACCAGCCGGTGGCAGCCGGGCCTCAAGGGAAACTACTGGATATTAAGGTACTCCTTTTAATAAAGTACCGGAGCAAAGCATTAACACTCCGTGAACACATGTGATCCTCACATCACTACCATTCCCTCCGGTTGTCCCGATTTCTGTCACTTCGGGGCCATCGGTTCCGGACAGCGACATGTGTATACAACTTATAGGTAAGACCATAAACAATGATTATCTTCATGAAACAATAACATGTTCAGATCTGAGATCATGGCACTCGGGCCCTAGTGACAAGCATTAAGCATAACAAGTTGCAACAATATCATCAAAGTACCAATTACGGACACTAGGCACTATGCCCTAACAATCTTATGCTATTACATGACCAATCTCATCCAATCCCTACCATCCCCTTCGGCCTACAGCGGGGGAATTACTCACACATGGATGGGGGAAACATGGCTGGTTGATGTAGAGGCATTGGCGGTGATGGCGGCGATGATCTCCTCCAATTCCCCGTCCCGGCGGAGTGCCAGAACGGAGACTTCTGGCTCCCGCGACGGAGTTTCGCGATGTGGCGGCGTTCTGGAGGGTTTCTGGCGACTTCGACTTCTCTCTGTGCGTTTTTAGGTCGAGGCCGATAAGTAGTCCGAAGGAGGGCGTCGGAGGCCGGCCGAGGGGGCCACACCACAGGGCCGCGCGGGCCCCCCCTGGGCCGCGCCGCCCTATGGTGTGGGGCCCTCGGGCCTCCAACTCAATTGTCCTTCTGGCTCCGTTAGTTTCCTGGGAAAATAGGGCCTTCTGCATAAATTCCGAGGATTTTCCCGAAAGTTGGATTTCTGCACAAAAACGAGACACCAGAGCAGTTCTGCTGAAAACAGCGTTAGTCCGTGTTAGTTGCATCCAAAATACACAAATTAGAGGCAAAACAATAGCAAAAGTGTTCGGGAAAGTAGATACGTTTTGGACGTATCACCTGCGCTACCCTCAATCCCAGCGCACGCGTGCTCACCCGCCGAGGTTCGACAACCGCGACCCCGATGCTAGCGACGATGACATCGGCGACTATGATGACTACAGTGGCGATTATTATAGGGCTAGGCAGGACTATGATTGAATGGCTCCAACATTCGAATCTGGCCATGTATCTTAATTTTCAGTTGAGCTCTGTACTTTAATTTCAGTTCAATCGTAATAAATTTCGTGTCAACCACTTTATTGAACAAAAACAACCGTCAACGACTTTATAAACTAAATTTAAACTAATAGAACCGACAACGACTTTATTGAAATTACAATAAAATAGATAAATTACTAGTCTAGTCTCTACTCGTCGTCGGAGGTTGTCTCCGTCCAAATGTCATCCCACCGAGGGTCGTTTTCGGTCCAAGTTGTATTCGGGTTCTCGAGCTCGAAGGTGGCGACGTCCCGACGGTGGCGCCTGTTGGACCTGCGTTGTGCCCTAAGGATAGCGAAGAACGCGTCGGTGTTGTCGACGTCGTTGGGGAACTGCGCCCTCCACTGGCGCATCAACTGCTTGTCGTGCTCGGCGATGGCGATCCTGCGTTGCACCTGGCGGTGCCGGCGACGGTCCTCGTCATCGACGAGACACGGCGGTGGAGCGAGGAACTCTGCCTCCTCTAGCGATTCAACATCCGGGAAGTTCATGTCGCGCCGTGGCCGCCGAAAACGCCACGCCGCCGCGTCGTAATCGCGCGCCGCCAGCTCCGACGTGTTGTACGTGCCGAGGGTGAGGCGGAAGCCACCGGCGCGTATCTCGGCGTAGAACCTACCGCTCGGACGCACTCGAACGCCACGGAAATCGGACGCCCCTCGACGACGTGGAGGCATCCCGGAGATGAGAATGAGCGGAGGAGGCGGTGGCGACGTGTGGTTGTGCCCGCACTCGTCGCTATATATAGCGCACGCGGGGCATGGCACGTGGAAGCGGTGTCTACACGTCGCACGACGGCGTCGACGGGGCGAGGCACGTGGAAGCGGTGGCTACACGTCGCACGACGGCGTCGACGGGGCGAGGCACGTGGAAGCGGTGGCTACACGTGGAAGCGGTGGCTACACGTCGCACGACGGCGTCGACGGGGCGAGGCACGTGGAAGCGGTGGCTACACGTCACACGACGGCGTCGACGGGGCGAGGCACGTGGAAGCGGTGGCTACACGTCGCACGACGGCGTCGACGGGGCGACACGTGTGGCACGGCGGCGGTGCACAGGGGTGAAACATACCTGACTATCAATGTTTCATATGATGCGAGATGCAAATAGGTATATGGATGTCATATTCATGTTCATTAGCTTTTTCTGATCAATATTCATATATAAAACATTTGTATTTGAGTTACCATTCAAAAGTTATTGAAATAATAGTTTTATTAATTTTGAAATACAAAAAAGAAAAGGGTGAAGAGGTATAGATGAGCTGATCCGTGGCACAGCCCATCCAACGGCTCTAGGCCGTTGGATTCAAATGGCCAGAGCCGTTGGATGGGCTGTGCCACGGATCAGCCCAAAGGCCTTTTGTCACGGGTGGTGGCTCGACCCGCGACAAAGACCCCCTTTTGTCGCGGGTGGTGGCACGACCCGCGACAAAAGGGGGGTCTTTTGTCGCGGGTCGTGCCACCACCCGCGACAAAAGGGGGGTGGATATAAAAGGTAGCCGTCGCGGGCGGAGCCTCCACCCGCGACTCTGGAGGCCAACCATAACGCAGATTAGCGCCGCCAGGCTGCCGGATTTCACCGCCGCCGACGCCCTCAGCCGCGCGCGCAAGCTCCTCCGCCTCGGGCCATCGCCGCCGACGCCATCTCGCGCGCTCAGGCCATCGTCGCGGACACCCTCTGCGCGCCTCGGGCCACCGCCTGCGCGCTCCTCCTCTCGCCTCGGGCTTCACCGCCGCGCGCCTCTCCTCTGCTACTCCGGCGCCGCCGTCTAACGCGCGCAGGCTCGCACACCGCCGCGCCTCGGGCCGCCGCCTCGACCGCTGCAAGGTAGCGCCGCCACGCCTCGGCCGCTGCCTGGTTTTTTTTTTTTTGATTTTTCAGTTTTTTATTGTTAATTGATTAGTATAGTTTAGTTAGTTAATTAGTATAGTTTTAGTTTTAGGTTTAATTAGTTAGTATAGTTTTAGTTTTAGATTTAGTTATTATAGTTTTAGGTTTAGTTAGTATAGTTTTAATTAGTTTTAGGTTTTAGTTAGTATGTATTAAGTTAATTAGTATATGTATTTAGTTAGTTAGTTTAGTTAATTAGTATATTTATGTATTTAGTTAGTTAGTATATGTATGTATTTAGTTTGTTAATTAGTTTATGTATGTATTTAGTTTGTTAATTAGTTTATGTATGTATTTAGTTTTTCAATTCCGATAAGATAGATATACCCGATGCTGACACCGGCCCTCTCCCTCTTGCAAACAACCATCGTTGACACCCTTCTCCCTCTTACAAACACCCGTCGCCGACACCCCTCTCCCTCTCGTAAACACGCGTCTCTGACACCCTCTCCCTCTCGCAAACACGCATCTCCGACACCCTCTCCCTCTCGCAAACATGCGTCGCCGACACCCTTTCCCTCTCGTAAACCCACGTCTCTGACACTCTCTCTCGCAAACACGCGTCGCCGACACCCTCTCCCTCTCGCAAACACGCGTAGCCGACACCCTCTCCCTCTCGCAAACACGCGTCACCGAAACCCTCTCCCTCTCGCAAACACGCGTCACCATTAGGGTTAGGGTTTGGTTAGGGTTAGACAATGTACTTATCGATTTAATTTTTTGCAGAAACAATGGATCCATTCGAAATCCGTCGAGACTTGGAACAGGAAGACTTTTTCGAGGACATAATCCGCTAAGGTCTAGAAGCCGACGGCTCCGGAGCTGGAGAAGACCGCGGCTCCGGAGCTAGAGAAGACCGCGGCTCCGGTGATGGAGAAGACCGCGGCTCCGGAGCTAGAGAAGACCGCGGCTCCGGTGATGGAGAAGACCGCGGCTCCGGTGATGGATAAGCCGAGGACTTCGGTGATGGAGAAACCGACGGCTCCGGTGATGGAGAAGCCGACGGCTCCGGTGATGACGAGGTATACGATCAGTTGAGGCATTAATGGAATTCTATATGTACATATGTATATAAATTAACTGATTTTTATTCTCTTAGGCCTCCGAAGGTTGGAGAAACGAGGCCCGTCAAAGAAATTGGGCAAAAAAGACCACTTCAACATTGAAGCTATATCACCGAAAGACCAACCGGTGGCACCCGCCAGTGTCAGAGTGACATTTAAGAATCAGTGCGGAGTTCTGGTTAGAGATCATCTCCCGATCACTATTAGAAAATGGAACAAGACCAAGAATGTGTCCGAAGATCAGGTTGCCGATAGGTACAAGAACACACTTTTTGACGACCTCATGTCACATTTCAGTTTGCCAAATTTGGGATCGGACTCTGAGAATGCCAAGCAGAGGGTGCTGGTGAAGAAATGGGCTCTTAAGAAGATGGGGGAACTTTTCCGAGCGTATAAGAACCGGTTATGGAAAGCTTATGAGGCCTCGAAGAAGCCTCCAGTATTCGAAAACTACCTAGCGAAGCAGGAGCATAACTGGGAAGAATTTGTGAGGTACAAAGAATCAGAGGAGGCTGTGAACCTGTCAACGAAAAACAAGAAGAATGCAAGCGAAAAGAAATATCACCATCATACGGGCCGAGGGGGCTACAAAGTAGCCATGCCTAAGTGGGATGCACAAGAGGCTGAGATGAAGCTGAATGGGATCACTCCAGAACCAGAGCGAGAAGGATGGGACACTAGGGCTCGAAATTGGTTCCTTGGGCGTGGCTGTGAGTATGACATGAAGACAGGGAACCTTGTTGAAAGTGACAGCAAGGTTAGGGTACCCAGGAAAAAATGGATTGAAGTGACGGCTGATATTAAAGCGGGAAAACTGAAGTTTGCTCCCGATAGAGAGAAAGACTTGCTGACGCTTGTCCTCGGTAATCCTGAAAAGGGAGGACGAACAAGAGGCTACGGCCCTAGTGTTCCATGGGTGCTTGGGTTTCCGAATGACGCGGAGACTTATAGAAGCCGAGCGAGAGCAAAACAACGCGAGCTGGAGGTGCAGAATGACCGGATGGCTGAGTTCCAACGGCAACTAGACCAGCAGAAGCGGGAGATTCAGCAGCAGCAGCGGGAGATTAATGAACTTAAAGGACATCGCCAGCCAGATAATACCGCCGGCATATCTCAGCGACGAGACAGCAACGTGGCCGACTCGGAGGCCCCGCCTACACGGATGATGATAGATGCCGGTCCTGGCGACCCCTTGGATGGAATCAAGGAACAAACACCTTGTGATCTCCATGAGGTGTTCAGGAAGGTGTCTGTTAAGGTGGCGGTCGGCTATGTCTTACCGGCATTTGGACCTGAAGGTGAGCCGGCAACATGGCATGGCAATCCGATTCCCGCTGGCTATGCTCGTGTCGGGGTGGATTTAGTTGTCCCGTCGTGGGAGACATTAGAGCTCGAAATCCCTGGAGGTGATGGGGGGCTTACACTCAGAGAGGTGCTGGGAGAAATCATTCTCTGGGAAAAGAAGAACATCAGGCTGCCAGGCTGGGTAGCCCCTAGTACCAGTCATCCCAGCAGGTCACCATCACCTCCTCCAGGTGATCGCAGGCCACCATCACCTCCTCCTACTGATCACATGTCGCCACCATCACCCCATGTGTACGACGTCGACCACGACATATGTAGTCCATCTCCATCTCCAGCGTCGCCGCCGCCGCCCACTAAGACTCGGAATGCACCCAGCCGGAAGCGTTTCAAGAGTCCTGTCCGCAAGATGTCGCCCCTCCCAAAAGTACCAAAGGTTCCTCCCCCCCCCCCCGTCCTTACGATCGTACTAAGGAGGAAAATGATGCCATTGTTAAGAAATACAATTATGATTTTTTTCATAAGCCAAAACCTCCAGCGCCAGAGCCATACACAGAGAAGCAAATAGAATATGCTACTAGTTTTCTGAACACACCAGCGCAGTATGACTTACACGATAAGAAGGATGACTATACACGCACTCTTGCGAAGGTAATTGACAAGAAGAAGGATGAAAAGGCTAAGGAGAAGGCCATTGCTGGCACGAGCAAATCATCAGCTAGAAGTGTAGCCGAGAAAAAGTCAAGTTCAACAAGTGCACCCCTCAAGGCCAAGCAAACGACAAAAGGCAGAAAGAGAAAGGAAGTTCCCCTCCTCGGAGATCAGCCCAAACAATCGATCCCAGCACTCAAAGTGTTTAATGTTCCCAAGGTGTACCAGGAACATGGTGGTTTCGATATGGAAGAAGCTGCAAGCCTAGCGGCTGCCTGTAAAGTTTCCGTGGAGGAATTGCTACTTGCAGCAGATGCTGCGCTACCCATTGCTGATATAGCTCCTAAATTTGTCTACGGGGCCGACTTGGTCAGCAAAGAGTAGCTGCATAAACTGCCAACACATATGCGGAATTTGCATCAGTGGTACCTTGATGCATGCAAGGAGAACATAAGGTACATCGTGGCGAGTATACCATTTGAATATTACTACCGAAAGGAGGAGATCCATATTGAGATGAATGAACTCTGGCAGTTATTCAATCTAGATGCCCTCGACAAATCTCTCATGAGTTGCTATTGCTTGTAAGTTGTTAACTACATATAAGTTCATTTTCATTCAGTTCATGTTCGTTTTCATTGCATATACTCATTATATCTTATGTGTTCTCTTATGCAGACTGAAGATCAGTGAATGCAAAAGTAATAATATTATCAATGTTGGGTTTATTGACCCAGATAAAATACATGTTGAAACGGTAAAGCATAAACGCGAAGAAACGGGGGGAAACCTACTAAGATTTTTGGGGGAGCAATATTTCTGTGATTCAATATTGTTTCCTTACAACTACGAGTGAGAGTCTTAATGATCTTTTATGCACATTCAATTTTTCTTACTCGATGTTAAGTGTAATTCCTGACGTATATGCATAACATGTGCAGCTTCCACTGGATTCTACTAGACATTCAACCTGATAAGGGAATAGTTGAAGTAAGAGACCCACTGAGTAGAGGCGTGGACGGGTTCCACGACTTGCAGAAGTTGCTCCAAGTGTAATTTCCTTCATCGCCACTCTTTATCTTTCGTGAGATATCAATTAATTATCCACTCATTCAATCATTCTTTTGCCTAGCAGGGCTTGGAGAGCTTTGAAGAATCATCATAAGGAGATTACCTGGGCAGAGAAGCTAATATTTACTCATGTACCGTGCCCCCAGCAGCCACAAGGGACGAATCTATGTGGATACTACGTTTGCGTGTCCATTCGCATGTTAACCACTGAGAAGCAGAACAAAAATAAATTTGAAGTAAGCAATAACATTCACAACTTCATTTATTATCATCAATATTTCGTTATCAAGATTGATATAGTCATACTCATCTCATTTTCGTATATAGGTCGACTACATGCGGGACATACTCCAACCAAAGGAACACCTACTAGGAATCGCCGAGGAACTGGCGGGACTTTTGGTTAGAGAAGTATTAAACAACAAAGGCTTGTTTAGTCCAAGTAGATGCTCTACCTCCAAATAGACGGTCGTTAGTACCGCTTGTTTGTCGATCGTGAGCTCCATGTATATATATATATATGAAAGGGAAGAATATGTAAGGGGAATCGACTTTTGCTTCCAATATTTGTTTGATAGATCTATATATATAATGAATGAACGTGTACAACTTCTAGTAGCTAGCGTACAAATATATGCAACTTTTATTTTCGAATGAAAAAAATGAAATAAAAGGGGGTCGGTGGTGGTGGGGGGGGGGGGTGTGCTGCACCCCTCAAACCCTAAAGCAGCATGGTTGTGCGGGCGCCACGTAGAGGGCCTTTTGTCGCGGGTGGTAATACCGCCCGCGATAAAAGGGCCTGTCCCCTGCGCGCCCCGCGCCTGCCACGTGGTGGGCTGTATGTCGCGGGTGGTAAACGACCCGCGACAAAAGGTCGACCTTTTATCGCGCTCCTTTTGTCGCGGATGGCCACCTGCGACAAATGGCTCTTACAACCCGGAACAAAAGCCCTATTTTCCACTAGTGATCTAAGTCCACTTGTGAAGTCGTTCAATATGTCTCTGTAGTAAGCTTCAAGCAGCATTAGGATGAATCTAGATTTGATCAGATGACAGGCATCATTGATGCAGGCGTAACAAATGTAAATCAACTTAGATTTACATAGACACAGACAAATTTGTTTAATGTATTGGTCTCAAAGGTCAACGAGTCAAAACTGAAACACCATGAGTGACATGGGCTCGCATCGTCAACAGATGTTAATCTTTTTTTTCTTACGTTACACATATGCCTCCTACATATTTCATAGGGATCGCAACGATGAACCATATGTTTGATCATCCGCCGACTTTACCATGGGATTCATCAACTCTTCCCGGACGCCTAAGCAGCCCCCTAAGAGCATCTCTAACAGTTGTGAAAGTGCAAACCGAAAAACTCGAGTTCAGTGTTCCGAAAACGTTTTTACGGATCGCAAAACGGCCGGCGCAGAACAGATTCTGTAAACTAAAACTGAAAAACGGAATATTCGAAAAATTAACATCTTCTTCACAAGAACTGTCCGCTACTGCTGCCTAGATCTCCCCGCGTAGGCCAGCGGCCGCGCCCCCGGCTGCAGCCGCAAGCTTGGAGGAGTCGATGAGGCGTAGATCCGGCTGGCTCGGCCAGACGCGGCCGGACACAGCCGTGATTGCTGCTGCCGCTCCGCCTAGTGCTCCACAGCTAAGATTGATGCTAGCTTTAGATTGATTGCTGCTGCTAGCTGCAGCTCTTGGCCGCGTGCGCATGCCACCGTGCTGCGTGGCCTGCTTGCCACCACGCCGCGCCGTCCGCCCGCCGCATGCCTCACCTACAGCCACGAGCTTGGTCGTGGCCGCACAATTTTGGCAAAGCAACCACGGCTGGAGACAATTATACGGATGGCGGCGATTGAGAAGTCCGTTCAGTTTTGAGCCTGTAAACCGCCCTTTGGTCTGTATTAATAGGGGTCGAGTGTGAAATTTTTCGGGCCCTGAGAAATTTTTTCTGACGGTCAGGAGTTCAGTCTCTGTTCTGGCATGATTTACGGGCACTTTCGACCCGAACCCGTAAATCTGCCGGAAAAATACAGTTCTGGCATGATTTACGGGCTCCGTTAGAGATTCTATAAGAAGTCGTCAACATGCATGCCAAAGACCGAGCCAGCGGGGCACAATTTCACAGTGGAAAACTGCTCGCTGCTCAAAGGCAACATTTTTTCTTCGATAAGAGCGTATTTATTACTTAAAAGTTTATGATTACACCTAGTCTTTGCATAACTAAGGTGCACATAGCCACACACAATCCAATAAATGGTTATGAAAAAAACCCAAAACGACTTGATGCATGTAACCAACATGATACAACATCGACGCCTAAGGTGGTGAAGCAATCCGCAGGTTATGCTACCACCTATATTGGGTAATAAACTCATTTGTCGTGACTTTCAATTACCTCTGTAAAAAGACAACGATCCTCCATACGTTAGAGAGGCGACCATAAATGGAGCAAAGCACTCCACCGGTAGATAACCTGCATAAGAGAAGAACTTTTATTATTAAAAACCTTGTCATTTCTACATAGCCAAAGCGACCAAATAACGGCAAATGCTCCCATCCTAAAAAGTCTCTTAAACCTACGATCCACCCCATTTATCCAATTACCAAAAACATTAGCAATGCTGTGTGGAAGGTACAAGGTAGAATATATTTGGATGATTGATCATATAGATCTAGCTAGTGAACTAACAATGGAAGAGTAAGTTTTTATTGTCTCATCATGATGACAAAAATGCAACTCTTACTTCCCTGCCAATTGAGCTTAGCAAGGTTTTCCTTAGTAAGTATGACCCCTATATGAAGATACCAGGCAAAGACCTTAGTCTTTAAAGGTATTTTTATTTTCCAGATCATCTTATTATTAACTACCTTTATTGTAGGCTAAGTAAAACCTCTATACAAAGAGCCAATAGTGAATATTCTATTAGCTGTAAGATTCCATATGAACTCACCGGACCCCTGTGTCAATTGGACCGAATCTAAACGTTGAAGCAACGCATGCCAAGATGCAAGCCGGGGTCCAGAAAGAGTTTGTCTGAACATCATATTCGGTGGGGAAGATTACATCACCTTAGCTAACGTATCATTTTTGTGACGTACAATATTATAAATAGCCGGATATTGTTTCCGGAGAGTGGTATGACCTAGCCACTTGTCCTTCCAGAAGCTTATCTCATATCCGTACATAATAGAGGAAGATCCATATGGAAAGAAAAACTTCTTTATCGCCATAACTCCAGCCCAAAAGTTTGAATCACCAGGTTTCCATAAAATTTGGGACAACACACTTGAGCCAACATACTTTCTCCTAAGAATACTTTGCCACACTCCATCTTCGTTAAGTAGCTTATACAACCATTTACCGAGGAGGTCCATGGTCTTAACCTCGAGGTCATGAAGACCTAGCCCTCCTTGATCTTTTAGGCGGCAAACAACATTGCATTTAGTAAGTCGGTATTTTTTCTTCTTACTATCTCCTTGCCAAAAAGAATCTTGAACGGAAATGATCCAACCTATGTAAGACCCCTTTAGTTAACTGGAAGAATGAAATCATATACAATATCATATTTGTTAGTACTGACTTAATGAGAACCAATCTTCCACCTAGAGATAGTAATATCCCTTCCAACTGTTCACGCGTTTTGCAATCTCTGCTCGATTTGTTTCCATTCTGCAATTGTCAGCCTCCGACAATGAATCGGGATGCCCAAATAGCAAATTGGAAACTAGCCTAATCCACAACCAAAAAATTTGGCATATAGAATGGCCTTATCTTGAGCTTCGCCGAAGAAAAATAATTCATTTTTATGGAAATTATTTTCAGGTTCGAGCTTTCGCCAGGTCATGTTCCATAAACAAAATTGTATCATCAGCGTATTTGAGAATAGATAGTCCACCATCCACCAAATGAGGAACAACTCCTTCAATTTGCCCATCTAGCTTTGCCCACTCAATAATTATGGCTAACATATCAGCTACTATATTAAATAGGATTGGTGATAATGGATCGCCTTGTCTTAAAACTTTTTTTTTGTCTGAAAGTATCTGCCAACATCATCATTGACTTGATGGCAAAACTTCCTTCGAAAACAAAGCTATCAATTAGAGTGTGCCACTCATCAGAAAACCTTTCATTCTTAGTGTATGCCGATGGAAAGACCACTTAACGTTATCATAGGCTTTCATTCTAAGTGTTCGCTCAATGAAAAAATGGGTGTTAGCAAGTTCGTTAGTTCGGAATGTCGCCCATATTTGCATCCAAACATTATCTGCTCTGATCTAAATCCATGAGATGGTACAAGATATGGAAATAGAAATACCTGATCCGTTTACATTCTTATGACCAATGGCCTCTGTCCATGTTAGGGGCAATGGCTCTCCGGTGATTGGCCACCTTGTTCACTTGACAATAAGTGATGTCTCATCATAA
Organism: Lolium perenne; assembly: GCF_019359855.2. Taxonomy (NCBI): domain Eukaryota; kingdom Viridiplantae; phylum Streptophyta; class Magnoliopsida; order Poales; family Poaceae; genus Lolium; species Lolium perenne. The sequence goes on along the minus strand of NC_067245.2, from coordinate 300,654,578 downwards.
ACTGGGTTCCTCCTTCACTCATGAATGTGGTATGTTTTCGAAGGAATACATTCATCTTGCCTAGGTCAGTGTTTCAAATCATGCATAAACTTCAATGATGACATACATATCCGCAATGGTTCTTGGGGGGTCTCTTGTGAGTGCTTGAGTTACATCACCTTTGACTAATCCATGCATGAAAGTTTTATGATTGTAGAATCCAAAATTCTATAGAATGGTTTCATGCATGGAAATTTGTTGAATGTTTTTGTCGCAAAGGTGTTTTTGGATTTCTCTAGAGAAAGGGTTAAAAGATTTCCAATGAACTGTGCCCCTCCGTCCTTCCATCCACCCTAGTTTGGAGGCCTTTCCTAGTGGCAGGACGCACTACCGGTGTCAACAACAACGTGGAACCTGCACACAACACAGCCAAAGTACTTTCCCCCAACTTACAGTGAGGTTGTCAATCTCACTGATTTGCTGAACACAAAGGATTAGACGTATCGAATGGAAGGAGATGTTTGCAGAAAGTAAATAGAACAGGATTGCAGTAAATTTATCAGTAAAGGAAAAAAGAGGACTGGGGTCCTCAGTTCATTAGAGGTGTCTCTCCATAAAGAAATAGCATGTTGGGTGAACAAATTACAACTGGGAAATTGACAGAATATCGAACATACATGACTGATACGCGTGAAGCACACGTCCGTTGGGAACCCCAAGATGAAGGTGTGATGCGTACAGCAGCAAGTTTTACCTCAGTAAGAAACCAAGGTTATCGAACCAGTAGGAGTCAAGGACCACGTGAAAATTGTTGGCGGAGGAGTGTAGTGCGGCGCAACACCAGGGATTCCGGTGCCAACGTGGAACCTGCACAACACAATCAAAATACTTTGCCCCAACTTAACAGTGAGGTTGTCAATTTCACCGGCTTGCTGTAAACAAAGGATTAAATGTATGGTGTGGAAAATGATGTTTGTTTGCAAAGAACAGCAGAGAACAATGATTGCAGTAGATTGTATTCAGATGTAAAAGAATGGACCGGGGTCCACAGTTCACTAGTGGTGTCTCTCCAATAAGATAAATAGCATGTTGGGTGAACAAATTACAGTTGGGCAATTGACAAATAGAGAGGGCATAACAATGCACATACATATCATGATGACTACTATGAGATTTACTTAGGGCATTACGATAAATTACATAGACCGCTATCCAGCATGCATCTATGCCTAAAAAGTCCACCTTCGGGTTACCATCCGCACCCCTTCCACTTTAAGTTTCAAACAACAGACAATTGCATTAAGTATGGTGCGTAATGTAATCAACACAAATATCCTTAGACAAAGCATCGATGTTTTATCCCTAGTGGCAACAACACATCCACAACCTTAGAACTTTCTGTCACTGTCCCAAATTCCCATGGAGGCATGAATCCACTATCAAGCATAAATACTCCCTCTTGAAATTACAAGTATCAACTTGGCCAGAGCCTCTACTAGCAACGGAGAGCATGCAAGATCATAAACAACACATATATGATAGATTGATAATCAACTTGACATAGTATTCCATATTCATCGGATCACAACAAACACAACATGTAGCATTACAAATAGATGATCTTGATCATGATAGGCAGCTCACAAGATCTAACATGATAGCACAATGAGGAGAAGACAAACATCTAGCTACTGCTATGGACCCATAGTCCAAGGATGAACTACTCACACATCAGTCCGGAGGCGATCATGGTGATGAAGAGTCCTCCGGGAGATGATTCCCCTCTCCGGCAGGGTGTCGGAGGCGATCTCCTGAATCCCCCGAGATGGGATTGGCGACGGCGGCGTCTCTGGAACTATTTCCGTATCGTGGCTCTCGGTAATAGGGTTTTCGCGACGGAGAGTTTAAGTAGGCGGAAGGGCAGAGTCGGAGGGCTGACGAGGGGCCCACACCATAGGCCGGCGCGGGCCCCTCCCTGGCCGCGCCGCCCTATGGTTTGGCCACCTCATGTCCCCACTTCGTATGCTCTTCGGTCTTCTGGAAGCTCCGTGGAAAAATAAGACCCTGGGCGTTGATTTCGTCCAATTCCGAGAATATTTCCTTTGTAAGATTTCTGAAACCAAAAACAACAGAAAACAGGCACTGGCGCTTCGGCATCTCGTTAATAGGTTAGTGCCGGAAAATGCATAATAATGATGTAAAGTGTGTATAAAACATGTGAATATTGTCATAAAAGTAGCATGGAACATAAGAAATTATAGATACGTTTGAGACGTATCAATGACAAGATGATTACTATGAGATTTGATATGGGCATTACAACATAATACATAGACCGTAATCCAACTTCGTCTATGACTAATATTCCACCTTCAGGTTAGCATCCGCACCCCTTCCAGTATAAAGTTGCAAGCAACAGACTATCATATTAAGAAATATGTGTAAATTAAATCATAGAATTACCCTTGGATAAAACATTTTTCTTTTAACCCTAGTAGCAACAACACATCTACAACCTTGGAAGTTATAAAGTCACTCTCCCAGAAAACTAGAGGCATGAACCTACTATCGAGCATAAATACCCCCTCTTGGAGTCACAAGTATCCACTTGGTCAGAGTTTCTACTAGCAACGGAGAGCATGCAAGATCACAAATAACATATGACATGAATATATAATCAATCTCAACATAGTATACAATATTCATCGGACAGATGAAGCTTGGTGATCACATGGGTACGTGAGCACGCACCCAGAAACTGACACGTGTCTAACAGTGTTAGGTTTGTCCGTTAGGTGATAACACGCTCCGACCGACTGAGTGTGCTCTGCCTTATCTCTTCGGACCATCTTCTTCCCCACTCGTCCCATCTAGACTGAGTGGCCCGCCTTCCCCATGCCACCCACCCGAGAGCGCGACCTCCGCCCTCGCTCGTTGCCGGCGATGTCATCGTTCAGCTACGACATGGTCGCGCCAGGAGATCTCCATGGCAGGGTTAGCTCGCACGGGCGTTATGCCCAATAGCGAAGAACCATGCTGGGCGAGCAGTTCTTCATGCCGTTCGTCGGCAGGGATGCCATATCTGGCGGCGCCCTCACGCAGGCCTCGATGCTAGTCCCCGTCCAGCATAGACGTTCTAAATTTCTAATCTATCCCAAGTCCTTGATTGCCCCCGTTGATTCGTGCAGTTTTCTCCCAGAAAAAATAAGACCAATTTTGCCTCTACTATTTCTATTTTGGATCTTTTTGGTAGCTGATTAATATGGATGTTTGTCCTAATTTACTGAAATACTTTTGGGATGGGGGTGCACGGATTTGGACGCTGATGTTGCCAATTTAGCCATTTTCTGAGCTGATTTAAACGCGTCCCCGAACCGACCTGTACGCAGCTCGTTCTTTATTCCCTTTTCCATCTTCAAATCAGAAGAGAGGGAGAGAGGATTTGACTATCGATTCGTGATAATCCAAGAGTAGCGTTGCAGCGGGACCAGAGAAAGGGGCAGAGGAGGCCGCCTACTGGTGTGAAATCTTGGTGCCCGCCGTGCCTCACCTACACCTTGCGGAAGCGGCAGCGACCTGCGCTCCCTTGGATCCCGCTAGGATTCTTCCATGCCATGGCAGTCGAGCTTGCGGAAGGCGACATCGTGCTCCACCAGAAGGGAGTTGGAATCGGCATGTATGGCGAGGTAGGAGAAGCAGGGGAGGACGGGGCCGGCGAGGTAGGTAAGGTCAGCGCAGGGGCGGTGTAGGAGGGCGACAAGACGAGCGCCGGAGCCTTTAGCGGCGGTGCGGTCCACGGTGGCCAGGGTCTGGGGCGGCGCCGGGGCGAGACGCGGGAAGGCACACGCAAGGAGAGGCTCCACCGGACGAACACGCGGTGGCGCAAGGATTTTCAGGGCAGCGCTAGCTAGTCAGAGAGGAAGTGGAGGATTGGGGTGGTGCTGGACGCGATTAGGGTAGAAGGAGGACGGGACGATTTTTTAATGAACATAATTACTCACCCCACGTGGTGCACAAGACAACAGCCAGACAAACTTTCACGCCGTGTGGTCGCTGTGAGCTAGAAAACGAATCTCGACATTGATCCAATGATAGCTAGGCCGTGCTCACCTATCCCTCTGATCACTAAATCCACTTTCATCGGATCCCAGCAAACCAAACATAGGATTACATAATGATGATCTTGATCATGTAGGGCAGCTCACAAGATCGATACATGAAGCACAAAGTGGAGAAGACAACCATCTAGCTACTGCTATGGACCCATAGTCCAGGGACGAACTACTCATGAATGCCTCCGGTGATGATTTCCCCCTCCGACAGGGTGCCGGCAAGAGCTTCAGAACCCCCAAGATAGGTTCGGCGATGGCGGACGCAATGGAACTTTTCCTGGATGGAGGCTCGGTTATCCAGGGTTTTCCCGAGAAGATGTATAAATAGGCAGAGGATTTAGGTCGGTGGGGCGCCTGCTGGGCCCAGATCCAGGCCGTTCCTAGGGTAGGTCTTGCCGACCTACTGCGCCTCTTCGACCTACCTCTGGACTTCGTCTTTGTTTCGGTAAAATATTGACTTCGGCTTTTGTTTCGTCCAATTTCGAGAATAGTTCCTGTACAACTTTTCTGAAATACAAAAACAGCAGAAAACATGAAACTAGCACTGTGGCATCTTGTTATTAGGTTAGTGACGGAAATCATTTAAAAGTGCAATGAAGTGTAAGCAAAACATATATAAATTGGTGTAAAACAAGCATGGAGCATCAAAAATGATAGATACGTTTGAGACGTATCAGGGACCAATTTAAATTTATGTGTGGTGACAAGAGGAGAAACAATATATTGATCCATGGAGCACACTATTACATGTTTGAAAGCATGTCAACGCACGGATATATAGGCATATAAAAGAATGCCCGTTTAATTTAATGTCATACCGTAGAAACATACGGGCTTTGTGCTAGTAGATTTACAGTTCAGTTTGCCATGTATATTCTACGTGAGAAAATTTAGATATGCAAAACCCATTTATACAGCTTGCGTCCGCTCATTTGTAGGAGGGCTTCTCGTGCGGGACAACTGAAAACATCGATCACTAGTGGAAAAAAGGCATTTAGTCCCGGTTGATAAGAGCTTTTAGTCTCGATTTTGCAACCAAGACTAGCCATCCGGAACTAGAGGTGCTCCCATTTAGTCCCGATTGCAATACAAACCGGGATTAAAGGTCATGCCAAGTGGGCTGCGGGCGCGCACCGGGGCGAAGGACGTTTAGTCCCTGTTTGTAACACCAACTAGACTAAAGACTATTTCTCTATTTTTTATCTATTTTTTTCTAATTATTTTTCACTCCCTCTCTTTTTTCTATTTTTTCAGAATTTATAGTATTTTAGTTATTTGACAAGTTTAGTCTCTAACTTCACTTAATCTCTAGTCAAATTACTTACCCGTGGTCAAACTTCCTGCTCGTCACCCATCCTCCTACTACAGCACTAGCATGGTTAACCTCCAAGTTCCTTTTCATCGCGCTTCCAAGTGCTTCGCGCGCATGTTGTAGATACTAGTATCATATCAAAGCTATTAACTCTTTATTGTTTGAATTCCAAATGATTCTTTTAATAAAAAAAAGTAATGATGTAATAATAATCTTGAATAAATAAATAAATATTAACATTTTAATTTGTATTATAATTAAATTTTTTATTTTTTATTTTTTAATAACAATTTCTTTTGCCAAACCTAAAACCTGAAAATTTGAAAATCTAAAAATTGGCTAACTTTATGGTTAAGTAATAGTAATGTTTATGCATGATGCACTGATTAATTTAAAATATAAAAAAATATAAAATCATGATTTTTTCGCAAAAACTAAAATCTTCCTGCTTTCATATTGTTATTTGGAATTTTCATAATCTAAAGATTTGGGTGTAACTTTTTCCCATGGTCATTTTGATATATTATATGTTTTTTTTCGATGTCGTATGCAACCAGAAAGCCGTTTTACCTTTTTAAAACTTTTTTTGCAAAAAAGGTTGAAATTCAAATTTATTAATTTCCCCATAACAGTAGGTTGCGTAACATACATGAATCTCAAAAGATTTTATTTTTTTCAAATTTTCTATCATTTTATTTTTTATTTTACAAAGCAAAAAAAGGCGATCCACAAGGAGGTGGAGGTGCATGGGGAGCCAAAAAAAACCTTGAAAGGCTTTACTCCCCGTTAGTAAAGCGAACCGGGACTAAAGGGTAGTTGCCAACCGGGACTAAAGGCTTTTGCCTCGAAGGCAGCCTGCCGCCACCCCCTTAGTACCAACGGGGATGAAAGGTTCAAAATGAATCGGGACTAAAGGCTTTCTAGGTTGAACCGGGACCAATGTCCCCCATTAGTCCCGGTTTATTTTCAAACCGGGATTAAAGCTTCCAGGGGTGTTGGACGAAAGGCTTGTTTTCTACTAGTAGACCCGACCCATTTGATCTATTTTGTTTCATTTAGGTTGGTCCACGAACAGATTTTGGGTGGCGGCATGCACAGCGGCGCAACTCATTTGGTCCGCATTGGCCATTTTTGCCCACGGTTGGTCCACGAACAAATAAAGATTTTTCCTTCAAATTTTGTTATTTATGTAACAAGTTTGAATAAAATTTACTGAATTTAAAGTACGAACAACCCTACTTGCCTTTGGCTGCCGGGTGTAACAATCCAGCTTCTTCGTCGTTCTTCACCCGAGGCATACGATCGTGCCATTGCCAGTATAGGGCGGTCGACGATTAGGCCTGAGCAGCGCTCCTCTCTATCATCGCCAACATCCATCTCATGGTGAATTTTGCGTTCTGTATGAGGTGTTCATCTTCGCGATGAGTTTCCTCGAACAAAGTTGCTACTGAACCTCGCAGGTCGACGAGGGTTCGTACCACTCCTGATTGGTATGAACATGTCTTAAATGTCATGTTGGTGGACAACATTGACGACCCTGCGACGTATGAGGAAGCGATGATGAGCCCGGATTCCAACAAATGGCAAGAAGCCATGAAATCCGAAATGGGATCCATGTACGAAAACTAAGTGTGGACTTTTGTGGACCTACCTGATGGCCGCAAGGCTATCGAGAACAAATGGAGTTTCAAAAAGCAAAAAAAGACTCTGATTGTAATATAACTGTCTATAAAAATTAACTTGTCGCGAAAGGGTTCTGACAAATTCAAGGAGTTGACTACGATGAGACTTTCTCACCGGTAGTGAAGCTAAATTCTGTGAGGATTTTGTTACCAATCGATGCATTTTTCGATCATGAGATTTGGCGGAAGGATGTCAAAACAGCGTTCCTTAATGGTGACATTGAGGAAGAGTTGTATATGGTACAACCCAAGGGTTTTATCAATCCTAAAGATGCTAATAAGGTATGAAAACTTTAGTGCTCCATTTTTGGACTGAACCAAGAATCCCGGAGCTAGAATCGACGTTTTGATAAGGTGATCAACAACTTTGGCTTTATACAAACTTTTGTAGAAGCTTGTATTTACAAGAAAGTGAGTGAGAGCTCTGTAGCATTCCCGGTACTATATGTGGATGACATATGATATAGAACTTCTTGAAAGTCTCAAAGGCTATTTGAACAATAGTTTTTCAATGGAGGATCTTTGCGAAGAAGCATACATTTTAGGCATCAAGATTTATAGAGATAGATCAAGACGCTTAATAGGGATTTCACAGAGTACATACATGGAAAAAGTTCTAAAAAGGTTTAGAACGGAAGAAAGCAAGAAAATGTTCTTACCCATGTTGCTAGGTACGACCCAGAGTAAAACTCAAGGTCCAACTACGGCAGAAGAAAGAGAAAGGATGAGAAAAATCCCCTATGCCTCGATCATAGGCTCTATCATGTATGCCATGATATGTACGAGACCGGATGTCACACATGTTGTTAGTTTGACCAGCAGATATCAAAGTGATCCTGCAATGGAACACTGGACAACTGTTAAAAATATCCTGAAGTACTTGAAGAGGACTAAGGATATGTTTCTTTCTTATGGAGCTGACGAAGAGCTCGTTGTAACTAGTTACACCGATGCTAGTTGGAACACCGATCCGGATGACTCTAAGTCAAAGTCTGGATGCGTATTTATTTTGAATGGTGCAGCAGTGAGCTGGAGGAGTGCCAAGCAAAGAGTTGTGGCGAAATCTTAAACTGAATCATAATATATAGTTGCTTCAGAGGCTTCAAAAGAAGCGATATGGATGAAGGAGTTCATTACTGAGCTTGGTGTGGTTCCGAGTGCGTTAGACCCGATGACCATCTATTGTGGTAAGATGGGTGCCATAGCCAATGCACATGAGACAAGGTCATACAAGAAGTTGATGCATATCAAGCTACATTTTCATTCTATTCGTGAGTATGTCCAAGATGGAGACATAAAGATTTGCAAACTACACACAGATTTGAATGTGGCCGATGATGTCTACGCACACTTCTATTCTTGTAGACAGTGTTGGGCCTCCAAGTGCAGAGGTTTGTAAAAACAGCAAGTTTCCCTTAAGTGGATCACCCATGGTTTATCAAACTCAGGGAGGTAGAGGTCAAAGATATCCCTCTCAAGCAACCCTGCAATTACGATACAAGAAGTCTCTTGTTTCCCCAACACACCCAATACACTTGTCAGGTGTATAGGTGCACTAGTACGGCGAAGAGATAGTGAAATACAAGTAATATGCATGGATGATTATGAGTAGCAATTGCAATCTGAAAAAATGGCAGCAAGCAAACATGTAGCAGAACTGGTTGTAAATGGTGTTTCAATGCTTAAAAACAAGGCCTAGGGATCATACTTTCACTAGTGAACACTCTCAACAATGATATCATAATAGAATACATAAATATTATCTCTTCACTACGCTACTCTAAACCACTCTCCGGTTTGATAACAAACACAAATTCACTGCGTAGGGCTGCATAAGCACTCCTTAAAGTTTGCATTCCTAATCTATGGATGTCCCAAGCTATCACTTTGAGCATATAAAGATGGTACTAATTAGACACCACAATTCATAATTATTTCTGTAAAGTAAGCTTAAGAGACAAACACGATGTGCACACTATCACCTTCAGACCACTAGCGAGGTCGGTGGTCGCCAGGGAGCCCCACAACACCCCATGGCACGGCTAGGGGGTGGGCCGTGCCAAGGCATGCTTTGGACCCTCTCTGGCCCTCCTCCGTCTCTGCTCTGGACTCCGTCTTTGCTCCGGGAAAATAGGAACTTTTGCTTTCTTTTCGTCTAATTCCGAGAATATTTCATGTACAACTTTTCTGAAATACAAAACAACAGAAAATAGGGAACTTGCACTGTGGCATCTTGTCAATAGGTTAGTTCTGAAAAATGTTTAAAAGTGCAACGAAGTGTAAATAAAACATGTAAAACAAGCATGGAGCATCAAAAATTATAGATACGTTTGCGATGTATCAAACATCCCCAAGCTTAAATCCTGCTCGTCCTTGAGCAGGTAAGTGATAACAAAAATAATTTTTGTGGTGACATGAAGCCAACACAATATTGATCAAGTTATTGTAAAAGCATTGTGAGCTAGAATCAAATTACTCTAAACAAATACATGATAGATATAATTCTAACAATAGAACTTATCAACTATGTTACAACATGAAAAGTAGCTCAAACAAAGGACCATGAATAATTGTGCACTGAAAGCAACTATTTGTTCATGAGCATAGAGAAAACGTAGCAAAGTGGTACTCAGCTTGTCCTTTATGAAGTAGCAAAACATAAATGCTAGGTGACATATGTATGCCTACTAGGTGTGTTGAATAAGTACCCCTGATCTGCAATAAAGAAGGAAGCCCATGGACTCAAAGCTTTGAAGGTCTAGAAGGTTGGAAGCTTTCGGATTAGGAAAGTAGGGTTAATATAGAAATCTTGTATCAATATAAGGAAAGGCCCAACGCGGCCGGACAGTCTATAACTTGTACGATACGAAAGAGCCTTGGCTTCACCTCCTATATAAAGGGGGAGCCGAGGGTGAAAGAGGGGATCAAAATCATTGTAACCTAGCCATCATAGTTTTGAGTTGAGCACCTTTGTTCGGCTGAACCTTTCGAGATCTACTTGCCCTCTACTTTTTATGAAACCCTAAGTCTACAACACGTAGCCGTTGACGAGTTAATCCCTCGTCAATTGGCGCCGTTTGTGGGAATTGGAGGTTGCAAGGTCCTGATCTCGATGTCATCGTCAACATCGTCGTCGACAACAAGCAACACAATGGATGGAGGTAAACGAGTCTAACCTGATCTTGTTGATTTCTTCCTCATGATCCTGCATGCTTGCATGCATATGCTGATCTGGAGGATTTGACGGAGATGACTTTCGGGAGCTTCGCTTCCTCGTCGGGAAAGAAGGATCACACCGTTTTTCGGTACCAATTTTTTTGGGACTGTTGGCGGTCGAACGCGATTACTCGGGATCGTCAACATCGCCCGTTGAGTCTGGCGACGAAGAAGTTTCGCCACCATGCTTCATCAAGCCCACCGAAGGCGGACCACTCGCCGATCTGTTCGGTGACATGAGTTTCGGGTCGTTCACGGAAACCAATCTATCTCAAGAAAGAGACTCGGAGAGCTTCACCAGCTTTGACGTCACCAACACCACCAACTCCATTGCTAGCAGGAAGGTATTCGTCGATCTATCCGACGGTGTCACCTATCCCGAGTTCAATGGAAACACAACATATCATCAAATCTGCGTAATCACGGGAGCAGGCCGTGAAGCTGACGAAGAATCTGAGGCTTTTGATGACCTGGGCAACCCTTACATCGATCCCGCAGATCTGACGCGTGGAACATGAAGCAAAAAATATTGGAGCGGAACCGCGAGAGAAAGTGCAGCTGCCGCAGCAAGCATGGGATAGAGCCACAAGAGCTATGAACGGCATGGAGCCAATGACTACGCAATGTTCGGCAACAACTCTACAAGTATATCAATATAAACTTAGTCGATTCAGATGCGAATTAGAAAAACTTCAAAAGAAGCTAGATGAAAGAAGGGCTGTAGTAGATGCTTCCAGCGAGCGCAGAAGTAACCTGAGTCAGCACTCGAGGAATTCAATGGATAATCAGAGAGATAGTCATGGAAGAGCAAGATCTCGGTTGGCAGGCATACCTGAAACAGATCGAGATAATTTGATACAAAACCTCGACATGTCCTTTATGTCGATGGAAACGAGAGGGCATATAATCCTGAAAACGCCAGAGGCAGGATACATGGCAACACATGCATATCTGATGGCATCCAGACCACCTCAAGGAGATCCTCGCGCATCATTGTATCAAATGGCTATATCAGGTGCCGGTGATATGGGTGCGGCAATAGCAGGAAGAGAAATAGCATCGTAACCTAGGAGTGCCCCGCGCCGGAGTAGCCGAAGACAAAATAGTCTCAGAAGTACAATGGCAACAACTCGAGATGGTCCAAGAGAAGGAGACGCGATAAACATTGTAGTTCAAGCTCGAGTTGATAGGGTACGCGAGGAAAGAGGTCGAGAAAACAGAACTCGAGAAAGTCGTTAAACAGCACTTCGTACATACATACCCACGATGGGGTGTGCCCCTCTCCTTATATAGGGGAGAGGGTGGCTTACAGGGGAAGAAACCCTAAGAAACCCTAATGGGATCTTTGACTAGACAAACTACTTTACAAAGCTTCTTTAGCTACCGGTGTCACCGGTATCTCTTTAATCAGGGAGGCTGACATCCTCCGGTACCTTTTGCGTCATCATCTGCTTTAGCTCCAGAGCTTCGATTAAAGCTGAAGTGCTTCTCTCATCTTTGTCCTCTAGATCTTGGGAGAATCTTTGACCAGTCTTGCCGACGTGCTACAGTGTAGCTTGTACCGGTAATCCGGTACCTTCTTAGCCCATTCCGGTATACCCCTCCTGGGATACCGGTATAGACTCACTTAGCCAAAAGCTCAGTTCCACAGTCCAGAATAATATTAAACCGGTATCTTGATGGCTCAAACCATCCGGTTTGGCAGGCCTTTGGCATACCGGGGTTCATCCCCCCAACATTAGTCCCCGAAGCTGGCATAGACCGGTGGATCCTATCCAACAGACCATGCCAGGTTCCCTTTACTCAAGGTACCGGTTTAAACCTTCCGGTAACCAGTTTAAACCTTCCGGCTTTTTGCGGAACCTTTGTTTTTTCTCACCGAGCTATTCCGGCATCTTTGTCATTAAACCTCTCCTCGGCGAGGTCGAGAATATCTCGGGTACAGCGCCTGTCAGTGACATGCGCACTCTGCCTGGCGCGCGACAGTGTCAGGGGTCACTTCTCTTCGTCTTCTGCGCCTGCAGTTATGGCGGCGCACCGGATCCGCGCAGCCGTTCCGGATCCATGTGGTCTCCCTGTGTTCCTTTATTTTCTGCGCGTGTATCTTAGCGCCACATGGCGGCCCATGGAACAAAACGCCGCGGCCCAGCAGTTGCCAGCCCATTACTCCTTTCTTCTATTTAAGGGCGAGGCAGTTCCTTCTTCCTCTCTTCCCCGCATTCGCTTCTTCTCACGCGCCCAGAGCTTATCGCCTCTTGCGCTCCCGTCGCCGCCGGAGCACAGCTCCTGACGAACCAGCGCCGTTTCTCCTGTTGCGCTGAGGGTCTCCGCCGTGCAGAGAGCCTCCGACGCTCCTTCGCTGCCGCTGCATCGGGCTTTCTTCGGCAATCTCCGCTCTTCTTCGTCGCCGGTCATCGTCGTCGATCGCGAGCTCGCCGCGTCTCCGGCGACCTCCGTCCTCTGCGTCTTGCGCCGCTTCAGGTTAGCCTTAATGCATGTTTGCCCCTTTCTTTTTTGTTTCTCAGTTCTTGGGGCGGTAGAGTATTTACCCTTCCCTTTCTTTTGCTTTTTCTCTCACTCGTAGATCTTCGCGCAAGGCTAGATTTTGGGAAATCTGTTTTTAGGTAGAGTCCGGCATCCTCGAACCCTTCCGGAAAAATGTCTACCGAGGAGTACCTCGCGGATTCCTCTTCCGGTAGCCATCACACCGTGATCCCCGAATCCTCTTCCGGAGAAATCTCGGTCGAGGGAACCTCTGATGGGCTTGATGCTGATCTTGCCCAGAGCGAAGCTGGTACTGGTAGCTCAGCTCATGCTACCGATAACCAAGGAGAAGCCGGCAGCTCCAGCCAGGGCGCCGGAGTAGATCTGGACTCCTACACGCGTGGGGCCTGGATGGGCTCTGATGTGACCCAGGAGGATATAGACTGGCTCTACCGCTCCCGGAGGATACCGGAGGAGGTTTGGTGTCGCATCCCCGGCAAGGAGCGCCAACCCGAGCCTCGGCCGGGTGAGCATTTGGTCTTCGCCGCTCATTTCGAGCGCGGCCTTGGTCTTCCAGCGTCGGATTTCTTTCGGCGCTTCCTCAACTTCTACGAGCTTCAGCCCCATCATCTCCCGGGCAACTCGAACTTTTTCTTTTCTACCTTCACCACTTTCATGGAGGGATACACCGGTATCACTCCTTCTGTTGATAATTTCTCTTTCTTTTTCTATCTTCGGAAGAATTATATCCAGGATAAGAAACTTCCTCAACCCAAACCTTTTGTCCGGTGTGGGGGTTGTATGTTGTCTCCCCGCCCCGGGAGCAACTTCTACAAACTCTCCGGCCTGGACTCTATCCGGACCTCGTAGAGGACCTTTTTCTATGTCCGGAACGACGGCCCGGAAGATTTTATCAATCTCCCGGCGTATGTTCCCGGGCCGCCCTCCAAGAATAACTGGCTCCACTATCCCAAGGACGACAAGGAGTCCACCCGGATAGCCGGCTTCATCGACACCAACAAAGAGGAGACCAACCTCTACGCGGAGGATCTGGTCCGCGCTTTTCTCGTGCACCGGGTGCTGCTCCTTCAGCGACGTGCCCATAAGATCATCGAAATGTCGGGGCCAATGGACCCGACAAGGATCACAACCCACCGGCTCAGCCCTACTGACTTGGTCCGCAAGGCCAAGCAGATTTGCCAAAATCTGCTGAGCTCTAGCGGGAAATACGGGCTGGCCCCCTATAGCCGCCGCAACTCTCCCCCGCGGCGAGTAAGACCTTGGGATTTTGAGGAAGCTTTTTTCGGTATAACCAAGTGTATTTTGCTCTAACAGGTTGTTTTTGTGTTTCAGAACTTCCACCGGATCCGCCAGGAGCATCCGGCTTCCTACACGTCGGACCGGATCTTCGAGGACGACTGCGACGCGGACCCCTACGTCAAGGGAAGGCAGCAGATGAGCCGCACCCACACTCCACGTCCCGGTAACTTCTCTGGCATGGGCTCCGGTTCAGATGATGAAGTTACTATACTTCAGGTATTTTGCTCTTTCGCTTTCTCATGTATCATCTTTCTGTAGATGCTCCCTCAGCCAGCGCCAACCGACAGGTAGTGGAGCGCGCCACCCCACTTCAGGCTGAAGTTGGGGCTAAGTTTCTTGAGAAGCTCGCCTCTCAAGGCCGCAAGAACAAGGCGCCGACGCCTGAATCCGTCCCGAGCGATGCTCCTCCTGCCAAACGCTCCCGGCAGGAAGTTATTGGCGGGAAGAAGGTCTCCACCAAGCGCTACCGGTCTCGAGAGATGCCGGTTTCCTCCGGGTAAGCTTCCGCTTCCTGTTTTCTTTTTGTTTTGTGAGTTTTTTTTTCCAGTTGCCTTTTCTGAGTTTCTCTCTGTATCTTTCCAGGCCTGCCCGGAAGATCTCCAAGCGCGCCTCTGGCATGAGGCCAGAGATCTCTGAGGACGCCGCCAGGACCTCGATTCCTCCTCAGCCAAGTCCGGTACCATCTGGTGCCGGCAATCCTTCTGCCTCCCCTCTTGGGGGCAATACAAGTGCGGGGCGCGCGGCCCCTACACCTCCAGATCACCGCGCGGAGGAGGACATTGTCTCCCCTCCAGAAATCCAAGACACCGGTGCCAACAACATCGGCGCCGGCACCGAAGATGCCGGGCAGGCGGAACCTCTGGTTCCTCCTATCCAGAAAAGGAAGAAGAAGAAGACTGCTGCTTCCTCCCCCTCCAAGGCCGTGCCGGCCTCTTCCGAGCTCTGCCCCGGCGAAGGACGCTCCCGAAGCTCCTGCGTCAGCCAAAACCACGCCAACTCCTCCTCCGGCAACCTCAGCCGGCAAGCCGGCGGCCACCAAGCCAAGACCGCCAGAGAGCGGCAAGCTCACCGCCCAGCAACTTGCTGCGGTGGTGACCGCGGCCGCCGCTCCTTCCTCCGGTTCGCAGACGCTAGCTCTGCGCACCGTTCGTGCCGCCATTGTGGCCGGTGAGACGGCCTCTGCCCTAGTAGGCCGGATCACCGAGTTCCGCCGCGGCGGAGCTGACCTTGGCCATCTGCTTGATTACGCTGAAAAGTGGAATCAGGCGGATTTGACGCCGGCGACGCGCGGCCTCGGCAAGGACAAGATGCTGGTGGTCGATCCTTCTGGCCCTCGGAGCACCGGTCAACACTTTGGCCGGCTGCGGCGCGCGGCCAAGGAGTTCGACAATGCGTGGCACGATGCCAGCACCAACGTGTCGGTAAGCTGCACAACCTCAATCTCTTTTACATCCTTGCCGGTTTTCTCTTCAGACTCTAAGATTATATATATTCTCCCAGTCCCCGAGTTTCGTGTTGAGAGCGCAGCACTTAGCGCGAAACTTAGTTAGAAACACAAAAAACCGGCATAGCCAGTCCCCGAGTTTCGGGTTGAGAGCGCAGTTCTTAGCGCGAAACTTTGTTATAAACTCAAAAAATCGGCATAGCCAGTCCCCGAGTTTCGGGTTGAGAGCGCAGCACTTAGCGCGAAACTTTGTTAGAAACTCAAAAAACCGGCATAGCCAGTCCCCGAGTTTCGGGTTGAGAGCGCAGTTCTTAGCGCGAAACTTTGTTAGAAACTCAAAAAACCGGCATAGCCAGTCCCCGAGTTTCGGGTTGAGAGCGCAGTTCTTAGCGCGAAACTTTGTTAGAAACGCAAAAAACCGGCATAGCCAGTCGCCGAGTTTCGGGTCGAGAGCGCAGTTCTTAGCGCAAAACTTATTTTTCTTTGCCGGCATCTTTTTTACCGGAATCCTCTTTAACTTAAACTGGATACCCGGAAGCAGCTCTTTGAGGAGCTTCTGTGGGAGCACCGGGAGCTTTCCGAGGCTCACAACAAGTGCCAAGGTTAGTTTTTCATGCCTCCGGCTTCTTTTTAATGAAAGCCTTTTTCTCTTAGTACTTATAAACTCTTTGCACATCAGCTGTTCCGGAAGCCTCCATCGAGGCCCTCAAGGCTCAGCTCACCGTGCTTCAAGGTACCATTTCTTGTTTTTACTTGTTTTGTATCTTTTACCGTACCGGACCTCTCTTTGTTAATAAGGTCCTTCCGGATTTCAGCTGAGAAGGAGTGATACGTCTCCGACGTATCGATAATTTCTTATGTTCCATGCCACATTATTGATGTTATCTACATGTTTTATGCACACTTTATGTCATATTCGTGCATTTTCTGGAACTAACCTATTAACAAGATGCCGAAGTGCCAGTTGCTGTTTTCTGCTGTTTTTGGTTTCAGAAATCCTAGTAAGGAAATATTCTCGGAATTGGACGAAATCAAAGCCCAGGGGCCTATTTTTCCACGAAGCTTCCAGAAGTCCGAAGACAAAACGAAGTGGGGCCACAGGGTGCCCAAACCATAGGGCGGCGCGGCCCACCCCCTGGCCGCGCCGGCCTGTGGTCTGGGGCCCCTGTGCCCCCTCTTGACTTGCCCTTCCGCCTACTTAAAGCCTCCGTGACGAAACCCCCAGGACCGAGAGCCACGATACGGAAAACCTTCCAGAGACGCCGCCAACGCCGATCCCATCTCGGGGGATCCAGGAGATCGCCTCCGGCACCCTGCCGGAGAGGGGAATCATCTCCCGGAGGACTCTACGCCGCCATGGTCGCCTCCGGTGTGATGTGTGAGTAGTCTACCCCTGGACTATGGGTCCATAGCAGTAGCTAGATGGTTGTCTTCTCCCCATTGTGCTATCATTGTCGGATCTTGTGAGCTGCCTAACATGATCAAGATCATCTATCTGTAATTCTATATGTTGCGTTTGTTGGGATCCGATGAATAGAGAATACTTATTATGTTGATTATCAAAGTTATATCTACGTGTTGTTTATGATCTTGCATGCTTTCCGTTACTAGTAGATGCTCTGGCCAAGTAGATGCTTGTAACTCCAAGAGGGAGTACTTATGCTCGATAGTGGGTTCATGCCTGCATTGACACAGGACGATGTGAGAAAGTTCTAAGGTTGTGTTGTGCTGTTGCCACTAGGGATAAAACATTGATGCTATGTATAAGGATGTAGTTGTTGATTACATTACGCACCATACTTAATGCAATTGTCTGTTGCTTTGCAACTTAATACTGGAGGGGGTTCGGATGATAACCTGAAGGTGGACTTTTTAGGCATAGATGCAGTTGGATGGCGGTCTATGTACTTTGTCGTAATGCCCAATTAAATCTCACTATACTCATCATGATATGTATGTGCATGGTCATGCTCTCTTTATTTGTCAATTGCCCAACTGTAATTTGTTCACCCAACATGCTGTTTGTCTTATGGGAGAGACACCTCTAGTGAACTGTGGACCCCGGTCCAATTCTCTTTACTGAAATACAATCTACTGCAATACTTGTTCTACTGTTTTCTGCAAACAATCATCTTCCACACAATACGGTTAATCCTTTGTTACAGCAAGCCGGTGAGATTGACAACCTCACTGTTTCGTTGGGGCAAAGTACTTTGGTTGTGTTGTGCAGGTTCCACGTTGGCGCCGGAATCCCTGGTGTTGCGCCGCACTACATCCCGCCGCCATCAACCTTCAACGTGCTTCTTGGCTCCTCCTGGTTCGATAAACCTTGGTTTCTTTCTGAGGGAAAACTTGCTGCTGTGCGCATCATACCTTCCTCTTGGGGTTCCCAACGAACATGTGAGTTACACGCCATCAAGCATATTTTCTGGCGCCGTTGCCGGGGAGATCAAGACACGCTGCAAGGGGAGTCTCCACTTCTCAATCTCTTTACTTTGTTTTTGTCTTGCTTAGTTTTATTTACTATTTTGTTTGCTGCACTAAATGAAAATACAAAAAAAAATTAGTTGCTAGTTTTACTTTATTTGCTATCTTGTTTGCACTCTATATCAAAAACACAAAAAAATTAGTTACTTGTTTTACTTTACTTAATATCATGCATGTTTTTATTTCACTAGTTAAGCATAATGGAAAACAACAAAAATATGAGAGATCTTTATGAACTTTATCTTGAATTAGGACATGATGTGTTTGAAGAGAGAATTAAAAAACCCATGGAACTTTATATGCATGCTAATGGGAATGTTATTACTATGAATGCTTTGAACACCATTGTTGCTAATGCTATGGAAAATTATAAGCTTGGGGAAGCTGGCTTTGATGAGCATGATCTTTTTAGTCCCCCAAGCATTGAGGAGAAATTTTTATTTTATGATTACAATATGCCTCCTATATTTGATTGCTACTTTGTTGAATTTTCTCCCACTACAACCAATAAAATTGACTATGCTTATGTGGAGAGTAATAATTTTATGCATGAGACTCATGATAAGAATGCTTTATGTGATAGTTATATTGTTGAGTTTGCTCATGATGCTACTGAAAGTTATTATGAGAGAGAAAAATATGGTTGTAGAAATCTTCATGTTACTAAAACACCTCTCTATATGCTTAAAATCTTGAAACTACACTTGTTTTATCTTCCTGATCTTGTCACTTTGCTCTTCATGGACTTGTTTATTTACAAGATTCCTTTTCATAGGAAGCATGTTAGGCTTAAATTTGTTTCATACTTACCTCTTGATGCTCTCTTTTGCTTCAAATACTATTTCTTGCGAGTACATCATTAAAACTGCTGAGCCCATCTTAATGGCTATAAAGAAAGAACTTCTTGGGAGATAACCCATGTGTTTATTTTGCTACAGTACCTCTATTTTATATTTGTGTCTTGGAAGTTGTTTACTACTGTAGCAACCTCTCCATATCTTAGTTTAGTGTTTTGTTGTGCCAAGTAAAGCCGTTGATAGAAAAGTAAGTACTAGATTTGGATTACTGCGCAGTTCCAGATTTCTTTGCTGTCACGAATCTGGGTCCACCTCCCTGTAGGTAGCTCAGAAAATTAAGCCAATTTACGTGCATGATCCTCAGATATTTACGCAACTTTCATTCAATTTGAGCATTTTCATTTGAGCAAGTCTGGTGCCATTTTAAAATTCGTCAATACGAACTGTTCTGTTTTGACAGATTCTGTCTTTTATTTCGCATTGCCTCTTTTGCTATGTTGGATGAATTTCTTTGATCCACTAATGTCCAGTAGCATTATGCAATGTCCAGAAGTGTTAAGAATGATTGTGTCACCTCTGAATATGTTAATTTATATTGTGCACTAACCCTCTAATGAGTTGTTTCGAGTTTGGTGTGGAGGAAGTTTTCAAGGATCAAGAGAGGAGTATGATGCAACATGATCAAGGAGAGTGAAAGCTCTAAGCTTGGGGATGCCCCGGTGGTTCACCCCTGCATATTCTAAGAAGACTCAAGCGTCTAAGCTTGGGGATGCCCAAGGCATCCCCTTCTTCATCGACAACATTATCAGGTTCCTCCCCTGAAACTATATTTTTATTCCATCACATCTTATGTGCTTTGCTTGGAGCGTCGGTTTGTTTTTGTTTTTGTTTTGTTTGAATAAAATGGATCCTAGCATTCACTTTATGGGAGAGAGACACGCTCCGCTGTAGCATATGGACAAGTATGTCCTTGGTTTCTACTCATAGTATTCATGGCGAAGTTTCTCCTTCGTTAAATTGTTATATGGTTGGAATTGGAAAATGATACATGTAGTAATTGCTATTAATGTCTTGGGTAATGTGATACTTGGCAATTGTTGTGCTCATGATTAAGCTCTTGCATCATATGCTTTGCACCTATTAATGAAGAAATACATAGAGCATGCTAAAATTTGGTTTGCATATTTGGTTTCTCTAAGGTCTAGATAATTTCTAGTATTGAGTTTGAACAACAAGGAAGACGGTGTAGAGTCTTATAATGTTTTCAATATGTCTTTTATGTGAGTTTTGCTGCACCGGTTCATCCTTGTGTTTGTTTCAAATAAGCCTTGCTAGCCTAAACCTTGTATCGAGAGGGAATACTTCTCATGCATCCAAAATACTTGAGCCAACCACTATGCCATTTGTGTCCACCATACCTACCTACTACATGGTATTTTCCGCCATTCCAAAGTAAATTGCTTGAGTGCTACCTTTAAAATTCCATCATTCACCTTTGCAATATATAGCTCATGGGACAAATAGCTTAAAAACTATTGTGGTATTGAATATGTAATTATGCACTTTATCTCTTATTAAGTTGCTTGTTGTGCGATAACCATGTTCACTGGGGACGCAATCAATTATTCATTGTTGAATTTCATGTGAGTTGCTATGCATGTCCGTCTTGTCTGAAGTAAGAGAGATCTACCACCTTATGGTTAAGCATGCATATGTTAGAGAAGAACATTGGGCCGCTAACTAAAGCCATGATCCATGGTGGAAGTTTCAGTTTTGGACATATATCTTCAAATCTCAAATGAGAAAATTATTAATTGTTGTTACATGCTTATGCATAAAAGAGGAGTCCATTATCTGTTGTCTATGTTGTCCCGGTATGGATGTCTAAGTTGAAGAATAATCAATAGCGAGAAATCCAATGCGAGCTTTCTCCTTAGACCTTTGTACAGGCGGCATAGAGGTACCCCTTTGTGACACTTGGTTAAAACAGTGCATTGTGATGATCCGGTAGTCCAAGCTAATTAGGACAAGGTGCGGGCACTATTAGTACACTATGCATGAGGCTTGCAACTTATAAGATATAATTTACATGATGCATATGCTTTATTACTACCGTTGACAAAATTGTTTCATGTTTTCAAAATCAAAGCTCTAGCACAAATATAGCAATCGATGCTTTTCCTCTATGGAGGACCATTCTTTTACTTTCAATGTTGAGTCAGTTCAACTATTTCTCTCCACCTCAAGAAGCAAACACTTGTGTGAACTGTGCATTGATTCCTACATACTTGCTTATTGCACTTATTATATTACTCTATGTTGACAATATCCATGAGATATACATGTTACAAGTTGAAAGCAACCGCTGAAACTTAATCTTCTTTTGTGTTGCTTCAATACCTTTACTTTAAATTATTGCTTTATGAGTTAACTCTTATGCAAGACTTATTGATGCTTGTCTTGAAGTGCTATTCATGAAAAGTCTTTGCTTTATGATTCACTTGTTTACTCATGTCATATACATTGTTTTGATCGCTGCATTCACTACATATGCTTTACAAATAGTATGATCAAGATTATGATGGCATGTCACTCCAGAAATTATCTATGTTATCGTTTTACCTGCTCGGGACGAGCAGAACTAAGCTTGGGGATGCTGATACGTCTCCGACGTATCGATAATTTCTTATGTTCCATGCCACATTATTGATGTTATCTACATGTTTTATGCACACTTTATGTCATATTCGTGCATTTTCTGGAACTAACCTATTAACAAGATGCCGAAGTGCCAGTTGCTGTTTTCTGCTGTTTTTGGTTTCAGAAATCCTAGTAAGGAAATATTCTCGGAATTGGACGAAATCAAAGCCCAGGGGCCTATTTTTCCACGAAGCTTCCAGAAGTCCGAAGACGAAACGAAGTGGGGCCACAGGGTGCCCAAAGCCTAGGGCGGCGCGGCCCACCCCCTGGCCGCGCCGGCCTGTGGTCTGGGGCCCCTGTGCCCCCTCTTGACTTGCCCTTCCGCCTACTTAAAGCCTCCGTGACGAAACCCCCAGGACCGAGAGCCACGATACGGAAAACCTTCCAGAGACGCCGCCAACGCCGATCCCATCTCGGGGGATCCAGGAGATCGCCTCCGGCACCCTGCCGGAGAGGGGAATCATCTCCCGGAGGACTCTACGCCGCCATGGTCGCCTCAGGTGTGATGTGTGAGTAGTCTACCCCTGGACTATGGGTCCATAGCAGTAGCTAGATGGTTGTCTTCTCCCCAATGTGCTATCATTGTCGGATCTTGTGAGCTGCCTAACATGATCAAGATCATCTATCTGTAATTCTATATGTTGCGTTTGTTGGGATCCGATGAATAGAGAATACTTATTATGTTGATTATCAAAGTTATATCTACATGTTGTTTATGATCTTGCATGCTTTCCGTTACTAGTAGATGCTTTGGCCAAGTAGATGCTTGTAACTCCAAGAGGGAGTACTTATGCTCGATAGTGGGTTCATGCCTGCATTGACACAGGACGATGTGACAGAAAGTTCTAAGGTTGTGTTGTGCTGTTGCCACGAGGGATAAAACATTGATGCTATGTCTAAGGATGTAGTTGTTGATTACATTACGCACCATACTTAATGCAATTGTCTGTTGCTTTGCAACTTAATACTGGAGGGGGTTCGGATGATAACCTGAAGGTGGAATTTTTAGGCATAGATGCAGTTGGATGGCGGTCTATGTACTTTGTCGTAATGCCCAATTAAATCTCACTATACTCATCATGATATGTATGTGCATGGTCATGCTCTCTTTATTTGTCAATTGCCCAACTGTAATTTGTTCACCCAACATGCTGTTTGTCTTATGGGAGAGACACCTCTAGTGAACTGTGGACCCCGGTCCAATTCTCTTTACTGAAATACAATCTACTGCAATACTTCTTCTACTGTTTTTTGCAAACAATCATCTTCCACACAATACGGTTAATCCTTTGTTACAGCAAGCCGGTGAGATTGACAACCTCACTGTTTCGTTGGGGCAAAGTACTTTGGTTGTGTTGTGCAGGTTCCACGTTGGCGCCGGAATCCCTGGTGTTGCACCGCACTACATCCCGCCGCCATCAACCTTCAACGTGCTTCTTGGCTCCTCCTGGTTCGATAAACCTTGGTTTCTTTCTGAGGGAAAACTTGCTGCTGTGCGCATCATACCTTCCTCTTGGGGTTCCCAACGAACGTGTGAGTTACACGCCATCAAGGAGCAGCTCATCACCGCGCATCGCGAAGTGAAGGAGCAGGCCATGCAGGCTGAGCTCCGGCACGCGCGGGAGCTCAAGGAGGCCAAAGCCGTAGCAGAGGCCGAATTGGATGAATCCTTGAAGGAGTACACGAACTCCACTGCTGTGCTGCAGGCTGACATGGAGGAGGAGACCGTGGCGCGGAAGGCAGCGCAAGACCGGCTCACTCTCCTAAACGATGAGCAAAAGGAGTACGACCGGTTGGTTGTACAGACTAACGCGCTGGCCCTCAGTAAGTCTTTTTTCTTCCCACCTCCTGCTTATAAGCTTATATCTTTCGGTAGCATATCCTTATCTTTTTTTCTTTTTTTTTTCTTGTAGGGCTCTTTCCGGACTCCCAGGCGCATGCCCACAAGAAGGTGGCGGAACGCAGGGCATTACAAGAAATGGCCAATCCGGATGCGCCCTAGGATCCATATGACCACTTGGTCGCGCTCCCCGCCCGGGTCCAGCACATGCGCTCCGTGGATCGGCATCTTGCTGATCTTCCGGAAGCTGCTATCCAAATCTTCAAAGTGCTGTGGCCTGAGGAACCGGTGCCTGCCAACTTCACGCTCACCACCGACCGCCTGAAGGACGCAGGCCGGAGGATTCGTGAGTGGAAGTGTTCGGCGGCTCATGCCGGAGCGGATGCGGCGCTGCACATCGCCTGCTCCTGGTACGATGACCTGGATCTGGATGCTTTCCACAGCTTCCATGGCGATTCGCCCACTGACACGGATCTAGCCCGCACCGCCAAGCGCCAGGACCGCGCCTACCGTATAGCAGAGTTCGCCCATGTGCGCACCATCATCCCTCCTCCTCCCGACATCAAAGATGCCATTTCTGATGACGAAGAGGACATCGAGGATGAGGAGGATAAAGAAGCTGGCGCTGGCGACGATCTCCTGGAAGGAGGCGATGCTCCCCCGGAAGCTCATGAGGTCGGCCCGCAGCCCCCTATTGCTTAAACTTCTCCTGTTATGCATGTGTTGCCCCTGAATGTCTCAAGAAATCCAGCTCGTTAAATTCTACCCCAGAATGCCGGGGTTTAAGTTGTAAGATAAAACTTAGCATTTCTTTTGGTTGTGCTACAACTTCTATGCCGGTGTCTTTTTAACCGGTAACTTATTAAGTTAAGTTTATCTGCTATCTTAGCATTGTGCATACTGTTTGCCGTTTCATCTTGCACTGTGAAGATTCCGAAATCATTTCGGCATCCAATCCGATGCACACTTGGTTCTTTTGCTTTGGCTCTGCCTACCTCTTTTGGGTGTTTGGCGTATGAGTCACAAAGTTCTTTTGCCAAGCAAGCACTTTCTTGAACTTAGAAATAACTCGAATTTTTTCACAAAAAACCGGCATAGCCGGGGTTAGTTAATTTTTTCGGATTGTCCGTTCCCACTCATCCTTTTCGTGGTTCACGTGCTTAATTCCTACCGATTTATCTTGCTTGCCATGAAGCCGGGTTGTAGACAGCAGCAGAGTCGAAGACTCCGGTAGGTTTAGCACGTTACTAAACCGGAAAGAAAAAAATGTTCAACAACCAACCTGTAAACTGAAAAAATAAACACATTGCATGCAATTTCAGTAGGGGTAGTCCCCGAGATTCATTCGAGGTCCCGACATCTTTTATTCATAGCAAATAAGGTACAAAAAAGAACTCCTTACAGCACATCTTCAGGAATAGAAAGGACGCAGCAGTGCTATGTTCCATGGGCGTTTAGTTTCTTCTCCTGACCTGTCCGCCTTTCCTGTGCATCAATTAAGTAGTAGGCATCATTGTGTAGAGCCTTGCTCATAATGAAAGGTCCTTCCCACGGAGGTGAGAGTTTGCGGCGCCCTTCAGTGCGCTGCACTAGGCGTAGCACCAGGTCTCCTTCCCGGAACACTCTTGGTTTAACCTTTCGGCTATGATAGCGTCTGAGGTTCTGCTGGTATATGGCTGTTCTTGCCAAAGCCAACTCCCTTGCCTCTTCTAGAAAGTCTACATCATTTTCTCGGGCCTCTTTTACCTCTTCTTCGGTATAGAGTTGAACTCTTGGTGAATCATGTATGATGTCGGTTGGTATTACGGCTTCTGCCCATAAACCATGAAGAAAGGAGTGTATCCAGTAGACCGGTTTGGAGTCGTTCTTATGCTCCACAGCACTAATGGTAGCTCATCGAGCCAACACCCCGGTGTCTTTTCAACCGCCTCAATGAGTCTTGGTTTGATACCGGAAAGCACCAAAGCATTGGTTCTTTCCACTTGGCCATTGCCTTGCGGGTGTGCGACTGAGCACAAGTCCAGCTGGATGTTATTATCCTCACAAAATCTTTTGAACTCTCCTTGAGCAAAGTTTGTTCCATTGTCCGTGATAATGCTATGCGGGTAGCCATACCGCAAGATAACATCTTTCAAGAATTTTACTACCGTGTGCCCGTCACATTTTGCGATAGGTTTCACCTCAAGCCACTTAGTGAACTTATCCACCATTACTAGGATGTGAGTCATGCTGCTCCTTGCAGTTTTGAACGGGCCAACCATGTCAAGGCACCAAACAGCGAACGACCAGGTGAGTGGTTGTTGGGGGGATGACCCCCGGTATGCCAAAGGCATGTCAAACCGGATGGTTTGAGCCATCAAGATACCGGTTTAATATTCTTACCGGAATGTAAAGATAAGAGCTTGGCTAAGTAAAGGAAGGCCGGTATCCCCAGAGGGGTATACCGGAACCGGATGAAGAAGATACCGGAAGGAGAGCAGGTCGGCAAGACCGGTCAAAGATTCTCTTCAGAGCTAGAAGACAAGGATGAGCTAAGCAAAGTAGCTTTAATCGGAGCCCTGGCGCCAACGAGAGAGGTGACGCTGAAAGAAGCCGGAGGACGTCAGCGTCCCTGATTAAAGAAGACCCCGGCGTCATCCCTGATTAAAGTAGCTTTGTAAAGTAGTTTGTCCAGTCAAAGATGCCATTAGGGTTTCTTGTTCTGTAAGCCACCCTCTCCCCTATATAAGGAGAGGGGGCATAGCCTCTTGCGGGCATGTAAGGTAGAATGCACAAGGAGAAGTTAGACGAAGAACCTTGTATCCAAGAACCTGTAACCATGTCAAGATCAATGAAGCTAGCGATTTAGAGCAGAGTTCTTCCTCTTGTCTCTCTTCTTGCATACCGGCCTTTGGTTGTGTTCTTGAGGAAAGCATCCGGAAGTTCATCCCATCTAGTCGCAAACCCTCCCCCGAATCCTCTAGCGCCCATTCGGCCCCAACTTAAGCCATCCCATGGCATCTGCTCATTCGCCACGACGACAGTTGGCGCCCACCGTGGGGCAGGAAGTGGCGCTTGCTGGAGTTCACATTCGGGCGGGCATCCTCGATGTCGCCGGCCAGCGTACGGTCTCCGCGTTGGTGCAGCGCATCTACGCCATGGACTTCATCAACAACAACGCGGGCTGCTTCACCAACGGCGGCATCTTCCCCAAGAACGGCCGCATCATCGAGTTCGGCAGCCACCGCATCTACTTCGGCACCGTCCCTGTGCGCCAGTGCCTCTCGCCGGTACTGGTGGCGCCGGATCCGCCAAGATGGCTACATGCTGGCCGCGCTCCTGGCAGTGTGGAGGTGATGATGGCAGGCGCGGTCGATGCCGGCAAAGAAGCTGCGGAAGAAGGTGCTGGTCGTGCGGTTTCGACCCGTGCGGCCAAGCCACCGCTGGAACGCGGCGCAGGCGCTGCGGGGGCATCATCCGCACCGCCGGAAACACCACTCCAAGCGGCGATGAACGTCCTCGCCACCCCCATCGCGCAGAACATCAACCCGGCAGCGGCTCAGGCGAAGCTGGAGGCGCAGCGCCAGAAGATGCTCGAGAGCGGCAAAGACATCATCAGGGCGCAGCGCGAGCTGAACCTAACCGTACGTGAGTATAACGCTGCCCATGGCTTTGCTTCTGTTAGCGCTCATGCTGTTAGGATACCGGAAAACCGGCTTAAGGCTCGCAATCTAGATCAGGATCTGCGCAAAGAAATTGCTGCCGGCAAAAGCACTTCTGCATCTGTGAGCATAGTAGAAAAACCTAAGTACAGTAGCCCGGATAAAACGATAAAAGCTGCTAAAGCTGCTGTAGCGCTATGTGACTCGCTTTCCGGGGACGCTCTGGCAAAACAACAAGAGCGTGTCCGGGAACTTCTTGAAACTATCGAGCAGCAAAATGCTGAACAGCTTGATAAGCTGAACAAGGCTGTGGCTTCAAAATCCGCGCGTTCAACAAGGAATGCAGGTAGCAAGTCCCATGGGCAGGCTTCGTCCCCCATCCAGACAGAAGGAGAGAAAAAGAGGTGAATGCGCAGCAAATGACTGTGTATGATCCGGTTCTTGCCGGAAAACAACAAGCCGGGCAATATGATGCCGGCAGAAAAGGCCAAGGGGCAAACAGAGGCTATGCCAGGGAAGGCTATGCCGGAAACAATCATGCCGGTAGACAAGAAACCGGGCAAAATTATCGAGCTGCAAGGGCGGCGTATGATGAGGAGGAAATAGATCCCCCAAGGTACCGGCAGGCAAGGGCAGCGGTACCGGAATGTTACGATGAGGCTGATTCCGCAAGACCGGCAGCATACCGGAACCCGTTGGGAGAACGCTTGGGAGAAAGATACCTACCGGAACGGGATGCGAGACACCGTCTGGATAGAGTATACTTGTCAGAAATGATCGAGGAAGAAGGTCCCCCGGGCCCAAAGTGTTTTGGTCCAAGGATCATGAAAGAAAAGCCACCAGTTCGCAACTTTATGTTGCCTCGTGACACAAAAACATATGATGGCACTACGAAGCCGGAAGACTGGCTCGTGGATTACGTGACCGCGGTATACGTCGCAGGCGGCGGAGGAACCGTAGCTGGAGGAGGAAACCGGCGATGGGCCATGAGAATCATACCATCGTTTTTGGTTGGACCGGCAAGAATCTGGTTAAACAACTTGCCGGCAGGAAGCATAAATGGCTGGTTGGACTTTGAGTAAGCCTTCGTGAGCAATTTCAGCAGCACCTATCAGAGGCCAAACAGGCCGCAGCAGCTCGCTCTGTGCATACAGCGCCAGAACGAAACAGACCGGGATTATCTGGCCCGGTGGAACACTACGAGGAACTCCTGTGAAGGGGTAATCGAGGCACAAGCCATTGCTTGGTTTAGCAGTGGGTGCAGGAGAGGTTCACCGTTGTGGCAAAAGCTGCAGCGGAACATGCCGACAACGTTGGCAGAGATGATACGTGTGGCGGATAGCTATGCGTTGGGAGACCCAACGCAGCCGGCAGTGCAACCTGAGCCGGAACAGCAGCGCCAAGAGCAACACCGGGATAACCGGAATAACAAAAGAAGGGAAGATTTCCCCGATCAAAGGTACGGTCCGCAGCAAGTTGCTGCGGTGCAAGAAAACTCTAAGGCCAGCGGCAGTCAGAGGCAGAGAACCGGATCGCAGCCATGGGCGGGTCCTAAAAAACAGTGGGTAGAAAAGAAGCCTTGGGTTCAGAAAAAGAACTGGCAAGAACCCGCGAAGTACACCATGGAAGCTGCCATGGACCAACCTTGCCGGTGGCACACACCGAATCCGGCACACCCGTCAAACCATCTGACGAAAGATTGTACCTGGACCAAGTACTTGATGCAAAAGGGAACGGTAAAAGATGCACAACCGCCGCAAGACATGCCGCGGCAACAACAGCTACCACCACCACCACCGCTTACCGGGGCAAACGCCTTACCGGTGCAGCCAAACTGGCAACAATACCAGCAAGTTAACCAAGTGGGAGAAGGCAATGGCCAACCACCTCCACCGGCACCTTTGGGCCGGAATGTTTACAAAGATCCAGATATGTGATGTGTTGTGTTCGTAACTGAGCCAACCGACAGACAGAGCCTATATCGCCCTTCTATGGAAGTGAACGCGGTGATGCCGGCAGTACCAAAATATATGCTGTGGTCTGATCAAGAGATCTCGTGGTCATTCAAGGATCACCCTAAGATCATGCCTAACCCGGGTGGCTATGCTCTTGTCTTGGACCCAATCATGCAAGGGCCAAATGCTCGAGTCAAGTTCAGCAAGGTGCTGATAGACAATGGGAGCAGCATAAACATCATGTACCGGCACACCATGAACATGCTGGGCATAACAGAAAACATGCTTCAGCCAACGCGCACAACGTTCCATGGAATCGTTCCGGGACTGTCCTGCGCACCGGTTGGAAAAGTCCGGGTGGATGTGTCGTTTGGAGGACGTGACAATTGCCGGGTTGAAAACCTTGAGTTTGAGGTGGTGGACTTAGATAGTCCTTACCATGCTTTGCTGGGGAGACCAGCATTGGCTGCTTTTATGGCCTCGACTCACACGGCATATCTCAAAATGAAGATGCCGGCACCTCGTGGACCCTTGACTGTGGTGGGAAACTACAAAGTCTCACTGGAAACAGCTTCCGCCAGATCAAACCTCGCAGAATCACTGGTGATCGCTGAAGAAAAGAGGAGGATGCAAACTGCAGTTGCGCTGGCTCAATCCTCACAGCTGAGTTTAGCGGCAATGAGTGCAAACCTGGGCACACCGGCATTCAAGCCGACAAAGGAAACGAAGGACATTGTGCTGGACCCAGCTTACCCTGAGCGCACCGTCCGTATCGGTGACGGCATGAATGAGGCATAGGAAAGCGCGCTCGTCAGCTTCCTCCGTGAGAATCGGAATATCTTCGCCTTGTCTACTGATGACTTGGTAGGTGTTCCACTCATTAAATGTCCGGAAAGATGCAAAGCCGGTAAGGCAGCCGCTGCGCTGGTTTGCTGAAGACAGGAGAAAGATCATTGGAGAAGAGGTGACAAAGTTGCTGGTTGCCGGGTTCATTGTGGAAGTACTGCACACTGAGTGGCTAGCCAATCCGGTGCTAGTCGAGAAGAAAAAAGAAGAGAACATGGAAGCAAAAGCTCCAAAGGTGTGGCGCATGTGCATCGACTACACCAACTTGAACAAAGCTTGCCCGAAAGACCCTTTCCCTTTACCTCGGATCGATCAAGTGATTGATTCCACTGCAGGATGTGAGCTGTTATCTTTCTTGGATGCTTATTCCGGTTTCCACCAAATCCCCTTGAAAAAGGAAGATCAAATAAAAACTGCGTTCATTACCCCGCACGGGGCTTATTGCTATGTCACTATGCCTTTTGGTTTGCGCAACGCTGGTGCAACGTACCAGCGCTGTATGCAAAAATGCTTGTTTGATCAAATTGGAAAAAAATGTGCAAGTCTATGTGGATGATGTCGTGGTAAAAACTAAGGCGAAAGAAACCTTAGTCGATGACCTCCGGCAAACATTTGATAACTTGAGAAGATTCCGGATGAAACTTAACCCGGCAAAATGTACCTTCGGTGTCCCTGCCGGCAAGTTGCTTGGTTTTCTCGTGTCAAGCCGAGGCATTGAGGTCAATCCGGTAAAAATCCGGGCAATTGAAAGAATGACTATACCGCGCGATCTCAAGGACGTGCAAAAGTTTACCGGAAGCTTGGCATCTCTAAGCCGGTTCATAAGCAGGTTGGGAGAAAAAGCTCTGCCACTCTATGCTCTCATGAAAAAATCTGACACGTTCGTCTGGACCCCTCAGGCAGACGCGGCGTTCAAAGAGCTAAAAACCATGTTGGCTACAGCGCCTATACTGGCTTCACCTCTAGAAAGAGAGCCTATGTTACTGTACATAGCAGCAACAAACCGGGTTGTGAGTGTTGTCGTTGTGGTTGAAAGAGAAGAGGAAGGAAAAACCGTCCAGAGGCCGGTATACTACCTGAGCGAGGTGCTCTCCCTCTCAAAACAAAACTACCCTCACTTCCAAAAGATGACTTATGGTGTGTACATGGCCGCCACAAAGCTTAAGCATTATTTTGAAGAACACCCCATGAAAGTGGTAAGTGAAGCACCAATCTCCGATATCATGTGCAACAAAGATGCTAGCGGTAGGATTGCAAAGTGGGCAATTCAGATATCACCGTATGTGCCTGTGTATGAAAGGAGAGATGCCATAAAGTCACAAGCTTTGGCTGATTTCCTCGTTGATTGGGCGGAAATGCAATACAAGCCGCCAGATCAAAGAATAGAGTACTGGAAGATGCACTTCGACGGATCCAAACTAAAAGAGGGTCTAGGTGCTGGTGTGGTGCTTACCTCGCCTAAGGGAGATCATCTCCGGTATGTTCTGCAAGTGCATTTCAGGGCATCAAATAATGTCACTGAGTATGAGGCTCTGATCCATGGGCTCAAGGTAGCAAAAGAAATCGGTGTGCACCGGATCATTTGCTATGGAGATTCAGATCTTGTCGTGCAACAATGTTCCGGAGATTGGGACGCGAAGGATGCCAACATGGCTTTGTACCGGTTTCATGTGCAAAAGATTGCCGGCTTCTTTGAGGGCTATGAGTTTCACCATGTACCCCGAGCGGAAAACGAAGCCGCGGATGCTTTGTCCAAACTGGGCTCATCTAGGCAGGAAATTCCTCCCGGAATAGCCTTGGAACACTTAAGAGTACCATCAATCAAACCAAGCCCGGAATCGGAATCAATTTTCGTACCTGAATCACACATAGTACCCATGGACATCGATGAAGGGAACCCGGGGACTGTTTCGGTAAACTCGGGGACTGCTCCGGCAAGCTCGGGGACTGTTGCAGTTATACCAGAAGAAACAATGCTGGTGGATAACATGGAGATAGATGCACCGGTGTTTCTAGTTCGAGAGACACCATCGTGGGTTAAACCTATTAAGGAATTCCTGATCAACGGCACCTTGCCGGATGACGAAAATGAATCAAGAAGAATCCAAAGAAGGTCCAAGGCATACACATTCATCAATGGCGAGGTGTACAAGAGAAGCATTACCGGTGTCCTTCAAAGATGTGTGGAGCCGGAAGAAGGAAAAGAGATGCTTGAGGAAATTCACCAAGGAGAATGTGGGCACCACGCTTCATCAAGGGCGCTGGTAGCAAAAGTATTCCGGCATGGGTTCTACTGGCCTACTGCTTTGGAAAACGCTGAGGATTTGGTAAGAAAATGCAATGGGTGCCAGAGGTACGCCAAGCAAAATCATACCCCAGCGTCCGGTTTAAAGACAATACCACTAACATGGCCATTTGCTGTTTGGTGCCTTGATATGGTTGGGCCATTCAAAACTGCAAGGAGTAGCATGACTCACATCTTGGTTATGGTGGATAAATTCACTAAGTGGCTAGAAGTGAAACCTATCGCAAAGTGTGATGGGCATACAGCGGTGAAGTTCTTAAAAGATGTCATTCTGCGGTATGGATACCCGCATAGCATCATCACTGACAATGGAACCAACTTTGCTCAAGGTGAGTTCAAAAGGTTTTGTGAGGACAACAACATCCGGTTGGATTTGTGCTCGGTGGCACACCCACAAGGCAATGGTCAAGTGGAAAGAATGAATGCTTTGGTACTTTCCGGTATCAAACCAAGGCTCATCGAAGCGGTAGAAAAGTCACCAGGGTGTTGGCTTGATGAGCTACCATCAGTGGTGTGGAGCATAAGAACGACTCCAAACCGGTCCACCGGATACACTCCATTCTTCATGGTATACGGAGCAGAAGCGGTCATACCGACCGACATCATCCATGATTCACCAAGGGTACAACTCTATACTGAGCAAGAGGTCAAAGAGGCCAGAGAAAATGATGTGGACTTGCTAGAAGAAACAAGAGAGTTGGCATTGGCAAGAACAGCCATTTACCAGCAAAACCTCAGACGCTATCATAGCCGGAAGGTTAACCCGAGAGTATTCCGGGAAGGAGATCTGGTGCTACGCCTAGTGCAGCGCACTGAAGGCCGGCACAAGCTTTCACCACCATGGGAAGGTCCCTTCATTGTGAGCAAAGCTCTTCACAATGATGCTTATTACTTGATCGATGCACAGGAGTGGAGAAAAGGAAAGGCGGACAGGTCCGGAGAGGAGAGCACGCGTCCATGGAACGTAGCTCTGTTGCGTCCTTTCTACTCTTGAAGTTGTGGAGTAAGAAGTTCCTTTTTGTACCTTATATGCTATGAATAAAAAGATGTCGGAACCTCGAATGAATATCGGGGACTCCCCTAAAATTGCATGCAATATGTTTATTTTTTCAGTTCACCGGTTGCTTAGTGAACATTTTTTCTTTCCGGCTTAGTAGCGTGCTAAACCTACCGGAGTCTTCATGGCAAGCAAGATAAACCGGCAGCAACTAGGCACGCGAACTGCGAAAAGAGAGAGTGGGAACAAGTAATCCGGAAGAGTTTAACTAACCCCGGTTAAACCGGTTTTTTGCAAAATTTCGAAGTTATTTCTAAGTTCAAGAAAATGCTTGTTTGGTAAAAGAACCTTGTGCTCATACGCCAAAGAACGCCCAGAGAAGGCAGGCAGAGCCAAGGTAAAAGAGCCAAATGTGCATCAGATTGGATGCGGAAACAATTTTTGAAATCTTTGCAGTGCAGGATAAAATCAAAACAATAAGCAAGTATGCTAAGGCAAACATAAGATAATTAACCACCGGTATAACATACCGGCATGAACTGTTGTGCCACAACCAAAAGGGAACTTAAAGTTTTACATCATAAACCCCGGCATACCGGGGTAGAATTTAACGGGCATTGTTTTAAGACAAGCAGGACCAACTGATATGTCACAGGCAAGTAATCAACAGAGGATAATCAGGCATTAGGAGCTTCCGGAGGAGCATCGCCAGCACCAGCATCGTCCAGAGCCTCCTCATCAGCTTCATCCTCCTCCTCATCGAGATAGTCCTTGACGTCAGGAGGTGGAGGGATGAAGGTGCGCATGTCGGCATACTCCGCGATATGGTACGCACGATCTTGCCGCTTAGCGGTGAGGATCGGGTCCAGATCGGTTTCGGCCCCTTCGCGCACGCCGGTGAGGGCGTCCAGGTTAAGCTCCGGATACCAAGAGCAGGCGACGCGAAGCGCAGAGTCTGCCCCAGAGCGGGCAGCGGAGCACTGCCATTCGCGGATCCTCCTGCCGGCACCCTTGAGGCGGTCGCTGATCAAGGTGAAGGTATCTGGCACCACTTCCCCAGGCCACAAAGTCCTGAAGAGCTGGGTAGCAACATTAGGAATATCAGAGAGATTCCGATCGATGGCGCGCATATGAGACACCCGCGCGTTCAGCGCAACCAGATGGTCATAGGGGGTCCATGGCACGCCAAGATTCTCCTGGGCCTGGCCAACGCGATGCTCCTCAACCCTCTTTATGGCGAAAGCCTGGGAGTCCGGGAAGAGGCCTAACCAAAGA
This sequence comes from Lolium perenne, assembly GCF_019359855.2. Lineage (NCBI taxonomy): Eukaryota > Viridiplantae > Streptophyta > Magnoliopsida > Poales > Poaceae > Lolium > Lolium perenne. The sequence goes on along the minus strand of NC_067245.2, from coordinate 300,620,186 downwards.
AAGGAAAAAGCTAAGAAAATCCAGCCGGAAGAAATGAGCTTATAAGCAGAAACCGAAAAAGGAAAAAGGAAGGAACTTACGGAAGGCATGCGCATCAGTTTGCGTGATTAGCCGGTCATATTCCTTCCGCTCCGCCTCCAGCAGCGCGGCCTTGTCCTCAACAGCTTTTCGCGCCTTGGCGGCCTCTTCCAGCTCGGCCTGCAACACCACATGGGCGTTACCGGCGTCCTCCAGTGCGTCGTGCAGCTTGGCCGCCGCATCAGCTTCAGCAGCCTTCAGCGCCTTAGCATGATCAAGGCCAAGCTGGATGAGCTGGCTCTTGAGCTCCTGGTAGCTGGCCTTCTGGGTGCTCAGCTCCTCCTGGTGCTGCCGGATGAGCTGGTCCTTCTCCTCTGGAACCCGGAAAAGAAGATGTTAACAAAGCTGTACTATTAAGATGAAAAGAGAAGCAAGCCAACCGGAAAACAGGAAAGTCGTACGTTGGGCGGCGGCGAGCTGCTCCTTGAGGGCTTCAATGGAAGCTTCCGGGATCACTGTTAAGCAAAAATCATAGGTGTTAAGAGAAAGAAAGCTTTCCGGTAAAAAGATGCCGGAGATGCAAAAAACTTACCTTGGCACTTGTCATGTGCCTCAGCGAGATCCCGGTGCTCCCATAGAAGCTCCTCGAAGAGGACCTTCCGAGCATCAGCCGTGAGCTGTTCAAAGACAAAGAGATTAGTTATAAATTTTGCGCTAAGAACAGAGTTCTTAACCCGAAACTCGGGGACTGGCTATGCCGGTTTCGCGCGTTTCTAAGATAAGTTTTGCGCTAAGAACAAAGTTCTTAACCCGAAACTCGGGGACTGGCTATGCCGGTTTCACGCGTTTCTAAGATAAATTTTGCGCTAAGAACAGAGTTCTTAACCCGAAACTCGGGGACTGGCTATGCCGGTTTCGCGCGTTTCTAAGATAAGTTTTGCGCTAAGAACAAAGTTCTTAACCCGAAACTCGGGGACTGGCTATGCCGGTTTCGCGCGTTTCTAAGATAAGTTTTGCGCTAAGAACAAAGTTCTTAACCCGAAACTCGAGGGCTGGCTATGCCGGTTTCGCGCTAAGTTTTTAAGTTAAGTTTCGTGCTAAGAGCTACGCTCTCAACACAAAACTCGGGGACTAGGAAGATAGACAAGAGAGAAACCGGCATGAAACTAAAGAAAAGATAGAAAAAATCCAGAAGCAAGGAAACCGGTAAAAGTTGAAAAGAGTTGGTAAAACGTACCATCAAGTTGTTC